>NC_048575.1:20879844-21187344 GCF_013265735.2 Oncorhynchus mykiss | reverse complement strand
CCTTTTCTTATTCTTTCCCCATCTCACCTCCCCCTCTCCTCTCCTTTATACTCTCCTCAATTCCTCAAGGTCAGTGTGTGTGTGTGGCCTCATCTGCTCATTCTCAGAGCATTGTGGTTGCCCTTGAGTGTGTCCGAGTTCCCCTCTCCTCTGAACCGGCTCAGCCAGATGACAGCTCCTGTGGTGACTAGTGTGTGTGGTGACAGGTGACTTGCCAGTAAGTGTGTGGGGTATTGCAGGCCGACTAGTGGCTGTGAGTGGGCATAGTGGAGAGGGGTTGGTTCGGGGTTCTCACTGTGTGTCATTACATGCACCAACAGAGATTGTGTGCAGGGATAACCAGGCAGTAGGATGCACTTACATACTTTCACATTATTCCTAAGAACTGTGAGTCAAAGACCAAACCAAATCAATACCTGTGGTCTGAGCCGCCAAAAATGAAAAATACATTCAGGGCTAGGTTATAGCCATATTATTGTACATCATTAAACTAATGATGTACATGCATGTAATGGCTGCCATCACAGTCTCGTGCTTTGAGGTGCAATACACACTCCTGTCAAGTGACACTATTGTGAGGAATAAACACACACACACACACAATTACAGACACAGACACACATGTACGTTCGCAACCACACACACACACACACACACACAGTGTGTAATTCCTCTCTTTCACCCCGCAAAATGACAGATGGTTTCTCATGAGAACGTGCTTTACTGGAATACCAAGGTGTAACAGACTATTGACAAGTGTTACCTACTCATGGTATGTAAAGTACAGTCGTGGCCAAAAGTTTTGAGAATGACACAAATATTAATTTTCACAAAGTTTGCTGCTTCAGTGTCTTTAGATATTTTTGTCAGGTGTTACTATGTAATACTGAAGTATAATTACAAGCATTTCATAAGTGTCAAAGGATTTTATTGACAATTACATGAAGTTGATGTAAAGAGTCAATATTTGCAGTGTTGACCCTTCTTTTTCAAGACCTCTGCAAGCCACCCTGGCATGCTGTCAATTAACTTCTGGGCCACATCCCGACTGATGGCAGCCCATTCTTGCATAATCAATGCTTGGCGTTTGTCAGAATTTGTGGGGTTTTGTTTGTCCACCCGCCTCTTGAGTATTGACCACAAGTTCTCAATGGGATTAAGGTCTGGGGAGTTTCCTGGCTATGGACCCAAAATATTGATGTTTTGTTCCCCAAGCCACTTAGTTATCACATTTGCCTTATGGCAAGGTGCTCCATCATGCTAGAAAAGGCATTGTTCGTCACCAAACTGTTCCTGGATGGTTGGGAGAAGTTGCTCTTGGAGGATGTGTTGGTACCATTCTTTATTCATGGCTGTGTTCTTATGCCCCAAACAATCGCAAAGGGGATTCATCAGAGAAAATGACTTTACCCCAGTCCTCAGCAGTCCAATCCCTGTACCTTTTGCAGAATATCAGTCTGTCCCTGATGTTTTTCCTGAAGAGAAGTGGCTTCTTTGCTGCCCTTCTTGACACCAGGCCATCCTCCAAAAGTCTTCGCCTCACTGTGCGTGCAGATGCACTCACACCTGCCTGCTGCCATTCCTGAGCAAGCTCTGTACTGGTGGTGCCCCGATCCCGCAGCTGAAACAACCTTAGGAGACAGTCCTGGCGCTTGCTGGACTTTCTTGGGCGCCCTGAAGCCGCCTTCACAACAATTGAACCGCTCTCCTTGAAGTTCCTGATGATCCGATAAATGGTTGATTTAGGTGCAATCTTACTGGCAGCAATATCCTTGCCTGTGAAGCCCTTTTTGTGCAAAGCAATGATGATGTGTTTCCTTGCAGGTAACCATGGTTGACAGAGGAAGAACAATGATACCAAGCACCACCCTCCTTTTGAAGCTTCCAGTCTGTTATTCGAACTCAATCAGCATGACAGAGTGATCTCCAGCCTTGTCCTCGTCAACACTCACATATATGTTAACGAGAGAATCACTGACATGATGTCAGCTGGTCCTTTTGTGGCAGGGCTGAAATGCAGTGGAAATATTTTTGGGGGATTCAATTAATTTGCATGGCAAATAGGGACTTGCAATTCACCTGATCACTCTTCATAACATTCTGGAGTATATGCAAATTGCCATCATACAAACTGAGGCAGCAGACTTTGAAAATGTAAATTTGTGTCATTCTAAAAACTTTTGAGAACTTTTGAATCTTAGATGTAGGCCTATCTGTTTATCCCCCCTCACAGACGAACAAAAATGATGAGAGACAGTACCTCACAAATACCGCTCAAATTCCCATTTGTGAAACAACAAACAATCTACACTCAGTTTATTGCCTTGCCTGCTCTTTATGGACTAATCCTTTTCAAATCTAGGGTTTGGCAGTTGGAAAAACATTTTTAAGACACCAGACACCAGACAGTTAGACATCCAGCTTTACCAGTCTCTCTCTAGTAACTCTCTTTCTCTAGCTGCCCAACAGGAACTGCCTGCCCAGACAAATCTACCAGCCTGGTAATCCCAGATCAGTTTGTGCTGTCTTGCCAATGAACAAAGATGTTAGCAATACAGCACAAACAGATCTGGGACCAGGCTAATCCAGCTCAGCCCATTCCTGAATAGAAGCACCTGCTCTAAGTAGGCTAGCTAGCTCACTGTCTTCCCTCAAAGCCCGGAACTCAAACATAACAAGGTGTCATTTAAAACACAGTACAGACAGAGGTCAAATGTTAAACCCCTGGTACAAAGACTGGAGCCCTTAAACAGATGATGTCATCGTTTCAGCACTACTGGGTAATGTAGCCGTGAGGCCGCTGGCTTGCTGAACGACTGTTTGCTGTAGCTCTCTCTTTCATGGCCTTGAGGGCCGCTGTCAATGAAAGGGACACCATGGGCTGTTCTAGAAGCTGTTCGACTGCCACTCCTACTCACGCAGGATAGAAACCTTGCACATAACACACAACACACACAACAATGTATTGTTATGCTAATGCTACATACTAAGCACACGTGACAGACAGGCCCCTGGAGGACCACAGAGCTTGACTAGCTGTTAGCAGTGTCTTATAAGCCATCAAAGCAGAAGGATTAAGTGTGGACTTAGATGGTCATGTGATGTGTGTGTGGAAGGCCAAAGCTAGGACTCCATCTGTGTGTTGCTCTCTCGTGAGAAACAAGACCTGCTCGGACCTCAGAGCGTGAGAAAACCACTCCATAACCCTCCACCTTCATCCATCCTCCTTCCCCCTCAGTGATAAACAAAGCCATGGACTGTTCTCTCTCTGTTGAGGAGAGGAGCCTATTCAGTCCTCAATGGAAGAGAGTAAAGGACAGGAGAGGAGAGGGGAAGAGAGGAGAGGAGAGGGGAAGAGAGGACAGGAGAGGAGAGAGGAAGAGAAGACAGGAGAGGGAAGAGAGGACAGGAGAGGAGAGGAGAGAGGAAGAGAGAAGAGGAGAGGAGAGAGGAAGAGAAGAGGAGAGGAGAGGAGAGGAGAGGAGAGGAGAGGAGAGGAGAGGAGAGGAGAGGAGAGGAGAGGAGAGGAGAGGAGAGGAGAGGAGAGGAGAGGAGAGGAGAGGAGAAGAGAAGAGAGGAGAGGAGAGGAGAAGAGAGGAGAGGAGAGGAGAGGGGAAGAGAGGAGAGGAGAGGAGAGGAGAGGAGAGGAGAGGAGAGGAGAGGAGAGGAGAGGAGAGGAGAAGAGAAGAGAGGAGAGGAGAGGAGAAGAGAGGAGAGGAGAGGAGAGGGGAAGAGAGGAGAGGAGAGGAGAGGAGAGGAGAGGAGAGGAGAGGAGAGGAGAGGAGAGGAGAGGGGAAGAGAGAAGAGGAGAGGGAAGGAGAGGAGAGGTGCCTCTTCAGTCATCAATGGAGCAGAGGAAGGATGGCTTCACTCACTGAGGATGTTTTTCCTCTCCAGGTCTTATAGCCAATCATCAACCATTATAGACTCTAGTGGTGTCTGCCAGGTCTGGATCCAGCCACAGCACACATGGCATACAGCTGACGTTTTTCCACTATCCCGTTAGCTACTGATCATGGTTGATGTTAGAGGACATGGACTTATTTAGTTGCCATACTTCCAAACACACATAAACACCCATGTACACACACATACGCACACACATACACGCACACAGACACATGCATACACACACACATATACACACACAGACACATGCATACACACACACATACATGCATACACACACACACACATATACACACACAGACACACACATACGCACACACATATACACACACATACATGCATACACACACATACATGCATACACACACAGACACATGCATACACACACACACATACACACACAGACACATGCATACACACACATATACACACACAGACACACGCATATGCACACACATATACACACACAGACACATGCATACACACACACACATATACACACACAGACACATGCATACACACACATATACACACACAGACACACGCATATGCACACACATATACACACACGGACACATGCATACACACACACAGACACATGCATATGCACACACATATACACACACGGACAAACAAGCATACACACACACACATATACACACACAGACACACACATATGCACACACATATACACACACGGACACACGTGCATACACACACACACATATACACACACAGACACACGCATATGCACACACATATACACACACGGACACACGTGCATATGTTCATGGGCCATGTGTTGGTCCGATGCGTTGTGTTACCGCATCTGAAAAGTACACTAAAACTTTACACTGTATTTATACACACTGAACAACGCGTAGCTCTCCCAAATGTGGAAACATTGCTGCTTTTACGTACAGTTAACACTTTGTTTTACAGGCAAGAGAAGCTCCACACAGTCTAACTCCAAATAATTACAGCCAGGGAATGCTGAACCTTGTTCTGACAGATTATTTTCTTCACTTTTCCAGAAAATACAGTCACTTTCCAATCATACAAGGGGACAGCAGCCACTCCCAGGTGATCTTGTTATGACCAAATTAAGCAAAGAAGGTCAAAGTTGTTCAGAACCTAAAGTTCAATACTAATGCTGCACTGTACGTGCCACAAACACACACACGTGCACGCACGCACGCACGCACACACACACACACACACACACACACACTGAGAGGGGCACAAGAAGTACAGGAGGAGAGAAAACTAACAACTGTCCTAGAGAACACAGAGAATGTTGCCTCTCTCTTATCGCTCCCTCTCTCTCTCTTTCCCTCGCTCTCTACTCATCTCCCTGAAAGGTCCCGGCCTTCAGAATCTCCACGGTAACCCATCCTAACGGGGGACATAATCATGCATCCGCTCCTTCATTTGCATCACAAATGCCTCGTCTCCCAACCTCCTAAAGACACGAGCACTTGTGCAAAAACAAATCCCCCCACACACCCGTCCCGTCCTTCCCATCCGGTCTCCAAGCACCCACTTAACACTGGACTGTGTCTCCCTAGGGGAATATTTGATTAGGAAGACTTTCTATTCAGTGGAGAGGTTAGGGACGTGTCCTGGGTTTGATAAGTACAGGATCATGTTCATTAGGTCACCAAGCGGAAGAGAACAGACTGAAACAGGGAGGGACTGCCTGAGCTTGTCCAATAAGAAATGTTCATTTTCCTTAGCAACATTTGTAGCTACAGAGTGCCCTAATAAATACAACCTATGTCTTCAAAGTATTTTTCCATGTACAAGCCTCCTTCATAAGGACACCATGTAAAGTCCTTTCTACTTGTGGTCCAGAGAGGCGGGAAGAGGAAGAGGAGGAAGTAGAGCTAGTCGACTCATTGAGACGGTTTGTTCAATGTAGCAGGAGGTGCATGGTGATAGAACGAGGCAGAGTGCTAATGCTGTTCTGTGTTTAATGTTCTGTCTGTGTGGTCCTCCATGGAAAGCACTGAAGGTATGCTCTCGGCCTGGTTGTTCCTTAGTGTTAGATGGAGAGGGTCCAAAGTGGCATGACAACCCACAAACACACTGACATACATGCACACACGCGCACACACACACACGCACACACACACACACACACACTCTGTTTTCCCATGTACTCTGGCAGGCAGTGTTAGAAGTCAGTGGAGCACAGCGCCTTACAACGACATATAGCACCATGTCTTCCCAAGACAAAGAGAATGGAGTTGCATTCCTCTCTTTCACTGGACTGAAAGGACATGAGGCATCTGAAAGAGGCCTGCCAGTCCTAAAATAAGTGTCTGTGCATTGTACAGGGTGGGGACACACCGCTGAACTGTGTCAAACAGATTCTTTATTTTTATTCTCTTTGTCACACACACACAAAGCCATCCTCCACATGTTCGAAGCTGGGGAGGCCAGAGAAACTTAATGACCAGTCAGAGAAACAGGCCTAGACAGAGAAACAGACAAACCACAGGACTAGACAGACAAACCACAGGACTAGACAGAGGACCAGACAAACCACAGGACTAGACAGACAAACAGACAAACCACAGGACTAGACAGAGAAACAGACAAACCACAGGACTAGACAGACAAACCACAGGACTAGACAGAGAAACAGACAAACCAAAGGACTAGACAGAGAAACAGACAAACCACAGGACTAGACAGAGAAACAGACAAACCACAGGACTAGACAGAGAAACAGACAAACCACAGGACTAGACAGAGAAACAGACAAACCACAGGACTAGACAGAGAAACAGAAAAACCACAGGACTAGACAGAGAAACAGACAAACCACAGGACTAGACAGAGAAACAGACAAACCACAGGACTAGACAGAGAAACAGACAAACCACAGGACTAGGCAGAGAAACAGAAAAACCACAGGACTAGACAGAGAAACAGAAAAACCACAGGACTAGACAGAGAAACAGATAAACCACAGGACTAGACAGACAAACCACAGGACTAGACAGAGAAACAGACAAACCACAGGACTAGACAGAGAAACAGACAGACCACAGGACTAGACAGAGAAACAGACAAGCCACAGAACTAGACAGAGAAACAGACAAAACACAGGACTAGACAGAGAAACAGACAAACCACAGGACTAGACAGAGAAACAGACAAACCACAGGACTAGACAGATAAACAGACAAACCACAGGACTAGACAGAGAAACAGACAAACCACAGGACTAGACAGAGAAACAGACAAACCACAGGTCTAAACAGAGAAACAGACAAACCACAGGACTAGACAGAGAAACAGAGAAACCACAGAACTAGACAGACAAACCACAGGACTAGACAGAGAAACAGACAAACCACAGGACTAGACAGAGAAACAGACAAACCACAGGACTAGACAGAGAAACAGACAAACCACAGGACAAGACAGAGAAACAGAGAAACTACAGAACTAGACAGACAAACCACAGGACTAGACAGAGAAACAGACAAACCACAGGACTAGACAGACAAACCACAGGACTAGACAGAGAAACAGAGAAAACACAGGACTAGACAGACAAACCACATGACTAGACAGAGAAACTGACAAACCACAGGACTAGACAGAGAAACAGACAAACCACAGGACTAGACAGAGAAACAGACAAACCACAGGACTAGACAGAGAAACAGACAAACCACAGGACTAGACAGAGAAACAGGCAGACCACAGGACTAGACAGAGAAACAGACAAACCATAGGACTAGACAGAGAAACAGACAGACCACAGGACTAGACAGATAAACAGACACACCACAGTACTAGACAGAGAAACAGACAACCCACAGGACTAGACAGAGAAACAGACTAACCACAGGACTAGACAGAGAAACCACAGGACTAGACAGACAAACCACAGGACTAGACCGACAAACCACAGGACTAGACAGAGAACCAGACAAACCACAGGACTAGACAGAGAAACAGACAAACCACAGGACTAGACAGAGAAACAGAGAAACCACAGAACTAGACAGGCAAACCACAGGACTAGACAGAGAAACAGACAAACCACAGGACTAGACAGAGAAGCAGACAAACCACAGGACTAGACAGACAAACCACAGGACTAGACAGAGAAACACGCAACCCACAGGACTAGACAGAGAAACAGACAAACCACAGGACTAGACAGAGAAGCAGACAAACCACAGGACTAGACAGAGAAACAGGCAGACCACAGGACTAGACAGAGAAACAGACAAACCATAGGACTAGACAGAGAAACAGACAGACCACAGGACTAGACAGATAAACAGACACACCACAGTACTAGACAGAGAAACAGACAACCCACAGGACTAGACAGAGAAACAGACTAACCACAGGACTAGACAGAGAAACCACAGGACTAGACAGACAAACCACAGGACTAGACAGAGAACCAGACAAACCACAGGACTAGACAGAGAAACAGACAAACCACAGGACTAGACAGAGAAACAGAGAAACCACAGAACTAGACAGGCAAACCACAGGACTAGACAGAGAAACAGACAAACCACAGGACAAGACAGAGAAGCAGACAAACCACAGGACTAGACAGACAAACCACAGGACTAGACAGAGAAACAGGCAAACCACAGGACTAGACAGAGAAACAGACAAACCACAGGACTAGACAGAGAAGCAGACAAACCACAGGACTAGACAGACAAACCACAGGACTAGACAGAGAAACAGACAAACCACAGGACTAGACAGAGAAACAGAGAAACCACAGAACTAGACAGGCAAACCACAGGACTAGACAGAGAAACAGACAAACCACAGGACTAGACAGAGAAGCAGACAAACCACAGGACTAGACAGACAAACCACAGGACTAGACAGAGAAACAGACAAACCACAGGACTAGACAGAGAAACAGACAAACCACAGGACTAGACAGAGAAAAAGACAAACCACAGGACAAGACAGAGAAACAGAGAAACCACATAACTAGACAGACAAACCACAGGACTAGACAGAGAAACAGACTAACCACAGGACTAGACAGAGAAACAGATAAACCACAGGACTAGACAGAGAAACAGATAAACCACAGGACTAGACAGACAAACCACAGGACTAGACAGAGAAACAGACAAACCACAGGACTAGACAGAGAAACAGACTAACCACAGGACTAGACAGAGAAACAGGCAGACCACAGGACTAGACAGAGACACAGACAAACCACAGGACTAGACAGAGAAACAGACAAACCACAGGACTAGACAGAGAAACAGATAAACCACAGGACTAGACAGATAAACAGACAAACCACAGGACAAGACAGAGAAACAGACAAACCACAGGACTAGACAGAGAAACAGACAAACCACAGGACTTGACAGAGAAACAGAAAAACCACAGGACTAGACAGAGAAACAGACTAACCACAGGACTAGACAGAGAAACAGACAAACCACAGGACTAGACAGAGAAACAGACTAACCACAGGACTAGACAGAGAAACAGACAAACCACAGGACTAGACAGAGAAACAGATAAACCACAGGACTAGACAGATAAACAGACAAACCACAGGACAAGACAGAGAAACAGACAAACCACAGGACTAGACAGAGAAACAGAAAAACCACAGGACTAGACAGATAAACAGACAAACCACAGGACAAGACAGAGAAACAGACAAACCACAGGACTAGACAGAGAAACAGACAAACCACAGGACTAGACAGAGAAACAGATAAACCACAGGACTAGACAGAGAAACAGACAAACCACAGGACTAGACAGACAAACCACAGGACTAGACAGACAAACCACAGGACTAGACAGAGAAACAGACAAACCACAGGACAAGACAGAGAAACAGACAAACCACAGGACTAGATAGATAAACAGACAAACCACAGGACTTGACAGAGAAACAGACAAACCACAGGTCTAAACAGAGAAACAGACTAACCACAGGACTAGACAGAGAAACAGACAAACCACAGGACTAGACAGAGAAAAAGACAAACCACAGGACTAGACAGAGAAACAGACAAACCACAGGACTAGACAGAGAAACAGACAGACCACAGGACTAGACAGAGAAACAGACAAACCACAGGACTAGACAGAGAAACAGACAAACCACAGGACTAGACAGAGAAACAGGCAGACCACAGGACTAGACAGACAAACCACAGGACTAGACAGAGAAACAGACAAACCACAGGACTAGACAGAGAAACAGATAAACCACAGGACTAGACAGAGAAACAGACAAACCACAGGACTAGACAGATAAACAGACAAACCACAGGACTAGACAGAGAAACAGACAAACCACAGGACTAGACAGAGAAACAGACAAACCACAGGTCTAGACAGAGAAACAGACAAACCACAGGACTAGACAGAGAAACAGACAAACCACAGGACTAGACAGATAAACAGACAAACCACAGGACTAGACAGAGAAACAGACAAACCACAGGACTAGACAGAGAAACAGACAAACCACAGGTCTAAACAGAGAAACAGACAAACCACAGGACTAGACAGAGAAACAGAGAAACCACAGAACTAGACAGACAAACCACAGGACTAGACAGAGAAACAGACAAACCACAGGACTAGACAGAGAAACAGACAAACCACAGGACTAGACAGAGAAACAGACAAACCACAGGACAAGACAGAGAAACAGAGAAACTACAGAACTAGACAGACAAACCACAGGACTAGACAGAGAAACAGACAAACCACAGGACTAGACAGACAAACCACAGGACTAGACAGAGAAACAGAGAAAACACAGGACTAGACAGACAAACCACATGACTAGACAGAGAAACTGACAAACCACAGGACTAGACAGAGAAACAGACAAACCACAGGACTAGACAGAGAAACAGACTAACCACAGGACTAGACAGAGAAACAGACAAACCACAGGACTAGACAGAGAAACAGGCAGACCACAGGACTAGACAGAGAAACAGACAAACCATAGGACTAGACAGAGAAACAGACAGACCACAGGACTAGACAGATAAACAGACACACCACAGTACTAGACAGAGAAACAGACAACCCACAGGACTAGACAGAGAAACAGACTAACCACAGGACTAGACAGAGAAACCACAGGACTAGACAGACAAACCACAGGACTAGACCGACAAACCACAGGACTAGACAGAGAAACAGACAAACCACAGGACTAGACAGAGAAACAGAGAAACCACAGAACTAGACAGGCAAACCACAGGACTAGACAGAGAAACAGACAAACCACAGGACTAGACAGAGAAGCAGACAAACCACAGGACTAGACAGACAAACCACAGGACTAGACAGAGAAACACGCAACCCACAGGACTAGACAGAGAAACAGACAAACCACAGGACTAGACAGAGAAGCAGACAAACCACAGGACTAGACAGAGAAACAGGCAGACCACAGGACTAGACAGAGAAACAGACAAACCATAGGACTAGACAGAGAAACAGACAGACCACAGGACTAGACAGATAAACAGACACACCACAGTACTAGACAGAGAAACAGACAACCCACAGGACTAGACAGAGAAACAGACTAACCACAGGACTAGACAGAGAAACCACAGGACTAGACAGACAAACCACAGGACTAGACAGAGAACCAGACAAACCACAGGACTAGACAGAGAAACAGACAAACCACAGGACTAGACAGAGAAACAGAGAAACCACAGAACTAGACAGGCAAACCACAGGACTAGACAGAGAAACAGACAAACCACAGGACTAGACAGAGAAGCAGACAAACCACAGGACTAGACAGACAAACCACAGGACTAGACAGAGAAACAGGCAAACCACAGGACTAGACAGAGAAACAGACAAACCACAGGACTAGACAGAGAAGCAGACAAACCACAGGACTAGACAGACAAACCACAGGACTAGACAGAGAAACAGACAAACCACAGGACTAGACAGAGAAACAGAGAAACCACAGAACTAGACAGGCAAACCACAGGACTAGACAGAGAAACAGACAAACCACAGGACTAGACAGAGAAGCAGACAAACCACAGGACTAGACAGACAAACCACAGGACTAGACAGAGAAACAGACAAACCACAGGACTTGACAGAGAAACAGACAAACCACAGGACTAGACAGAGAAAAAGACAAACCACAGGACAAGACAGAGAAACAGAGAAACCACATAACTAGACAGACAAACCACAGGACTAGACAGAGAAACAGACTAACCACAGGACTAGACAGAGAAACAGATAAACCACAGGACTAGACAGAGAAACAGATAAACCACAGGACTAGACAGACAAACCACAGGACTAGACAGAGAAACAGACAAACCACAGGACTAGACAGAGAAACAGACTAACCACAGGACTAGACAGAGAAACAGGCAGACCACAGGACTAGACAGAGACACAGACAAACCACAGGACTAGACAGAGAAACAGACAAACCACAGGACTAGACAGAGAAACAGATAAACCACAGGACTAGACAGATAAACAGACAAACCACAGGACAAGACAGAGAAACAGACAAACCACAGGACTAGACAGAGAAACAGACAAACCACAGGACTTGACAGAGAAACAGAAAAACCACAGGACTAGACAGAGAAACAGACTAACCACAGGACTAGACAGAGAAACAGACAAACCACAGGACTAGACAGAGAAACAGACTAACCACAGGACTAGACAGAGAAACAGACAAACCACAGGACTAGACAGAGAAACAGATAAACCACAGGACTAGACAGATAAACAGACAAACCACAGGACAAGACAGAGAAACAGACAAACCACAGGACTAGACAGAGAAACAGAAAAACCACAGGACTAGACAGATAAACAGACAAACCACAGGACAAGACAGAGAAACAGACAAACCACAGGACTAGACAGAGAAACAGACAAACCACAGGACTAGACAGAGAAACAGATAAACCACAGGACTAGACAGAGAAACAGACAAACCACAGGACTAGACAGACAAACCACAGGACTAGACAGACAAACCACAGGACTAGACAGAGAAACAGACAAACCACAGGACAAGACAGAGAAACAGACAAACCACAGGACTAGACAGATAAACAGACAAACCACAGGACTTGACAGAGAAACAGACAAACCACAGGTCTAAACAGAGAAACAGACTAACCACAGGACTAGACAGAGAAACAGACAAACCACAGGACTAGACAGAGAAAAAGACAAACCACAGGACTAGACAGAGAAACAGACAAACCACAGGACTAGACAGAGAAACAGACAGACCACAGGACTAGACAGAGAAACAGACAAACCACAGGACTAGACAGAGAAACAGACAAACCACAGGACTAGACAGAGAAACAGGCAGACCACAGGACTAGACAGACAAACCACAGGACTAGACAGAGAAACAGACAAACCACAGGACTAGACAGAGAAACAGATAAACCACAGGACTAGACAGACAAACCACAGGACTAGACAGAGAAACAGACAAACCACAGGACTAGACAGAGAAACAGACAAACCACAGGACTAGACAGACAAACCACAGGACTAGACAGAGAAACAGACAAACCACAGGACTAGACAGAGAAACAGACAAACCACAGGACAAGACAGAGAAACAGAGAAACTACAGAACTAGACAGACAAACCACAGGACTAGACAGAGAAACAGACTAACCACAGGACTAGACAGAGAAACAGATAAACCACAGAACTAGACAGAGAAACAGATAAACCACAGGACTAGACAGAGAAACAGACAAACCACAGGACTAGACAGAGAAACAGACTAACCACAGGACTAGACAGAGAAACAGACAAACCACAGGACTAGACAGAGAAACAGATAAACCACAGAACTAGACAGAGAAACAGATAAACCACAGGACTAGACAGAGAAACAGATAAACCACAGGACTAGACAGAGAAACAGACAAACCACAGGACTAGACAGAGAAACAGACTAACCACAGGACTAGACAGAGAAACAGACAAACCACAGGACAAGACAGAGAAACAGACAAACCACAGGACTAGACAGATAAACAGACTAACCACAGGACTAGACAGAGAAACAGACAAACCACAGGACAAGACAGAGAAACAGAGAAACTACAGAACTAGACAGACAAACCACAGGACTAGACAGAGAAACAGACTAACCACAGGACTAGACAGAGAAACAGACAAACCACAGGACAAGACAGAGAAACAGAGAAACTACAGAACTAGACAGACAAACCACAGGACTAGACAGACAAACCACAGGACTAGACAGAGAAACAGACAAACCACAGGACAAGACAGAGAAACAGACAAACCACAGGACTAGACAGATAAACAGACAAACCACAGGACTTGACAGAGAAACAGACAAACCACAGGTCTAAACAGAGAAACAGACTAACCACAGGACTAGACAGAGAAACAGACAAACCACAGGACTAGACAGAGAAAAAGACAAACCACAGGACTAGACAGAGAAACAGACAAACCACAGGACTAGACAGAGAAACAGACAGACCACAGGACTAGACAGAGAAACAGACAAACCACAGGACTAGACAGAGAAACAGACAAACCACAGGACTAGACAGAGAAACAGGCAGACCACAGGACTAGACAGACAAACCACAGGACTAGACAGAGAAACAGACAAACCACAGGACTAGACAGAGAAACAGATAAACCACAGGACTAGACAGACAAACCACAGGACTAGACAGAGAAACAGACAAACCACAGGACTAGACAGAGAAACAGACAAACCACAGGACTAGACAGACAAACCACAGGACTAGACAGAGAAACAGACAAACCACAGGACTAGACAGAGAAACAGACAAACCACAGGACAAGACAGAGAAACAGAGAAACTACAGAACTAGACAGACAAACCACAGGACTAGACAGAGAAACAGACTAACCACAGGACTAGACAGAGAAACAGATAAACCACAGAACTAGACAGAGAAACAGATAAACCACAGGACTAGACAGAGAAACAGACAAACCACAGGACTAGACAGAGAAACAGACTAACCACAGGACTAGACAGAGAAACAGACAAACCACAGGACTAGACAGAGAAACAGATAAACCACAGAACTAGACAGAGAAACAGATAAACCACAGGACTAGACAGAGAAACAGATAAACCACAGGACTAGACAGAGAAACAGACAAACCACAGGACTAGACAGAGAAACAGACTAACCACAGGACTAGACAGAGAAACAGACAAACCACAGGACAAGACAGAGAAACAGACAAACCACAGGACTAGACAGATAAACAGACTAACCACAGGACTAGACAGAGAAACAGACAAACCACAGGACAAGACAGAGAAACAGAGAAACTACAGAACTAGACAGACAAACCACAGGACTAGACAGAGAAACAGACTAACCACAGGACTAGACAGAGAAACAGACAAACCACAGGACAAGACAGAGAAACAGAGAAACTACAGAACTAGACAGACAAACCACAGGACTAGACAGAGAAACAGACTAACCACAGGACTAGACAGAGAAACAGATAAACCACAGGACTAGACAGAGAAACAGATAAACCACAGGACTAGACAGAGAAACAGAAAAACCACAGGACTAGACAGACAAACCACAGGACTAGACAGAGAAACAGATAAACCACAGGACTAGACAGAGAAACAGATAAACCACAGGACTAGACAGAGAAACAGATAAACCACAGGACTAGACAGAGAAACCACAGGACTAGACAGAGAAACAGATAAACCACAGGACTAGACAGAGAAACAGATAAACCACAGGACTAGACAGAGAAACAGATAAACCACAGGACTAGACAGACAGACCACAGGACTAGACAGAGAAACAGATAAACCACAGGACTAGACAGAGAAACAGATAAACCACAGGACTAGACAGAGAAACAGACAAACCACAGGACTAGACAGAGAAAAGAAAGAGGATTCACTCATAACAACCATCGTTCTGCTTCCCTCTCTCTGTCCGCCTCGGCCTCTATCTCTACCTCTGTATCCCTGCCTCTGCCTCTTCCCGACCTCCAGTCCTCCTTGGTAAGGAATACTTTCCAGATGAATTTTCTTTGGCTTCCTCCTCAGCCCTTGGCATGGCCACGAGCCTTCTGACTGGAACATCAAGGATGTGGAGAACCTGGAATGTTTTCCTGCCTGTCTCACTACCTCTCTACCACTCTCTATTTCACCTCAGTGCAGAGAGATGGATGGGGGAGCCCGGGTGAGGAGAGGGGAGGGTACCCCTGTTCCTATCCACCGCACACACACACACACACACACACACACACACACACACACACACACACACAGACAGACAGACAGACAGACAGACAGACAGACAGACAGACAGACAGACAGACAGACAGACAGACAGACAGACAGATGCACACACACACACACACACACACACACACACACACACACACACACACACACACACGCACACACACACACACACACACACACACACACACACACACACACACACACACACACACACACACACACACACACACACACACACACACACACACACACACACTGTCCACTTCCTCTACTAATCTTCAACCTTTGACAACATACTACAGTTTCAAAAGTTCCCATCCACCTAGAAATTATATGTTTCTCTATTGAAAGGCTCAGTGTGGCCAGTGTCGGCTGGGAATAGAGAGAGAAGGAGCCAATCTCAAACGCCACCAAGCGTTTCCATGGCGAGAAAAGAATCAACCCCCTGGCTCAGCCAAAGTACCAGGTTCACTGTACTCGCTTTTCTCTTCAGACTAAACTGGTTTCACTTAACTCACTGCTTTCTGCCATACATAACCCCAAATAATCAAACCCCATCAAATGGAAATCAAACAACCACCATCTGTCCTGCATGCCCTGTTTCAGACAGCTGAGGTAAATCACCGGTTGGGAGGTGTATTGTGACCTGGGGCTGTGTTTGGAGCAGTGGAAGGAGAGCTAGTTTATACAAGTCTGATATATCTCATTATCTACACAGGAGATATGGACGTTGGCACGGTGGGCCTGGGTGGTCCCACTGGGGAGCTAGGCCAACCCAATCAGATTGAATTTTTGATTTATGTTTATGCTCTTTAATTGTCAGTGTTCCGAACAGGACATTATTTGTCTTTTTACCTAACACGCAAACAAATAATTCACAGCAAGCAGTGCACTGGCTTAGTCAGATTGGATGAAATATAACAGGACAGATGGACTGGAATGACATTCACTCTTCCGGGATGTTTTGCATGTTTTTTTTGCCCACCCAAATATCTGCAGGCCCACCCACCGCCGAGTTTCTGGCTACGCCACAGACAGGAGATGTTTTAAACGGGCTAGCTAGATTCTAATAACGCCTGTTGGATGTCTCGGTGCAGCTTCCATCTATTTGCCTCCCTAGCTAGAATCTGTGAGAACAAGACCATGGGGAAGAGGCAGTCACTGGTCAAAAACGGGTTGAATTGAAGTTGTTTCCCCATTATTTTCATGTAAAAGCGAGAGATTTATTGTCAGTTAGGAGTTAACTGTAGAAAATAACTCTACACTCTGGTACTTCCTGGTCAGGCCCCATTAAAATACAATCATACAGCCATACACAGGACTGAAATAGCACAGAGGCAAAATAAAACAAAGGGTAGTGAAGGCAGCCCAGTGACTGTAGGGTTAGTGTGGTCACAGTCTACCCTAACCTCTGACCCCTGAGGGACGGTTTAATTGAAGCTGTAGAGGCTTGGGGAGGACTGGCAGAAAACAGGTCTGCTATTAGTGGTTCAGTATAGGGTAGAGGGAGGAAGCAGAGGAGACCAGACCATTGCTACTGTGATGTAGGCTCACACTGACCTGTGAGAACCAGTTAGTCTGTGAGACTGTACAAACACGTACACACGCACACACACGCATGCAGATACACACACAAACACACGCTATCCAACAGACATAGATAGCCAAGGATGGGTATCTCCCTCCGTTCCTCTATTTAATTGATTAGTTTAAAAGCAACACAGTCTCTTAACACATGGGGTGTCGAGCAGGTCATTAAGCTTAGTTAGCAACCAAGTCACCTAAATGCAAGGAATACTCCAGTCAGCAGCCTTTCTGTCACAACTCAGTCGTGAGGGCTACTGTGTAAATATGTAGGTAAGTATGTGGCTATGTTAGGCCAGGTACATGTTTTGGGTAGGTTAGGGCCTTGGCTCTGTCTGTGTGTGTGTCTCCTATTCCTGCTGTGTTACTGTCATTCCCATGTTAGAGCCATGACACCACTGCCTTTAGGCCTGTAGGTTGAGAGGTCACACTGTGGGAGATGAACCCCACACAGGACAGCAGTCATCCATACAACAGGCTGTCTACTGGGCCTCCACGTCTTAACCCAGACCCTTCTGAGTGGCCAAGCAACGCAATACAAAGCCGTCTGACTTGACATTGCTTTACAGAACTCTACAGCCCTCCCTACGGACACAACATTGACGGACATTGTGTGTGTAAAGTTGAAGTTGGAAGTTTACATACACTTAGGTTGGAGTCATTAAAACTCGTTTTTCAACCACTCCATACATTTCTTGTTAATTAACAAACTATAGTTTAGGCAAGTCGGTTAGGACATCTACTTCGTGCATGACACAAGTCATTCTTCCAACAATTGTTTACAGACCGATTATTTCACTTATAATTCACTGTATCACAATTCCAGTGGGTCAGAAGTTTACATACACTAAGTTGACTATGCCTTTAAACAGCTTGGAAAATTCCAGAAAATGATGTCATGGTTTTAGAAGCTTCTGATAGGCTAATTAACATAATTTGAGTCATTTGGAGGTGTACCTGTGGATATATTTCAAGGCCTACCTTAAAACTCAGTGCCTCTTTGCTTGACGTCATGGGAAAATTCAAATAAATCAGCCAAGACCTCAGATAATAAATTGTAGACCTCCACAAGTCTGGTTCATCCTTGGGGGCAATTTCCAAACACCTGAAGGTACCACGTTCATCTGTACAAACAACAGTACGCAAGTATAAACACCATGGGACCGTGCAGCCGTCATACCGCTCAGGAAGGAGATGCGTTCTGTCTCCTAGAGATGAACGTACTTTGGTGCGAAAAGTGCAAATCAATCCCAGAATAACAGCAAAGGACCTTGTGAAGATGCTGGAGGAAACAGGTACAAAAGTATCTATATCCACATTAAATCGAGTCCTATATCGACATAACCTGAAAGGCTGCTCAGCAAGGAAGAAGCCACTGCTCCAAAACCACCGTAAAAAAGCCAGACTACGGTTTGCAACTGCACATGGGGACAAAGATCATACGCTTTGGAGAAATGTCCTCTGGTCTGATGAAACAAAAATATAACTGTTTGGCCATAATGACCATCGTTATGTTTGGAGGAAAAAGGGTGAGACTTGCAAGCCGAAGAACACCATCCCAACCGTGTAGCATGGGGGTGGCAGCATCATGTTGTGGGGGTGCTTTGCTGCAGGAGGGACTGGTGCACTTCACAAAATAGATCATGCATCATGAGGGAGGAAAATTATGTGGATATATTGAAGCAACATCTCAAGACATCAGTAATTCACCCAACTTATTGTGGGAAGCTTGTGGAAGGCTACCCAAAACGTTTGACCCAAGTTAAACAATTTAAAGGCAATGCTACCAAATACTAATTGAGTGTATGTAAACTTCTGAACCACTGGGAATGTGAATAAAAGCTGAAATAAATAATTATCTCTACTATTATTCTGACATTTTACGTTCTTAAAATAAAGTAGTGATCCTACCTGACCTAAGACAGGGAATTTTGACTAGGATTAAAGTCAGGAATTGTGAAAAACTGAGTTTAAATGTATGTGGCTAAATTGTATGTAAACTTCCGACTTCAAGTGTGTGTGTGTGTGTGTGTGTGTGTGTGTGTGTGTGTGTGTGTGTGTGTGTGTGTGTGTGTGCTTCATGCAGTGATGTCACTGGTCTGCTTTGAGCCTTGTCACCTTTGACCTCCGCCCTCCTAAACCTGACAACTGACCCCTAACCCTGACCAAGTACACAGAGAGAAATGCATGTCAAATGTAAAATCTTTTGTCTGTAATGTATTTTTTGTTATGTGTCGGATGCTAGTAAGACTAGCTGTCGCCGTTGGCTTCGTCTAATAGGGAACCTAATAAATCAAATGAAAACAGACAGGACATGGAAAGTTGAGTACATTCAGACGTTGGGAACCAGAGTGGCACAATTTCCATGCATAGTGGGTTCATGAGCACATGCTATCCAACCTGACACCCCAGGTAACCTACTCCACAGCTTGGCCTGGGACAGATGTAAACCTGGACCCTTTCCTTCACCCCTGGTGCCTCCCTCCCTCCCTGTTGACAGCTCAACAGTGCTGGGCTGACCGGTAGCGGACCCCAGTAACCGGTGGGGTGATGTCATACTTGGCCAGGCCGTCCCTGACCGTGCCAGCACCATGAGGCCGCTGTCCGCGCCAGTGACCACACACTAAGGGGATTGATCACTGGACCACACCATCACATGGGAGGTGTGTGTGTGTGTTTGTGTGTGTGTCTGTGTGTGTCTGTGTGTCTGTGTGTGTCTGTGTGTGTGTGTGTGTGTGTGTGTGTGTGTGTGTTAGGGCAGCATTATTGACATGTACAATATACATATATCAAGAGTTCTCCATACAGCAATATTTTGAAACACCAATCATGTCACATCAGTTTTTATAGTAGAATGACACTTTACTTTTCCAGACTGGCATGCCCCCCCCATCTCTCTCTCTCTCTCTCTCTCTCTCTCTCTCTCTCTCTCTCTCTCTCTCTCTCTCTCTCTCTCTCTCTCTCTCTCTCTCTCTCTCTCTCTCTCTCTCTCTCTCTCTCTCTCTCTCTCTCTCTCTCTCTCTCTCTCTCTCTCTCTCTCTCTCTCTCTCTCTCTCTCTCTCTCTCTCTCTCTCTCTCTCTCTCTCTCTCTCTCTCTCTCTCTCTCTCTCTCTCTCTCTCTCTCTCTCTCTCTCTCTCCTACTTTCCACATACAAATCAAGCCCCGTCCCCTGTCACTCAAGCAGCCACAGTTCCTCCTCTGTGTTAGATTCACTAAAAGTTTGCATGCTGTTCTGTTTGGTCCGATGCAGTCAACAGAACGATGCTGCTTCCCACTTTGCTTGGTATCTACTTTAGTATTAGTATTCTCCAGGTCTCTATTTCACCTATGTTATTCTGTGAAGCTATTCTAAAGTAATTTAACATGACATAATGAAGATGGATATTCTATGTGGATAAAACCAGAATTTGAACCTGTAGCTCTTGACCTGAAAGGGCAGTAATGCTATGGGCAGAGCAACACACAGCATAAATGTACACATTTTACTACCACCCAAATATTCTGCTAACATGAACTTCTCAACACGACAGCAGACACTTATCCAGAGCCATTTACAGTAGTGAGTGCATGATGTTACGTACTGGTCCCGCATGGGAATCGAACCGACAACACTGGCGTTGCAAGCGCTATCTTCTACCAACTGAGCCACACAAACACACAGTCTCACACACATAACACACACACACATAACACACACACACACGCACACACACACACACACACACACACACACACACACACACACACACACACACACACACACACACACACACACACACACACACACACACACACACACACACACACACACACACACACACACACACACACACACATACACACACGTTATGTTCTTCTAGCCTCAAATTAATTTCCATTCAAAATCCTACTTTCCCTAACCCCTAATCCTAGCCTGTTACCCTTACCATAACCGTAGCCCCAAACTTAACCCGTAACCCTAACCTAAACCTAACTCTAAACCTAACCACTGCCCTTACCCTAACCCTAATTGTAACTCTAATTCTAACCCTAAACCTAACCCCTAATCCTAGCCTGTTACCCTTACCATAACCGTAGCCCCAAACTTAACTAGTAACCCTAACCCAAACCTAAACCTAACTCCTAACACTAAACTTAACCCGTAACCCTAACCCAAACCCTAAACCTAACTCCTAACCCTAAACCAAACCCCTGCCCTTACCCTAACCCTAATTGTAACTCTAACTCTAACCCTAAACTTAACCCCTAAACTTAAAATAGGCTTTGTCCGCATGGGGACGTGGGAAATGTCCCCACAAGGGAGAATTTTCCTTGTTTTACTATACTTTTGGGGATTTTAGATCCCCTCAAGGATAGAAGAACCCATGCACACACGCACACACGCACGCACGCACACGCACACACACACACAAACACCTGGGCATGATGGTGGAAAGCATGGGATACAGACTTTTGTCCAGCAGTCCTCCCATCCTCTCCTTGTCTGAGCCTTCTACTACAAGTGAAATTTGAAGAATTCCTGGATATCTGCCCTGTGTCAACAGTATTAAAGCCTGCATGGCCAATGGACCACCCCCTTGACCCTCTTGTATGAGAGGAATGTGAGGGATTCGCCTCTGGACTGTGATTTAACGATCACAGTGTGTAAGTAAGTGCACACAGAGTTCTCATAACACCACACACACATAGTCGAGCATCACAGGCGAGGAGGAGAAAACATACGGACCCCCTAACAACATCGTCAACTCATACCATCACCCTTCACTCACAACAAACACAGGCTGGTCTCTCTCACTCAATCACAGGTGCACACACACACACACATCCACAAACACCAAGGCATCAAACCTTCCACTCACACATGTACACACACACACACACACATGTACACAGATGGAGGTAAACTAAATTGGTTGAGACAAACACAGTTACACATTAGTTCATTTATAACATTTTCCACACACAGAAGAAACCAGAGGCTGTTGATATTATTAGAAAGAAAGGTTTAACATCTAGATCATCATAAGATGTAATGACTGTAGATGGAACCCAAAAGCCTGGCTGACTTAGTGAAGTACTCTGAGCTACGCAGCCACACACAAAGCCCATGTCACCCCGGACTGCTTTATACCATCCCACTATGACAACACTGATCACCTGGAACTAGCCAGATATTACATAACTTCAGCAGCTCCCTCTGTTCTCAGGAGAACAGGGTTCACTAAATCCCCAAATAAACCCGCTTTCCTTCTTTCCACAGCTCTACACATTCCCTCCATTTTCCTGAGTTGAGTGAAGCCGGCTGTTCTGTGAAAGTGTTCTCACCTGAGCCATAGTAGTGCTGCTGTGACATCCTTTGACAGCCAGCAAGACACAGGGAAACGTGAGGCTAGGTGGCTACTAGCGAGGTCGCTAGGCTAGCTCTGGAATTCCAACACACCCAAGCAGAGCATTCATTCCAGCAGATAGACAGTCCCGCTCACGGCACGGAGGCAGCTCAAACTCACACAAAACAGACAGCAGCACTAACGCTACAGCCTGTGTCGTCTCCGGAGGCAGCGAGCCCAACCCCAGAGAAACACAAGAGGGAAAAAAGAGAGGGGAGGGAGGGAGGGTTGGTGGTGGAGGCTAGGCTGGCCAGCAATTAAGTCTCTGAGAAAGGCAGTTTGCAGGATAGAAGAGGACCAGCTGGTTTTGTGGGTGATTGTATGTGGGTCAGTGTATGTGTGTGTGTGTCACTTCCCTTTCTCACACTGGAAGCAGATCCAGGTGAGAGACTGTTAGCGCCTGTAAGATACAGCAGCAGGTAGGTGAGTCTCCAGAGACTACTTACTACTTTCCTCTTGAAGACTAAAGTGAACGTGCAAACTCAGCCTGTCTACCAGGAAGGATGTGGAAACATCTGTCCTAATCAACCTTAACATATTGTACATTTCCAAGACACAGTTACACTGTTTTCTGACAGAAGACATCGAAAGACCAAGACCTGCACCTGTTTCACCAATCAGGGCCATTGATTGTAAGGCCAACTCCAGTAAACTTGCTCTCTATTGGTCAATTCAGTGTCCATTCAAGGTTAGTTGGCTCTGTAGGGGCTTGATGTGGCTGGCTGACACAGAGGGTCAGTTCTGTGCCCCTGTAAACGGCTTAGACTGTAGCAGCTAACCAGATGCATAGAGCTCAAACTTGATCCGATTCCCTTGAGAAAAGCAGTGGGGGTACTGCTGACTGCTGGCTGTGGCAGGAATGGCCTAGCTTGGACAATGTGTCTGGGATGGACACTGATTGAAGCCCCACTATAAACCTCCCAGCAGAGTCCAGATCCCCCTCTCCCAGCCAGCCAAGAGCGAGAGAGTGAGAGAGAGAGAGATAGAGAGGGAGAGAGGGAGAGAGAGAGAGAGGGAGAGAGAGAGAGAGAGAGAGAGAGAGGGAGAGAGGGAGAGGGAGAGAGAGAGAGAGAGAGGGAGAGAGGGAGAGAGAGAGGGAGAGAGGGAGAGAGAGAGAGAGAGAGAGAGAGAGAGAGAGAGAGAGAGAGAGAGGTGGGGGGCATGCCAGTCTAGAAAAGTAAAGTGTCATTCTACTGGGTAGAAAGGGAAGCTCTTGGCAGCAGACGGTGAAGACTGGCCCAGTCGGTCAGCGTTCAGATGGCTGTGTTATTTCAATTTCCCCCCTCTAATAACCCAGTGAATGCAGCCATGTGAACAACAACTACTGTTCAAGCAAAGATGTGAGGCGAACATTAGCGAAGTAAACAAGTCAGCTTCTTCAATTCTGAAGGCAGTCCAGCTAGAAAGTTTTGAAAGTGACATAGGAGTTGCCTGGCTAAGGTTAGGGTTGAGAGAATAGTTTATAAGAATTAACAGCCATTGAAAGCCAGTGTTTGATCTGGTTTTAAAAGCTAGACTAATTGGCTCAGAGAAAAGAGACCTCAGTAAGTAATCTTTCTACAGAACCAAAGCCCCCGGAGCCTAGCAGTCTACTGATGAATCGCAAACATCAACGTGTACAAAGAGTGACCATTGGTGCTCTGAGAGTTTTTATTATAGCTGTGGTGGAGTTTCAGAAAGCATCTGAGAGCATTGTGGTGGAATTTATTTAACCCCTAGTTGTCTCCCCAGCAGCAGCTCCCTCACTGGGCCATGACAGTGTAAATTACACAGGTTCCACGTTTTACCCAGAACGGTCCTTTGAAAGCATTGCCCGGGCTTTGGTTTGCGTTGGCACGGTAAATCCATGTCCCCGGAAGACTGCTAGCAAGCGGAGCGGTTGCTGACAGATTTCAGAGTTTTAGGTTCAGCTCTGGGTCATGGTTACTGGAGCCGATTTCAACCCCTCGTTCAGCACACACACGCACACACTTTGATTGTACAGCTCTGCTCAGCAAAGGTGCCTCAGCAACAAAGAGAAAGGGCAATATGATGTTCCTTTTCAGAGAGCTTATAAAAGCCAATTTCACTGAATTCTCTCCACTTTGTACCTTGTACTATGAAACAAGAGTTGGCTTTTTCAGATCTCCACGAGGGCTAAGCCCCTGTGAACATTACTGGGAGCTCATTATACAAACCCCTTGCTTCAGTATTTATTAAGGGGTTAAATACTGTAAACGCCCCAGCATGAAAGTCTCAGACCGGCATAATACTGTAAGCATATGGTTCTAACTATGCAGTGGCTATTTGAAGCCACATGAGTCTTTGAAGTCAGCATTTAGAAGGCATTAGCCAAAGATCCAGCAAACAGACAGGTAGAGAGAAAACACAAATAATTTCAGTGTATCCAAACAGGCTGGTGTCTGCTGACAATGTGTGAAATCAAATCCCTTCCATCCAATGTTCCCTCGGACGGGTGATTGTTGTTTTTATAAACAAAAGAGAACAGTGAGTTAGAAACAAACGCCTGAAGAAACCTGTTCCTTCCTGGGTTGAGGTGAAAAAGGGTGTGAAAAAGCCGTGTGTGTGTGTTTGCCCTGATTCCATCCTTCCAGTTCGAGTCGATACCATATTTAGTTTAACACGGATATTTCATGACACAAGCTCAAGACAAACAAACACGCTAGAACTTGAAATTGTAGACTTCCCATCCAAGATAGCTAGAGTGTAGTTGACTAGAAGTCATCTATAAGTAACCCAGCCCTTCCTTTTATACGCATTACATTCGCTATTCAAACACACCTCTGATCTCTTGTTGTGCTGTACTCTGAAGCAAAACATTCACCAGCATCTCAATGTTCCAATACTTATGATACCAGAGCTGTTCATACTGAAGATACAGACCTTAGTAGACCCCTTTCCTGCAGTCGAATGATCAAAGCTCCCTCTAGTGGCCTCATGGGTGGAATGCAATGTTCCCTCTAAGCTGCGTGCGTCTGCGGGCATGCAGCTCCACCAGGACTGCCCCGCAGAAGAAATATCATCCCACGCAGAGAAGCATGAGATTAAACTTCACTCAACTTTCTAGAGTTTTCCATCTTAGTGAACACTATCAACAAACTATGCAAGACTTATAGTATGCAAAACTAACTATGCAAGAGATTTTGTTATAGGCAGAGCACATTGGAGTAGGATTCTATTGCAATGACACAGACGCCCGTACTCTACACAGACCTGTACTGCATAACCAATCAGAGTTGCAATAAGTCTATATGCAAATAGACCATTGCCATATATGGATCTTTGCCATTCACTTTGAACTGAACTGTGTTTACAGCATGAGCGGTCGTGAGTAGATGTACTTGTTTTGAGATCAATCGAGAGCTGCATGTAGCCACGTGTGCACATTTTGTTCATATCCTTTGCTTGTTAGTGAGTTATTAGCCCAGTTATAGATAATTTGTAGTCAGCAGTAGGGGAGTGATTGCTTCCTACAATAGCACAAAACGTGTACATTTCCAGACATCTTTGAAAAGCGAGTCAGGTGAAGAGCTTTTATTTGTCTTAAAGAAGCAGTGTTGCATTTTGAGACAGGCTTGAATAAGCTAAGTAGCCAATAGGCAGAGGGTATAATAAATTGTCTGATTCTCTGTAATAGCGGTAAGGTTACAATAATGAAATGTATTTTGTAAAGTGGTTTCTTGCATCAAACAACACAACACCATTTTCAGTCACCTCCTTGTCTGAAAGACAAGTGGATAAACAGGTTAATGTTAAACCCTGCATGTTTTTTTCAAAAGTATAATGGAATGTAGGCCTACAATGAACACCACACACTGGCTGGTAGTGTAAGCTGAATGAAATAACAGCTATTTCCATGTTAAAATGTTGTGGGATGCATTTTCACCATTGTTTGATGGTAGGCCCCTCTGGTAGGCCTAGATTATGATCAAATAGCCACAGTAGCCTACTTAACCACTGTTAAAACTGTTACTTAAAGTGGATACAGCCTCAGTGTTCACAGTAAACATGTGCTGGAAGTTGCACAGAAGTTGCATTTGAGTTTTGTCACGCCCTGGTCTGTTTTCTTTATTATTTTGGTCAGGCCAGGGTGTGACATGGGTTTATTATGTGGTGTGTTTTGTCTTGGGGTTTTTGTAGGTATTGGGAATGTGGTATAGTGGGGTTGTCTAGAAAAGTCTATGGTTGCCTGAAGTGGTTCTCAATCAGAGGCAGGTGTTTATCGTTGTCTCTGATTGGGAACCATATTTAGGCAGCCATATTCTTTGAGTGTTTCGTGGGTGATTGTTCCTGTCTCTGTGTTTGTTTGCGCCAGAATAGGCTGTTTAGGTTTTCACGGTACGTTTATTGTTTTGTATAGTTTGTGTATCATCTTCATTAAAGATGTATTGAATTAACCACGCTGCATTTTGGTCCTCTCCTTCACTGGAAGAAAACCTTAACAAGTTTGCACTCAGCAGACCTGAATTTTGCTCAGTGCCAAAAAATGTTTAAGGGAACATTGGTGGAATGGTATTTATATTTTTCTTAATGAATAAACTTTTTTTTTTTAAAGCTGAAAATCCAATGTTTCTAAGTCAAACCATTATTTTTCAGTCTTCTGTGATGTATATGAAGTGGAATATTGCAATAAAACTCAACCAGGGGTCTTTTTCTAAGTCCATAACCATGTGTGTGAGGTCTATACTTTTGTTTCAAAGTAGATTTGTTTAAGACTACCAAGAATCAGACTCTGATTTAGCCCACTGCTGTAAAAGTGCAATCAAAAAGGGTTTACATTGGGTGCTTCCCAAATGACACGCTATTCTCTATATAGTGCACTACAGAACCCTATGCCCCCCCCCCTAAGGGCCACCCTATGGACCCTGGTGAAAAGTAGTACAATATATAGGGTACCTTTTGAAATGTATACATTATGTGAGGGAACAGGAAGATGTCCATTGAAATTGATGTTAATATCTATAAAACCAAATCAAATAAATGTTATTCCTTACCTGTTTCACCTCTTGAGTGGCAGGAGTGCATCGTAGTCTCTATGAAGAGGTAGTAGAGAACAAAGCATTAGAGGTTGTGCGCTGCCCAGTGGTCCTTAGGTTTAGTCATTTGTCTACAACAGCAACATGCATGAGTATGAAATTGGTACACTGCCAGGCCAGGCACCAGGCCAGTTACTTATGGCGTCAAAAATACAGCAGGTTATGTCTGTTCTATTAGTTAGCATCCCTGACCTTTCAGAAGTGCTAGAAGGAGAAGTGGGTAGCCTAATAAAAAAAACTGCACATAAACTTCATCTCACTTCAGAAGACAAGCTAAACTAACCGTAGCATATGTTGCGTTTACTGCCACTTTGATGCTGAGGGAAGTCTGTCTCAGTAAAACAGGCCTGAGGTATCCTTCCTCACACAATGTGTGGCGGCCCAAATGGCAACATATTCACTTTATAGTGCACTACTTTTGACCAGGCGCCATACGCCTCTGGTCAAAAGTAGTGCACTATGTAGGGAATAGGGTGCCATACAATGAAGCAGCTGAGTAGGACTCCACGCAGTGAATCATAAAATGGCAGACAGAGCCCAACAAAAAGATCTTTCAGTCTGCCTAATAAAGATTAACTTCATATACATCCGGAGTGTATAGGCATTCATTTAATTCTGATGGGATGTTTTGCATTTTCATGATGTTGCAGTGAGAACTAGTTGTTTCCCTGCTGGGCTTTCCCATGCTGCACCAGAGAGGCAGACTGCTACTGCACATCAAACCTGCATAGAACTTCTGTGGTGGGGGGCCGGCGTACTTGCATGTGAGTGCAACAGAGTTTCCGTTATACGGCAATTGCCGGCTTGTGACCAATAAAAAAAGTGAAAAGCTGATAAATAAAACTGCTGCCTGCCAAAATGACCGGGAGAAGAAAAATTCCCTAGCAAACTGCTTTATAATGATTTTTATTCATTGATGGAAATACCAATCGATGTAAATACATTGTGTGTATTTTCGTTGTATCTTAACCATCACCTGCGCAGAGCATATTTTGAGTGGGATTTCTCCTGCAGCTTCTCAACTGGTTGCTGCTGGAGTAAAACAAGCTATTATAAGCCCATTCATTACACAACAATTCTAAATGCAATTGCATGTTCAAAACAGTTTTGGTGAGAGCTACGATTTTCATTTCTCAACTGGTAATTGAAGGTCACCTCCCATTCACCATTCAAGTGCAGACAACAGGCTATCAGCGTGTTTACCCACCACTTTACAATGTGAGCTGGATGCAGTATGCATTTTGAAAACATACTTAATTGTTTGAATGTTTTATTTCATATTATGAGGCATGTCTTACCTTGCTTCAAAGTAGCCTATAGGAAAAATCATAGAAACATGGAGGCAATTCTTTTATAAAGACTTCATAGGAGGTGTTCAAGTTATTTATTTAACCTTTATTTCACTAGGCAAGTCAGTTAAGAACAAATTCTTATTTACAATGACAGCCTAGGACAGTGGGTTAACTGCCTTGTTCAGGGTCAGAGCAACAGATTTTTACCTTGTAAGCTCGGGGATTCGATCCAGCAACCTTTTGGTTACTGGCCCAACACTCTAACCATTAGGCTACCTGCCACCACCTGACCACAATAGAAAATCTTTGGAGGGAGCTGAAAGTCCGTATTGCCCAGCGACAGCCCCGAAACCTGATGGTTCTGGAGAAGGTCTGTATGGAGGAGTGGGCCAAAATCCCTGCTGCAGTGTGTGCAAACCTGGTCAAGAACTACAGGAAACGTATGATCTCTGTAATTGCAAACAAAGGTTTCTGTACCAAATATTAAGTTGTGCTTTTCTGATGTATCAAATACTTATGTCATTCCATAAAATGCTAATTAATTACTTAAAAATCATACAATGTGATTTTCTGGATTTTTGTTTTAGATTCCGTCTCTCACAGTTGAAGTGTACTACCTATGATAAAAATTACAGACCTCTACATGCTTTGTAAGTAGGAAAACCTGCAAAATCGGCAGTGTATCAAACACTTGTTCTCCCTACTGTATGTAATGGGGAATTGATCCAAATTTTGGGCAAACAATTCACTCAATGAAATAATGAATGCACTAGAATTGGCGGGAGACAGCTGAGTCATTCTGGAGAGACACTTGCCTATATCCTCACCACACCTCCCCTTCTTGTCGTAACATTTTAAATGATACTCGAGACACATTATCTTCACACATGTTTTAGATGCTTTTCACTGACAGCCGCACCTCAATAGTCAGCTAGGCCTTTTGCCACACACACTGCCCAAATCGCAGGCTACTCAAATAGCCATAGGCCTACGAGCTTGTGATTTGAAACAGAAAATTATGTTTTATTGGCTGCTTCATTACATGAGTTGCATGTTCTTTTAAGATGCATTACCAGAATCTAAATGTGATTTCTATCAGAACTCAGCAAAAGACCCAGATGCAGACACAGGAGGCGGATGGTTCCGTTTTCAGATCTGGGATCTATTATAACATGGAGAGCAGGCAAAGGGCAGGTCAAGGACAAGCAGAGGTTCGTAACCAGATCAGAGTCCGACAGGTACTGGACAGCAGACAGGCTCAGAGTCAGGGCAGGCAGAAGTTCATAAACCACATCAGAATCAGCCAGGTACAGAACAGCAGGCAGGCTTAGAGTGTTAGGGAAAACCAGGAAACTGGGAAGCTGGGACGACCTGACAATACAAGACCAACTTACAACAGACAAACAGAAAATGCAAGTATAAATACGCGCGATAATGGGTAAAAATGGTAGACACCTGGTGGGGGGTGGAGACAAGCACAAGACAGGTGAAACAAATCAGGGTGTGATCATTTCTGTCATTCTGAGCACTGTGGGTGGATGCTCTAATAGATTATGCACCCAATGCATATGCGTCTGTTAAATTTCTCAAATGGCCAGTAAATTAGAATCACATTGTCCGTCGCCACAACACTGGTGTGTAGGAGGAAGTGCCTGCCTGTAGTACTTCCTTATGACATATATGACCTCCAGAAGGATGACATCAATACCATTGTTGCCACTGAACCCAAATCATCAAAGGTGATTATAGAGTCCTTGTTTCCTGACTGGATGCTAACTCGTTAGTCTAAAGGTCAAAGGCCAAGCTACTGAAAAAGAAGCTTCACCTGACCAGGAAACCAATCCGTTGAACTATACCTGTAATGAGCATTTATGGGCTACTGCACGTTTTGTCAAGTGACTAAAAAAAATTAACATGTGTGTGTGTGTGTTTGTTTTGACCTACCTGGCCACCCTCTGTGTGTGTATGTGTGTGTGTGTGTGTGTATGTGTGTGTGTGTGTGTGTGTGTGTGTGTGTGTGTGTGTGTGTGTGTGTCCTTAACTGACAGAGTTTATGAGAACAGTAGACCTGAGACAAGGTCACAACACTCTTGACCTCTGACCTTTCCCAGCTTGTTATGTCACAGAGGGCATGTTGTGGCACTAAGATGTGTGACCTGAATCCTACCTTCTAATCAAACCAACACATTCCAGAACCATCTGGACTTACCAGGTTACCAGCCCTAACTACAGCAGGGGGGAGGGGCTTTAACCTCGGCAGTTTGGGCAAGGAGGTAGGCCATCACCATAGAAAGAAGGCACAAACACTTCATATGTGTACATTACAAATACAGAGTTAACTGCCTTAATAAAGGAAACACCAACATAAAGTGTCTTAATAGGGCATCGGGCCACCACAAGCCGCCAGAACATCTTCAATGTGCCTTGGGATAGATTCTACAGGTGTCTGGAACTCCATTGGAGGGATGTGACACCATCATTTGGTGATTTGTTGATGGTGGTGGAAATCGCTGTATCAGGCCCCACTCCAGAATCTCCCATAAGTGTTCAATTGGGTTGAGATCTGGTGACTGAGACACACACACACCTTTTAAACCCCTATACTCCTTTGAGACCCCTCTTTCAAAGACACAGATCTCTTCTTCTAGCCATGGTAGTCAAAATAATGGGCAACTGGCCATTTTTATACATGACCGTAAGCATGATGGGATGGCCTCCTGAGTGGCACAGTGGTCTAAGGCTGGGTTGTGTTTCGGGGGACGCACGGCTCTCGACCTTCGCCTCTCCCGAGTCCGTACGGGAGTTGCAGCGATGAGACAAGAATGTAACTATCAACTGGATACCACGAAATTGGGGAGAAAAATGGGTAAAATACTTTTTTAAAAATAAAATAAACATGATGAGATGTTAATTGCTTAATCAACTCATGAACTAAGCCTGTGTGGAAGCTTTTTATCTCTCATTTCCTCAAGTGTTTCCTTTATTTTGGCAGTTACCTGTATTATTACATAATTATAATTACCTGTCCTGTATATATATTTTTTGTACCAAAAAACCCCTGATAAATATACCTTTTGATTTTGACAGATCGTACCAGTGAATTAAGCGATGCGCAGTGCACACCTGCCCAATTACCATATCTCATATCTCATAGCCATAATAACCTTAGGAATTCAGGAAGGAGCCAGTTCAAAGTGAACTAAGGAGTTTGATGTGATAAGAAGAGCTGAATCTATGCATGAGTTGAGATGAGACTGGCTCTGGGGTTGGGCTTAGTGTGTGTGTGTGTATGTTTTTGTGTGTGTGTATGTTTTTGTGTGCATGTGTGTGTGCGTGTGCGTGTGTGTGTGTGTGTGTGTGTGTGTGTGTGTGTGTGTGTGGTGTGTTTGGCTGGGCTTGGTGTCCGTGGTTACTCCTTGCACCGTGAGGAATGGTAGAGGGAGCCCTAGGGAGACTTCTGGGACAAGACTTGGCTTGCCCTGATACAGGGGGAATCTGGGGGCGAATCCACAGTGACGTTAGTTACACAGAAGGAAGAGAAGGGTTACAGCCTCCATCCCTTCCTGACACTGACACACCCTTTGATTGTCATGTGTTATTATAAGACTAACTGCTGTGTCAACCTGATGTGCAGTGGATCTGTTAGACTCCCTTCCAGAGCATTCCTCTCTGATACACTTTAGTAACCAATACAGGGCTGATCACAAGGCAAAGGTCAGAAGGAGAAGGCTGCTGACAACGTTTTAATAAACTAGGAGTCACTGTGAGGGTATTGGAAAGAGGGGTAATGGACCGATGCAAATGTCAAGAACCTGACAAACTGGATCCAAGCCCCTCCCTGGGGACAGAGGAAATGTTCCAGACACACATTATGATTGCGTCCCAAATGACACCCTATTCCCTTTATATTGCATTACTTTGGCCAGGGCCCATGGGGCTCATTTGGGATACAGACCTATACAGTAAGTACATATCAATATTGTCATGCTGATAACACTGACAAACAGAGACATCAAAACAGAACAAAATGGAAAATCGTTAAAAGCATCACACTTTTCCATAACACCCAACAATGATTACATTTCTGGAAAAATGTGACTTTATTTGAATAAACCCAGGTACTGCACGACTAAAAATACAGCTGTATTCTAATAGAAGTGGTGTGTGTTAACTCTGCGTGATAAACATCTATTATGGGTTGTGTTTTCTATGTTGTGTTTTCTATGTCTACGTCCCAAATGGCAGCCTATTCCACATATAGTACATTACTCTGTGGTTCTAAAGTAGTGCACTACGCAGGGGAATAGGATGCCGCGTCGAACGCACCCTAATATCTTTACCCCTGGGTGAATGGGATTGTGTGCTTATGAGGGCCTATATGCTGCTGCTTAGCACTGCAACCATGACAACTGGCATCCTGTCTAAAGAGCCAGTTAAGCTGAGGGGTTGGCAGGCAGGACATCATCGAGGAACCCAACCACATGAGACACTTTAGTTCACTTCCACAGCTGTCTGCTCTGGCAGCCCTGTAATCCAACTGCACTTCCAGCCAACACAAATACGATTCTCTCTCTTTCCAGTGACGGAGACAAACATGACAAAGACTAGAAAATTAGGAATCTCTTAATCAATCAATGATTCAACTATCAATATATCACTACTGTGTCGAGGCAGGACTTTACATAGCTCTCTGTTGCTCCTTGTCTGGTTTTAATTGGTTTTTGATTGAAATCTTTTGGCAGCCTGGAATGGTACTTTGAATGGCTTTTCACCAACATTTTTGATGTAAGAGAGATAACACTGTAATGTGCCATGTAGAATCTCTAACCAAATATTTGTACATTTTATACTCTTGCCCTTCATTGTGATAAGTGTGGGGGTTTCAGTGGGTTGGCTTGGTTAAGAGTGAAACGATCACATGCATTGATAATTGTGAAACATTCCCATGCATTGATAATTGGGGCCCTTGTTAAAATAACAGAATGCAGGAGCCCAGCAAAACCAACCAATGGGTGTTTCCATAGCAACCACATTTCGAGTGTGAATGCATGGTACTTAATAGAAAAGTGGGAGAATTACTGGAAAACACAAGACATCACTTGCAGGAGATTTTAACACTCTTGGGCAAGATTTTAGATTTGATATCTGGTTTATGAATAGGCTTGTTGTTTTCCTTCAACATTATTGGTATGAATGGTGAATGAAAGTATCCATACACCAGTAGGCTTCTCTCACACGGCAATTGGACATGTTTGAACAATACCAACGTAGGCCTCCAGGAAAAATATACAGCGGTCATATTTGAGAACATGAAACTGGATACATTTTGCGTAACACTTTGAAGAGGTTTGTATAAGCAAACACTATGATCATTTTATTCCAGTGGCTCAATATAGTTCAGAAGTACAGTCTGTTATTCAGAGGGTGTGGGCAATAATAAAAGGACCATATAGGCCTTTCAAAATGATTTGATTTTCATAAACTAAAAGGGCACCAGAGTGTATAGGTCATCAACACTGTATTGTGATTTAGAAAGCTTCCGTGAGACCATCTTACCTGGTAGAGTTTCAGCGCTGCCCAGCAGAGCATATAGGCTGATAAGGTGAACTTGGCCATCATGTACCGCTCCGGAAGGCACGTGAGATGCAGCTGTACTTCTTCTAGACCTCCAGCTCCAACATCGCCTGTTGCCCCGTTGTCAACTGGTGAGTCGCGGTGGTTATCCTCAGACGACTTGCAGCGAGCGTTGTCATTGTTGTTATCATCCATTTTCCTCGCCTGTAGTATTCTAATAAGTTTTCAACTGTCTCGGGGATAGCGCAGCCTTCGATTTCCCCTTTCCACGAAGTCTCACATTGCGCCCGCACATGTAGACAGACTAGTTCCTAAACTGTCAACATGATTATTGTAGCCAACATAACGATAAAAAGTTGTATTATCTTGAACTATGAAAAACATTCAGCAAATTATGTCGTACTTTCCTTCTTGTTTGTAAACATCAAAACCGTTACAAAACAGCCCTAGGTCGCGAGGCCGAACCGAGACTGTGGCGCACTGTTCAATAAACAGCGCACTGGGATACCGCAACACCGGTCTGCCGCGTTCACATGCTTGTCGGAACTAGGAAACTCGGACATGTTCAACTTGCCAACTCGTTATAGAAAAATGATCCCATTCTCGAGTTTCCCGCTTGGGAAGTAGGCTATCAGAACCAACCAATAGGAAGCCCCACGCAAATATCTTACGTTCATTTTTGCTTTGAGGTTCCGATTTTCCAATAGTACATGAACGCGGCATAATAGCCTACCCGTCAAAGACCTTCAACCGCCTTTACTGGGAGCAGAGGCGACAAGAGCTTTGATCGCGAGACCGAGAGGTGCGGTTGTAGAACTCCAGCTTCCAAGCGCGAGCTTTATTTTTTAGCCGAACTAATTCTTCAGACAAACACATTACCACTAGTGGGTAATTTGCGCAAATAAATATAGGCTACTTGGGTAATTTAGTTTTGCTTCTGAGTTCAAATGTTATCGGAATCCACATTGAGCGCACGTGTTTTTTCGATCAGAGTGGGAATGCGTAGAGGCGGGAGAGAGGGGTAGAAGCCAAGGTACAGTATTTACTGCATGTTTATAAATAGGAAGAAGTTATGTGACTTATCCAAAGTAGCCTATGACTTATATATGTAAAAACATAACGATAACGCCATCAATGTGTCTTATATCAGGTGCTTTACGGTCTAGCCTATGGGTCTATAGATCATAGTCTAGATCATACAAGTTTAACCATACAGCCATATCACCACCATATCACTCGTCATATCAAGGTATCAATATAACAGTAATGAATTGCTTCTCCAAGGGGTCTATATACTTCCATAAACCTCAAGACATCAGAGCCTTTGTAGTTTACTTAACCTTCCAAACCAATGAGTTGTATGAATCAGTCGTTTGTCCCCATGTTTTTATCCAAGGGGCCACACAAACAAGCACACAGTCTGTCTTCCCTTATCTTTATGGGGCCATCCTCTATAGATCATCACATCTGTGCTTTTGATTCTCACTTCCTGAGAGGAGACTCATCCAAGCCTTCTGTCAAAAGATAGCATTAATGGCCAGTGTCTCAGCAGGACACACTCTCCTCTCTCCCACCCTCTGTATTGTATACATGGATGGGACCCAACACATCCGACATCATGGAGACAGTTTCCCATTGTATCCTGGTCTAAACCCCACTGAGGATCTGTGAGGACAGATGCTGGGCTCTGAACAAGCAAGGACTCAATTCCAGATAGAGGCCAAGGGAAACAGACAGCACATCATTCATTCAGCATGGGGCTCCCCCTGTGGGACGGTTACACAGCAAACACCCCATATCCTATCCTGGCAAAGAACATTGTTCTTTCTCACTACAAATAGTGAGCGATATGTTAGATGAATTACAGTTCTAGGAACCCCAGAGAGAGCGAGTGAGAGATATGTTAGATGAATTACAGTTCTAGGAACCCCAGAGAGAGCGAGTGAGAGATATGTTAGATGAATTACAGTTCTAGGAACCCCAGAGAGAGCGAGTGAGAGATAGTGTGTAAGCGATCCCTTTCATAACACATTATACTATATCTATATATCTATATATATATCTATATACTATATTATATCTATTCTTTCCCAGAAACATGTCAGAGGGACTGAGGATTGATGGCTTGCCTTCTGTGCTCGAGACGTTGATGTAGGCAAACTTCAAAGATAAACATACAAATGACAAAATACAGGATTTTCAGAAGTCTCTAGATATCTGAACTATAAAGCTTCTTACCGACATCTAGTGGATATGTAGTATAATAAAAAAAAGTATGTGTTTTAGTGGCTAGTAAAAGTTCTGTAGCAATACTCATGATATCCCTGTTTGCTCAAGTGTAAGCAACGTCGATAATATTTATACAATTTACTTGTTGACCATGGCACCGTATCATCTAACCCCTCAGAGTTCAACGTGATTGAGTGTCCATATATCCACCATAGTGGAACCACTGACAGGTCTAGGGTCTCTACACCCAGCATGGAGTGAACTCAATGCACTGTGATCATAATTTCAAACGTTCAAATGGTTGTTATTGCTTTAAAGATGTGTGTAGTCTAAGTTACAATAAACATATAGGACGTTGATTTCTACAAAGGACAATCTCACCATGACACATTTGAAACAGTTGGGGTTCTATATTTTCAGTATTGTCATGTACAGTTCAGAGCCGCAAGTGTTTTCTAGTTTCCCTCAGTCTCCACCACAGCTTGACAACTGTGAAAACGTAGGACTCACTACCATTACAGCCATGTGTTAAATAAATACCAGTGCTTAACAGATCTGGGCAGCGTTCATTAGGCACCAAATGGAGGAAAATGGACTGAAACAGCAGGGGGAGAACTTCCAGGGCTTGTCTGAAGCTTTCATTTTGGATTTACAATGCAAAAAGTTTAACAAGATAATATTATAATGAGTCATATTTATTAATTGTGAACTACAAAAAAGAAAACTACAGCATGGAAATAAGACAAGTCATCTTCACACTGGGTACAGGATGTGTGGTCTACCACGAGGATGAATCCCATTGGGTGGTGGGCAGGACACTTATTTATTTACAATATAAAACAGCATCGCTGGATCCATTTAGACCCAACATGGCAACCCGGAAGGATCCATTTAGAGTAGACCCTACATGGCAACATTTCTCAATCCATTGAGCATCAACATGGCAACCTGTGCATAACCTTTTCTCATCTTAATCATCCTCTTCTTCACAGGAACATTCAGGCAGGGAACTGAGCTGCTACTGTTCATTCTTTTATTTATACATCACAGCAGAGGGATGGAGAGGGAAGAGGGTGGGGGTTCAGAACGAGGGGTGGGTGATTTGTCAGTGTTTACTCTTCTTTGATTTCTTGTGGGACCGGTGTGGGGACCGTGATTTTGAACGGGATTTTTTGGTGGACTTCTTGGGTGTTCTGGAGCGTGACCTCCGGGACCGTTTGGGCGTGCGGGATAATGAGGGAGACCTGGGGGAGAGAAAACACAGACAGGACAGTCAGAGGGACACCAGGACAACCAAACTGCAATGGTCTTGGGGAAGTTACAGGAAGTTGGTCCACCACAAAGACTATGTCAATCAAATACAAATCCACTTAAGTTTATTTCCCTCCAATGTCAAGAGAAGATCAGCACTATCCTCAAAACAGTGGAGGCAGAAAGGCCAGGGACAGTATAATAAAGTATAAAAGTGTTACTTTTAGAATGTTTTAAACACAGATGATTTAGTACCTTTTGGAGGACTTCTTGATGATGGTGGTTCGAGGGGAGTCTTTGTGGGAGGAGCGGGATCGTGATGACCCTACGTCCTTGGAGTAGAGGCGTTCTGACCTTTCGGAGCGGGGGGATGGGGAGCGCACCCGTCTACTGCTGCTCCGTGGGGGGCTGCCGGGTGAGCCGCTGTGGCGCCGTTTCCTAGCAACCACAGGAGACAGGCCACGCCTGTCAGAGATGACATCGGCAGATGAAATATTTTGTCAGTGATGATGTTACAACGGTCTACGCTTGTTTTTATTAGGTGAATCCCATTGATACATGAATCTCTTTTTCAAGGAGCCCTAAACTGCCCCTGTATTTCAAGGGAGCATGAACTTTAAACCTGATCATGAGTTGGGAGTCCTTCGTTTAAGTCATTTCCTAGAATCCCATTACACAGCTCTACCAGAGTTTCCCCCCATTATCCAACCACACACAGCTATCATGTCTCTAATGAATGTGTCACAATGTATGAGGGACTAACCTGTCTTTCCTGGTTGGAGTTGACTCCTCCTTCTCCTTCTTGATGTCTTTAGAGCGAGCTTCGCTTTTCTCCTTGTCTTTTTTCTCCCTCTCTTTCTCTCGTTCCAGTTTCTCCTTTTCTTTTTCCTGCAAAAGAAAAAGACAAGGCGCCAACTTTATATTATGGAATGGAAACCAACATTATCCAAATTCACTTAATTTTTTGGTTATTTCGCTACAATAGTCCACTCAGTAAACAACTTCCACTGTATTCAAGGTAGTCGTGTGATATCAAATACCTTGATATAAACTGAAGTTTATAGCTTAGAAACATTTTCAAGAGGATACTTCAGATATTGAGGTAAACAGCAATGATCGTACTTCATCAGATAAGCAGCATGGTTCCACATATCGTACCGTCTGTACCAGCTGAATGTAAAAGGTCAATAGCAATGTTGGAAAACAATAGTACAGGCCCTATGTTCCTCCAGGAACCAAGAGGACAGTCAGGATGTAATACCTTCTGTAAGAGTTTCTCTCTGTAGTTTTCCACCTGCTCTTGGAGACTCTGGCCAGACTTCTTGGGCCTTTTCCCAGACTCCAACTCATCCTGGAACTTCATCACTTTGACCTGGAAGATAATAATAAAATGTATATGTTAACATTTAGATATGAATACGACAGGATTAACTTTCAGGGTGTGGCCATTGAACAAGCGAAGTAATCCAAACTTCTTTGAACCAATTTAGCCCAAAGAAATAAAAATATACAAACAACTCAGAGCTGTGCTTGTTTATTTTCAGCCGTCTAAATAACCTGTTGTGTACTTTGTGCTTCCAGTAAAATGCTGACTAGTTTACCTCTATTTCCCGGAGCTTGGTGCGTCTGTCCTCATTCATCTCAGAGTGCTTGGTCTTGGAGTCCAAGTCGTCTCTGATGGGGTTGGGGTAACTCGGAGGCTCTTCTGACCGGGAACTCTTGGTGTCATCATCACTGTCATCCTCGTCCTTCTTCTCCTCTGGCTGCTCAAAGATTTCCCATTTAGAGGTGGTCACGGCTGAGGAGGAGACAGAGAATTAGGACAGAATTGTAGCTTGGTAGAAACTAGCCATAGAAACAGGTTTAGGACACTTTCAAGTGCAATCCTAGCTTGGTAGAAACTAGCTGTAGTTGTGGTCTCACTCACCCTGTGCTTCTAGCTCAGACTCGTCCACTGCTTCCCATTTTGAAGGTGCTACTTTAAAGGATGCTGCTTTGGCTGCAGCATGATCCACTAAAAGACAAGGAGAACAAGGTTAGAAAAATGTCCTCCAATCCTAAGGTCAGGGTTAGTCAATAGACTGTTGACAAGGTACGGAAACTAATATGTCAGTGTCATGTGGGGGAAGAAGTATCCCTTTAATAATTCCTATGAGGATGTGGTAGTATAGAGGTCATATGGCCACTCACAGGGCACTCCGTCTATGTCCTCCTCCAGGGCCTTGATGGGCACTCCGTCCAGATCATCCATCCCCTGCGGGGCTCTGTCAAGGGGGGCGGAGCCTAGGGGGGCAGAGCCAAGGGGGGCTCCGTCCACCATGGTCCCTCCATCCAGTCCTATTGGGACCCCATCCACGTCCTCCAGAGAGGCCCCATCCATATCCTCCCCGATGGGGGCCCCGTCGATGTCCTCTGCTGGCTCAGGCTGGGACAGTAGACCAGGGGCCAGGTGTTCAACTGATGGTTTCTGTTGAAAGGAGACATGTATTAGAGCAGTAGTGCTGCGTGGGCAACGTTACACTTTGTCAACATGATCAAATCACAACATTCTCAAACATTCAGATAACATTTTCAATCCATGACACATGTTCAAACGATGACAACATTCTCCAACCATCACACAACATTCTCCAATCAACACACACCATTTACAAATCATCACACAACATTTACAAACCTTCACACATTTTCAACTCATTATCTAACAACAAGGTTAGGTAGTAACATCAGGAGAAAGACCTGAAAAGAAAAGGGAGTATGCTAGCTGACCTCTACTGTGATGGGAGCGGGAGCCTCCTTATCAGCTGATAGGTTGACTAGACCCAGGAAGATGTTCTGCAGCTTGATGAGGAAGGGATCTGGGTACACGGCCCAGTCCTCCCACGCACGGAAACACGACATCACTCGTTGCTGTTGGACAAGAGGATATAAAACAGACAGGTGAAACGGTAATACCCTGTCCAGAAGCAATCCTTAGCCCCTAAACACAATGCATATCATAGCAGGCATGCTGATTCAGGATCAGTTTAGCCTTTTAGACCATAATGACTATGATTGTATGGACAGATCCTAGATCAGGACTTCTACTGAGATACTTTGTGGATACGGGCCCTGAAATAATTGTGTAGTTCTTAAAGACAGGGGTAGGTAACATGACTCAAATTGTGATCGGAAAATGTATACAATTAAATATACCTTAAAGTTCTCAGACTGCAGGTGACCCTGTATCGTCTTGTAAGTTGCATTGAGGTCTGAGAAGACCTGGCAAAGTTTGGTCTCAAAGCTGTGTCAGGGACAAGTTTAACATATTCACTTATGCAGGAAAACAGCTTTAATAATGCAAATAATGTATACTGAGAAGTTACGCAATCTATGAACAAGCAGGGTCCTCTACACCCAGTCAGTCAGTCACAAGCAAACATCACAACCCCTGAACCCAAACTCCACTACTTACTATTTTCTGTAGTACGACGCATTGGCTACTTTAGCAGATGAGTTGTACAGCACATCAGAGACAAGATACAACCGTGCAATCTGAAAAACAAGGAAGGAATTATCAGCCAGTCCTCCCTGATAGAATGGAATAACTGATTAATTAATACAAATCATTTATTTGACTGCACATTTTACACGTGCCACTCAAAGCTCTTTCCAAACCAAATAACACAAGGCAAAACCGGCTACGAAAGCAACAAACTCAAGAGAAGGACTGTGATACAATACAGTAACTTCTTATTTATTGGCCATTTATACATGGACATTCCTTTTGTGAGGTCAGCACAAAAACAATACACTATATACATGCAATACAACATGGCAGAAAAAGTTCTCTAAAGAACATAGTATGGCACTTGTTTTCTATCTTATTTACCTTCTTGGGGAGTGGTGTCTTGAGGATGGAGAGGGACTCTGTGACACACTCTACGATCTCCTCAGCAGCCTCGGCGTGCAGTAGACAGAACAGCATGGCTTCGGCTATGTCCCCCTTTCTAGGAGTCAGAGCCCTCAACATCTCCTCCAGCTGATCACGCTCTCTGGAGGGAGGGGTGATAAGAAAGAAGAGGAGTTGAGCATAGATAATGTTAAAAGTAAAAGTTAGCCCAATCTGTTGATGTACAAGTACAACCCTCTGGACAGGATGTTAGTCTATCGCAAAAATTATAAACAGAGAACATACTCTTCTTTGAGGCAGCCTTTCTTCCCAGGCTCCTCCTCTTCCTCCTCAGGCCCCTCCCCCTCCTCAAAATTGCCGTGCAGGTAGGGATTGAGGGGAGGAGGGCGCCACAGCGAGCCGTTCTTGAACATGCGGAAGTCGTCCGTCCGCCATTTTGTTGGTGCTTCTCCCTGTGGGGACAAGTTGTGTCATTCACATTATTCTCTAACGAGGACATATCTTAAATTCAACTAGGCAAGTCGGTTAAGAACACATTTTTATTCACAATGACCTCCTACCCCAGCCAAACCCGGCCAACGCTAGACCAATTGTGTGCCTATGGGACTCCCAATCACAACCAGGTGTGATGCAGCCTGGAATCGAACCAGGTACTGCAGGGACGCCTCTTGCACTGAGATGCAGTGTCTTAGACCACTGCGCCACTCGGGAGCCCCATTGTCACGTTTTCAGGCTATCAAATAGCAGCATGTCAACAATGCATCCACAGACCCCCCATTCTAAATGTGACGGTATTAAGAGGACAGGCGTGTTTGATCTATACTGCTTTCAACCTAACCAGTCACGAGAGGGGACAGAAAACAGAGGTGATAAAGAAGAAGGATAAAAAGGGAGGATGCAATTGGTCTAAGAATGTGATGCAGGAGAAGATGCCAGACAATGACTGGTCCGTACTGACCTGTAGTATGGAGTAGAGTTTCCAGCGGTAGTACACGTGTGCTGGGCTCTGGTTCTCAAACAGAAACCTGGCCAACAGAGGCAACAGAATGACAGTCAACTTGTTGTACTACAATACATTGTGTCAACTGAAAAAGTGATCACACAAACACGTGCACCGACAGACAGACAGACAGACGTACCTGTACATGGGGTTGCTGAGCTCTCGATTCATGATCATGGCTTCGAACATGGGGCCCTCACGCACCACAAACTCGATCATTCGGTGGATGAGAGAGAGCAAATTCCTAGAAGAAAAACACAGTTAAAACAAACGGATTCAGAGCAGGCGACCCTTCTTCTCCCCAAGGCAAAGCCTGTGTCTGCTGCCCTGACCTAGTACAGCCTCTAAGTAACACATGGAAGGTGTAAGACACATGGAACTATGCATGTACTAAACTTAAACTATTTCCTACATTGTGTTTGATAAGCTTAACTAATCTAATGTGTTAAAATGTTTAATTTGTAAGAATGAAGGAAGAAACATCTTCCTAAATGTTTCCGACCTTATCATTTCAGAAATGCTAAGAGCACCTAACACCAATTTTAAGAGCCATTAGCTGCCTAAAACTAACATTAGTTAGTACTTCTACTAGTTATAAAATGCTGTATGGATCTTTGCAGGTCAAGACAACGCTAACTACCATCTCCCCGCAGTACAGAGTATAAGGAAGGGAGGACAGTGAAGCTGGATAAGATAAATCATGTTTGAGAGAGGTTTGAGTGACTCTGTATTGAGTGACGCATCAGCCCATACAGAGCCTGTCAAAGCCAGCCTGACAACTCTTCTTGACTGACTCGCATGAAGAACCAAAGCACTATAGGATTGTTGGCCTAAACAGGCTAAATAACAAAAGGCTCTCTACTGGTCATATGATTCCACTACATAATGATGTATGAATAAACACAAAATGTCCAAATGGGGGGCAATTAGACCTAAGCTCCTTTGGAACATTTTAGAGCGGCCTAATATTGGAGCATGTTGGACCAATTAGCCTAAAGGGGACAACACAACAACAAAGGATGTCTTTCATTTATATGTAGACAACGCAAATCACATTTACCATATAGTATTGGAGCCGATCGTACCAATGCATGGTGGGTAAAATGCTGTATACTTTCCCAATCCATCCCATGATGCTTTCAGGTCCCTCGCTGCCGCAGACAGTTCAACTTGTGCTGCTCACCAAGGCCAATGTCAAAAGGTCATTGAGACTAACGGGAAGTTTGGATTGGAGGTCTGAGCAGGGGCCAGGTGTTGCTGAGCCCGTGATTGGGTGACAGAGGCCAAGGGGGCGTGTCGGTGGGAGTGAGCAATCGTCAGAGTGCAAGACCGGTCTAAACAACCTAACCACAGCCAGCACGGTATGTATGGTATGTGACTGTTATGTAGCTAGCATCATAACATGGATATTATTAGCCTACATGTGACGACTGACAAGTGGTGGTAAAAATTCCTTTGATGTCCTCTATACCGTCAGACAAGCAATGGCATGGTGGTCCATGGACTGTATTGATGTTTGGAGGGAGTGTTGGAATGAATGTGTGAAAGGAAAAACATATGGACACTGTGTGGCGGCAGAAAGCTGGGCTGTGGTAGTGAGTATCTTGTAGTCTAACAGGAACCTGATGGGGTTATAAGCCTACGTCTGCTTGTCTCAACCATTGCTCACCCATACTGAACGACCCCCCGTAGCATGCAGTGATCCAATTGATCAAACTTTAAAATGGGGGTTTATTCATTATGGGATGTTTTTCTACTTTTACATCAATTTAAAAAAGAAAAACATGTACCTTTCTGTTGGGATAACCACTTTGACTATGGCTTGCGACAGAGTCTGTATATGAAGTCACATCAGATAATAAACATAGAATATGTGAGTATTGTTAAAAGGCAACAGGTGAAAAATATTAAATGCATTAAAAACTGCATCATATGAAAAAGTACTTTACTGCTGTCAGTTTCAGGTCAAATGTATACAGTCCTTAAATTCCCACACAACTTACCACTGCTTCTTTATATACACTAAACACACCTCACAAAATGCTAAATCTAGTATAGTTTGGTCAATAAATGTAGAAATGTTTAAAAGGAATAAACCCATGACTAGTAGAAGATGAGCAAAATATTCACTACATGACAAATAGCCTAAACTAGGTCTATGCCTAAGAAATACACATGGTACAACTGACAGGCCTAATACAGTACACAGCAGCATCCCAGACATGACATGGAGAGTTACCTTGTCGAATTCCTCCTTGTTCTTGGGCGGAGGGAGCAGGGCGGCGTTGGGGTTCTTCAGCCTCTCGCAGGGCTGTGCGTTGAAGGGCAGGCCGGAGGGCGGCGGGGGGAGAGTGTGCTCCACCATAGACGGGGGGATGTAGATGGGGTGAGGGGGGATGGGCACGCCTTTACCCCAGCCTAGCTTCATTTCAAAGTTCATGATCATCTTCGCTGGAAACAGTGAAAAAAACCACAAGCAGCCTATTTGCCTTATTACTGTACATCTTACTACCAATTATACTGTATCAGTTGCTGTTTTGAATACACTAAGAATGCCAATACGTCATGTTGTTGCAAATAAAATAAAACATTGATGTCCTGTTTGGCCGTCTATAACCACTATAACCAGTTTGTGCTATACATTGCTGATGAATAACCAGCCCCTTTCATTACATATACACTACCGTTCAAAAGTTTGGGGTCACTTAGAAATGTCTTCGTTTTTCAAAGAAAAGCAAACTTTTTTGTCCATAACATAACATAAAATTGATCAGAAATACTATGTAGACATTGTTAATGTTGTAAATGACTACTGTAGCTGGAAACGACAGAATTTATTTTATAGAATATCTACATAGGCCCATTATCAGCAACCATCACTCCTGTGTTCCAATGGCATGTTGTGTTAGCTAATCCAAGTTTATAATTTTAAAAGGCTAATTGATCATCAGAAAACCCTTTTACAATTATGTTATCACAGTTAAACTGTTGTCCTGATTAAAGCAATACATCTGGCCTTCTTTACACTTGAGTATCTGGAGGATCGTTATTTGTGGGTTCGATTACAGGCTCAAAATGGCCAGAAACAGAACTTTCTTCTGAAACTCGTCAGTCTATTCTTGTTCTAAGAAATGAAGGCTATTCCATGTGAGAAATTGCCAAGAAACTGAACATCTCGTATACAACGCCGTGTGCTACTCCCTCCATAGAACAGCGCAAACATGCCCTAACCAGAATAGAAAGAGGAGTGGGAGGCCCCGGTGCAAAACTGAGAAAGAGGACAAGTACATTAGAGTGTCTAGTTTGAGAAACAGACGCCTCAAAAGTCCTCAACTGGCAGCTTCATTAAATAGTACCCGTAAAACACCAGTCTCAAAGTCAACAGTGAAGAGGTGACTCGGGGATGCTAACACAGCGTGCCATTGGAACACAGGAGTGATGGTTGCTGATAATGGGCCTCTTTAGATATTCGATTTTTAAAAAATATGCTGTTTCCAGCTACAATAGTCCTTTACAACATTAGCAATGTTTACACTGTATTTCTGATCAATTTGATGTTAATTTAAAAATGGACAAAAAATGTCATTTTCTTTCAAAAACCAGGACATTTCTAAATGATCCCAAACTTTTGAACGGTAGTGTACATGTGATACATGCTGGTGTACTCTACAAGTCCCATGTCCCACAGAGAGAGCAAAAGGAAAGCCCAAGCAGCAGAACAGCTAGACAAAAAACAGTAAAACCTTTTGACATTACAACATTATTTGATGTAATGTGAGTAAAGTTGCATTGCGGTCGGTCAGTGGTATGATGATAACTAAGGCTTTAATACCGTTGAGATTCTTCAGAGCTCTCTCCGCATCCCTCCGGTTCATGAAGGCCACAAAGCCACAGTTCCTCTCCCTGGCCCTCTCTTCATCTGTCCGCGGCCACATGATCTTCACGCTGGCCAGAGGGCCGTAGCGCCCAAACTCCTGACACAGCATCTCCTCATTCATCTACACACAGCAACCACAACAACAGAGGCAGAGGGAGGGAGCGGGGCATGTGGACTTGTTGTTATTAGTGTCATTTTACATTGTAATGCAATATATCAGTAGAATTTATGCTATTAATATAGGCAATTAGGCATGTAACATATTGCATAAATAAGCATATAAAACATTCATGAGCCATAAAATGGTTTACCTGTGGGTTGATGTTTCCGAGGTATAAGTTAGTTGTAGAGGGGTCTCCGACGTCATGGGAACCAGGTGCAGCGTCATCCAAAACTGCAGAGAGAGCAGAGTAGAGAAGCCTTTTATAGAATATATAATCTTAGTGAGATGTTAGATATTAAAAGCAAGCCACTGTATAAATTTATCAAATTACCACTGGACGGACGGTTTCTTCTTGAAGAACTATCCACTAAAAAAAGCAGAAAGGCAGTATATAAATGTTGTTTCCAGGCAAAGGAAATGGAGTGGGTGGAGATTTGAAGCAGTCAGTATGAGTTGTAGGAAGGAAGGAAGGGGGCATGTCCAAGAGCCAACGGATCTTAATGTATTTTAGATAGTCTAACAGTTTCCTAGCCTGAAATCTTAACTGATATCCCAAGAGCGTTGTGCCAGTAACCGAAAGGTTTCTGGATCGAATCCCAGAGCTGACAAGGTAATTTTTGTTTAAATAAGTCGTTCTGCCCCTGAACAAGGCAGTTAACACACTGTCCAAGCACTAATATTTATTTTCAAGGAACATCCATTTGTAATAGTTCTTATTATGCCATTGTTTCTAGTTGCCATCAGATCAGGTATATCACCACAACCACATGAGAAAAAAAATAAACATACTATTCATCAGTAACTTACAAGTTCTACTCAATAATACATTGTTTCACTACTTATTTACTACATACAAAAGTTAGGGGTCACTTAGAAATGTCCTTGTTCCATGAAAACATACATCTCTATGGCGGTGCCACAGGCTTCAATTCTCAGGCCGACTTTTTTCTCTGTATACATCAATGATGTCGCTCTTGCTGCTGGTGATTCTCTGATCCACCTCCACGCAAACGATACCATTCTGTATACTTCTGGCCTTTCTTTGGACACTTAACTAACCTCGAGACGAGCTTCAATGCCATTCAACTCTCCTTCTGTTGCCTCCAACTGCTCTTAAATGCAAGTAAAACTAAATGCATGCTCTTCAACCGATCGCTGCCAGCACATGCCCGCCTGTCCAGCAGGCAGGACAGTTCTGACTTAGAATATGTGGACATATACAAATACCGAGGTGTCTGGTTAGACTGTAAACTCTCCTTCCAGACTCACATTAACTTCTTATTGCTGCAAGAGCAGTATTGAGTAGCTTGGATGAAAGGTGCCCAGAATAAAGAGCCTGCTCCTCAGTCCCAGTTGCTAATATATGCATATTATTATTAGTATTGGATAGAAAACACTGAAGTTTCTAAAACTGTATGAATGATGTCTGTGAGTATAACAAAACTCATATGGCAGGCAAAAACATAAGAAATCCAAACAGGAAGTGGGAAATCTGAGGTTGGTCGATTTTCAACCCAGCCCCTATTGAATACACAGTGGAATATTGGTTATGTTGCACTTCCTAAGGCTTCCACTAGATGTCAACCGTCTTTAGAAACCTGTTTGAGGATTCTACGGTGAAGTGGGGGCTCATAAGGGCTGTTTGAGCCAGGTGTCTGGCAGATTGCCACAGGCTGAGACGCGGTCACGAGAGAGTTAGCTCTCGTTCCATTGCTTTTCTACAGACACAGGAATTCTCCGGTTGGAACATTATTGATGTTTTTTTGTTAAAAACATCCTAAAGATTGATTCCATACATCGTTTGACATGTTTCTACGGACAGTAACGGAACTTTTTGACATTTCGTCTGCAACTAGGGCATGTGCTTCATGACTTTGGATTTGTTTACCAAACGTGCTAACAAAAGTAGCTCTTTGGACATAAATTATGGACATGATCGAACTAAATCAAACGTTTAATGTGGAACTGGGATTCCTGTGAGTGCATTCTGATGAAGATCAAAGGTAAGTGAATATTTATAATGCTATTTCTGACTTCTGTTGACTACCCAATATGGCAGATATCTTTTTGGCTGCTTTGTTGTCTGAAAGCTGTACTCAGATTGCATGGTTTGCTTTTTCCGTAAAGTATTTTTTTTAAATCTGACACAGCGGTTGCATTAAGGAGAAGTGTATCTATATTTCCATGTCTAACAACTGTCTTTTCATCTACATTTATAATGAGTATTTCTGTAAAATGACGTGGCTCTACAATATCACCAGATGTTTTTGGAACTGGTGAACATAATGCGCCAATGTTTACTGAGATGTTTAAATATAAATATGTACTTTATCAAACAAAACATATGTATTGTGCAACATGAAGTCCTATGAGTGTCATCTGATGAAGATCATCAAAGGTTAGTGAATAATTGTATCTCCATTTGTGCTTTTTGTGACTCCTCCCTTTGGCTGGAAAAATGGCCAAATTTTTCTGTGACTTGGCGGTGACCTAACATAATCGTTTGTGGTGCTTTTGCTGTAAAGCCTATTTGAAATCAGACACTTTGGTGGGATTAACAACAAGATTACCTTTTAAAATTGTATAAGATACATGTATGTTTCAGGAATTTTAATTATGAGATCTCTTTTCTTTGAGTTTGGCGCTCTGCACTTTCACTGGCTGTTGTCATATCAATCCCGTTAACGGGATTGCAGCCCTAAGAAGTTAAGCATCTCCAATCCAAAATGTTATCTAGAAATGGCCTTCTATTTCGCAACAAAGCATCCTTCACTCATGCTGCCAAACATACCCTCGTAAAACGGACTATCCTACCGATCCATGACTTTAGCGATGTCATTTACAAAATAGCCTCCAACACACTACTCAGCAAATTGGATACAGTCTATCACACCAGCTGTCAGAGCAGCTCACAGATCACTGCACCCTATCTGTAAATAGCCCATCCAACTACCTCATCCCCATAACCAGTTGTCACCAAAGCCCCATATACTACCCACCACTGCAACCTGTATGCTCTCGTCAGCTGGCCCTTGCTTCATATTCGTCGCCAAACCCACTGGCTCCAGGTCATCTATAAGTATTTGTTAGGTAAAGCCCCACCTTATCTCAGCTCACTGGTCAGCATAGCAGCACCCAGCCATAGCACGCATTCCAGCAGGTATATCTCACTGTTCAACCCCAAAGCCAATTCCTCCTTTGGCTGCCTTTCCTTCCAGTTCATTGCTGCCAATGATTGGAACGAACTGCAAAAATCCCTCATATCTCCCTCACTAACTTTAAGCACCAGCTGTCAGAGCAGCTCACAGATCACTGCACCCTATCTGTAAATAGCCCATCCAACTACCTCATCCCCATAATGCGATTATTTTTTTTGCTCCTTTGCACCCCAGTATCTCTACTTGCACATTCATCTTCTGCACATCTATCACTCCAGTGTTCAATTGCTAAATTGTAATTATTTCGCCACTATGACCTACTTATTGCCTTACACCATTTGCACACACTGTATATAGACGTTTTTTATTTTGTGTTATTTACTGTATGTTTGTTTATTCCATGTGTTACTCTGTTGTTGTTTGTGTCGCACTGCTTTGCTTTATCTTGGACAGGTCGCAGTTGTAAATGAGAAATGTTTCTCAACTAGCCTACCTGGTTAAATAAAGGGGAAATAAAATAAAAAACATATGGAACAAAATACATGAAATGAGTTGCAAAATGATCAGGAAACAGTGTCAAGACGTTGACAAGGTTATAAATAATGATTTTTAATTGAAATAGTGTCCTTCAAACTTCGCTTTCATCACAGAAACCTCCATGTGCAGCAATTACAGCCTTGCAGACCTTTGGAATTCTAGATGTTGTTGAAGTAATCTGAAGAGATTTCACCCCATGCTTCCTGAAGCACCTCCCACAAGTTGGATTGGCTTGATGGGCACTTCTTACGTACCATACGGTCAAGCTGCTCCCACAACAACTCAATAGGGTTGCGATCCAGTGACTGTGCTGGCCACTCCATTATAGACAGAATACCAGTTGACTGCTTCTTCCCTAATAGTTATTGCATAGTTTGGAGCTGTGCTTTGGGTCATTGTCCTGTTGTAGGAGGAAATTGGCTCCAATTAAGCACCGTCCACAGGGTATGGCATGGTGTTGCAAAATGGAATGATAGCCTTCCTCCTTCAAGATCCATTTTACCCTGTACAAATCTCCCTTTTGAACGGTAGTGTACATGAGTGGTAAGTCAGTACTGATGATTTTGTCATTTGAGTAGTGATCACTAGAGTTTTTGGACATGTCTACTGGTGATCACACATTTCCTATTCACATCACTACACAATTCCAGCTTAATGACTGTTTTTATTGGGCATTTGGGAATCTACTACTTAATAGCTACGAAAAAGCATCTTGCTTCCAACTGGCAGCTTTAGTGTCGTCAGTCGGGAGAAGGGCGGGTGGGCTGTGTGTGAGGGAAAACGGCACGTGAACGGCAAGAGCACGGCTGCCGCTTGATAAAACGGAATATTGCGGGCGCCGATTGGCAAAAACTCTCTGGAGGTTGACAAAGTCACAATACAGAACTGATGTCAGTGCAGGATGAAGCACTCTGTCTTTCCCCCTTCATGTGGATCTTCGGTGACGATACACCCATGCTCACAATGTCAAACTGAAGCATTTTTTGCACCTCACACAGTGTGGGTTGTTTGGGTCCAGTGATGTAGTGGTAAAAAAAGGTTGGTGAACTATATTGAACAGAAATATAAAACACAACATGTAAAGTGTTGGTTCCATATTTCATGAGCTGAAATAAAAGTCCCCAAAAGTGTTCCATATGCACAAAAGGCAGGATTGAATCTACGTCTGCCCGGCATTTTAGCTCTCAATGCGATGTTAAGTGGCGCCTAATCAGTCAGTTCTGTACCTGCCTGGCTGAGTGGGAGTGTGGGTGGAATGAGCGAGCTCACCTTGCAACCACAACATGAAACACTTGAGTAAATAAAACTTGGTAGTATGCCTCTAAATTCATTCGGAAGAACAATAAATGTTTCTAATATTTTTCATAAACACATTTGATCATGTTCCCCTCTCATTTTAAGTCAAGTACCAACTTGAGAACATTTCTGATTTTCAAGGTGTTCCAGTACCTGAATGTCAGAGTGCCTTATTGAAGTACTTTAAGCACCTCAAGCACCTGGTGAGAACCCTGGCAGACACTTACATGAGGAGCGTTTTCCCTCCATCCCGGAGAGAGGTTCAAATCGACTGACTCTGCCTTTCATCTTGTGTCTTTCATCCCGCTCTTCCTGTATTCTGGGAGAGACAGAGAATATTAGATTATGCAATCCAGTGCAATGCCAAGTACATCAGACTGGTCTCAGACTAGACCTAACATAATAAAGGCAAATCCGGGACACTCAAATTAGTATGATATGTTATGTTTGGTTACATAAGACAGAAGGCTGCTTAACCCCTTGCCTAACAAATGTTAGTGTTAGCCACCTAACTAACTTTAACCACAACAAATAGAAATGTGTAAGATATCATACGTTTTGTACATTCGAAAAATATAGGAGGAATTACATTCCATAAAACACTATGAATTGCAATTCATAACAATGTACGCATTGCAATTCGTAACATACTGTACGATTTGTAATTCATACGATATTATACTAATTGGAGTGTCTCGGATTTATATTTACTATGTTACGTCTGCCCGAGTCCAGGGATCAAAAGATGAGGGATGTGAAATGACTTACTGTTTAAGTTCTTCCTTAAAGAGCTCTAGATTACTCTTCTTCTTTTCCTTTTCATTTGTTTTCTTCAGTGTCTGAAAGGAAGATAAACAACAAAGTTGTACTTTTTGTAAGAGGCCGCTAAAAGGACCAGCTAGGACTTTGCTTAGTCTAGCAACAGTAAAATAAATGTTGATTGCGATGATACATACATGTCTTTTATCTAATGTTAAAAACTGCGGAGGGGTTTCCAAAGGCAGGAAGCTGCTTTTCGGTGCTGCTGCTGTTTCAAAGCGTGACTTAGGTTTATACAGCTTGCCCTTCTTATCATCAGAAGCAGCCTCCTCTGTAGGAAGAAACACAGTACATCAACACAAGTTAGTGTAGTTTCTTACTAGAATGTACAATACAATAGCTTACAACTGTCTATCCATACACGGGGACAACGGAAATTGGTAATTTGACTGCCCAACCCTACTACACAACATATCTAAACATTTAATATCTAGCTAAAAATATCCCTGATAATATTGTGCTGTTTAAGAAGGTTGACATGGTTCTATTTACCTTTAGTTGCATTAGCAATGCCCCCCCGGACGAAGGCCTTGACCTTTCCCTCTCCTCCCTCGAACGCAGCCAGGAATTCTTCATAGATCTCTGCAGCTGCCCGCTCATCCTCCTGTCAAGGACCAGACCAACACCATCTCTCATAAGCCATGTCACAACATCAGGGTCATGTTTACATACCACTTTACTCATTTCATATGTATATACAAGCATTTCGCTACACTCGCATTAACATCTGCTATCCATGTGTATGTGACAAATAAAATTAGATTTGATTGATTTATACTGTGTTCTATGCTACTGTATTTTAGTCAATGCCACTCCGACATTGCTCGTCCTAATATTTATATATTTCTTAATTCATTTTATTTATTTTTTTACTTTAGATGTGTGTATTGTTGTAAATTGTTAGATACTACTGCACTAGGAACACAAGTATTTTTCGCTGCACCCGCAATAACATCGGCTAAATATGGGTATATGGCCTCCCAAAAAAGGATTTGATAAGACAAAAAAATAAGAAATGTATTTTATTTTCCATTGCAAAAACATGTTGTTACAGTGTGCCCTAATGAACACGATGTTCATATCAAAGGCAAGGTGCATTTGCCACTGCAGTGTAACACTTATATTTAGTCTTAACCTTACCTTCTTTTTGATATCCTCTTGTTCCTTCTTGCTTAGGGTCCTCTTACTCACGGCCATTTTTCCAATGCTGAAGGACTTCAACTTGCTCTCCAGCAGCGCCTACAAAATTAAACAAAACAAAACTTGAATGTCACAGTAACGTTAACGAGTTAGTTAGAATATTCCGAAATATAACTTCTGTATTTCCCTTGAGGTTGCTAGCTCGATCTCATTAATAAAGGCATTCGTTTCACTAGCACGCTGACCCGTCAAAGCTGTAAAGCAGCCAAGTTAGCTGGCTAATGTAATTGGGTATATGCATTAGTCGATTTCCGTTGCAAAACTCCAAAACCGAAAAGGTTTTGCAACGAAAACTACCGTTTCTATTGGACAAATATAGGTAGGTCCCTCCCAGTTTCGAATGCTTTGTTTGCTTCCTAGAGTAAACGGTTTCCATTGCATAACGTTTTGCAGCGGAATTTGACTAATGAATACACCCTGATGTACAGGCGACAGCTTGTTGCAATAGTGCGCTAGCTAGCCTATAGCGAACTATTGCTAATTACGGATGTTGTTGAATTGGATATTAGTTTGCCAGTAGGTATTAGCAGTGAGATAGTTGGCTACCTAGCTAGCAGTCAGCCTACGGTGGGTCCGAATGCTTTTCACCACTGCTTCATAAGGCGGCAAAGCCAAAGGACTCGTGCAGGGTGGAGTTAGCTAACGGTAGCTTGCTAGTAGTGACTGTTCATACTCCACGTTGCGACAACCAAAATCACACACCAACTCAAACATACTAATTAGTTATGTAAACAATTGCCATCCTAGTTACCAGTATACAGCAGCTAGATTATCCAGTTATGTAAACACATGGCGAAATCATTGCAATGTTTGGGACAGGAAAAATACCGGTGATTGGGGCCTGTCTTAGCTAGCGTTAGCTACGTGGTCTTTTCGTACACAATTACTAGTTATAAATGGGAACATATGGCAACAGCTGTACAACGTTTATAACTACAATAAACAGTTCTTATAATATTTAATAGCCAATGCATCAAGTAAACATCGATTAATAAATTCACCTTTGCGTTGGCTTTCTGCGTACCACCAGGCGTTCTGTCCGCCATTTTGGTTGTACTAACTCTAATCGATTACCAATTGTTGGATACGTTTTTTCACCGAATTCAAAATAGTCGAATACAGAAATATGGATGCCAACCGATACTTTTATTTACAAAGAAAACATAAACCCATTATGATTAAATGGTGGCCGTGTAATAATAAATGTTTGGATAAAAAAAACTACAACTATTAATCAGCCTAATGCAAATCACATTGGTAATTTATTTTTTTGTGGGGTTGGGGCTTACCCGATATTTCAATGGCCTTACCCAACTTTGTACTATTGATGACCTGTAGATGAATGGCTTTTAATCCGATTTTTCAAGCCAATATTACACGTTCAGAATCGGACAACCTGAAAACATTTATTTGAAAAAAAATGCTTCATTTGGTCCACTAGATGGTGCCATTTATAGCATACGCGTGATCTGTCTCAGTACGTGTGTTTCAAGTTTTTTATTAGTCGTATGTAAGGGATACATACGTATGTTATTAATGCACGGGATACGTCTGGTATACACCTTGTCCTGCGAAATGCGTACCTGCAGGTTCCTCATCGACAATGCAACACCAATAAGAACTATTAAAGGATAAGAATACGAACATAAAGTAAATGGCTCCATATAATAAAATAAACATTTTAGGTGTCTCTCTTGTCGAGATGTGTGTTTTGTCCTATAATTCATGTTTTTTATATTTAATCCCAGCCCCCGTCCGCGCAGGAGGCCTTTTGCCTTCTGGTAGGCCGTCATTGTAAATACGAATTTGTTTTTAACTGATAGTTAAATCAAGGTTAAATAAAAAAGATGAGCGCTCTCCTCAGCGCCGCCATCAGTGTTTGCCTGCCTGTCTTTCAGTCTTTCTGTCACTCTGTGTAAGTAGGATAGTAGATAGCACATAGCACACATATTAGTGCATAAGAACACATTCTGGAATCTATACTGTAAATACTGTAATATATGTATGTACTGTAATAGTCTATTTTTGTGTTTAGACCTATTTTGCATTCATTGATTAATCAGCCTATTCACTTGTTTTTATTTTCATTTTTTTCTGAAGAGCACATATAAACAGCCTATGTGCAAAGTAAATACAGTTTGCACATATGACCATATATATATATTCATCATGATCACCTGAACTCAGTGCCTTGAATAAATATTTCACTAGGGATATTAACATTATTTTACCCAAGGTAGGTTATGCCAGGTGTGGTACTAAACCAAAGCACCACCACCCCCCCTCCAATGCTTTTAATGCGTCTTTGATCCCAGGTTTTGGAAAAATGCCGAGTGCTCCCTCCTACCACGCAGAACAAACGCTATATTCATCTCTGTGCTACAGCTTGCGAAACTCCCTCCAGGAACTTCTGGGTACTTTTCCCCACCGCTCGAGCGACTGAATACAATGTCATTCATGCCAGCGGGCGAAAACAGGCGAAGTGGTGCCTGGTCAGTTCACCCGATAATGTTGAGAATATGCAGTGTTTTTTGCGCATGGAGTGTACTGTTTTTGACAGAAGTCTGCGGGCAGTCACAACGGAGGTACCTCTTCACTTTTTATTTTTTACAATTGATTATTTTTGGTTTTGCGTTGGGCTATTTGTTAGAATTAACACGTGTGTACTGTAGCCTACAAAGCCTTATCGTGAGGTGCCAATGATCCGTTAGCCTACGGCACAATGAATGAATGAACGGCATCAATGATGTTAAATTGTTCATAACTGAGGAGTTGTTATTTTGGTGGAATCTGCAGTCTGCGCTGTAGGCATGAGGACGCACATTGGCGCATTGCCGAGACAACCCAAGAATGAACACCAACCATTAACGCATAGGCTTCTGCTCCTTTCCAGATTCCATGATAGCATAGGCTATTAGAATGAGAAGTGTCTAAAATATTTTTCTCAATGTTTCCAGACCAACGTTTACATGCGGAGGGAATATAACGGGGGGTTCTGGGGTCATTGGGAGCCCGGGGTATCCAGGGGTGTACCCCCCAAATACCAAATGTGTTTGGAGAATCACGGTGAGTCAAACATACTTGTACCCTACTGTAAATACATGATTCATGTTTAACAGTTAACAGCACCCATATCAGAGAACTGAAATGACGCAATGTTTCTGCAATAAAGTACAATGAGATACTAATTCACTAACCCTAACTGTGTAGGTCTAATTCGTAGTCTGATATTTGGCCACTGGCCACACAGCACCCCTCAGGCACTTTGAGCTGCCTGCTTGGCATTTGTATTAACACGCAGCATGGTCACATGGCTGCAACGAATTAAAGGTAAATCAGAGGAATATTTGGTTCCTCTTATATGAGTTGTCACATACAGTGCATTTGGAAACTATTCAGACCCATTGAGTTTTTCACATTATGTTACGTTACAGCCTTATTCTAAAATTGATTAACTTGTCCCCCCCCCCCCTAATCAATCTACACACTATACCCCATAATGACAGAGCAAAAACAGGTTTTTAGAAATGTTTGAAAATGTATTAAAACAAAAAAAAGATATCTAATTTACATAAGTATTCAGATCCTTTACTTAGTACTTTGTTGAAGCACCTTTGGCATCGATTACAGCCTCAAGTCTTCTTGGGTATGATACTACAAGCTTGGCACACCTGTATTTAAGGAGTTTCTCCCATTCTTCTCTGCAGATCCTGTCAAGCTCTGTCAGGTTGGATGGGGAGTGTTGCTGCACAGCTATTTTCAGGTATCTCCAGAGATGTTCGATCGGGTTCAAGTACGGGGTCTGGCTGGGCCACTCAAGGACATTCAGAAACTTGTCCCGAGCCACTCCTGCGTGCATTGGCCGTGTGCTTATGGTCATTGTCCTGTTAGAAGGTGAACTGTCACCCCAATCTGAGGTCTTGAGCTCTCTGGAGCAGATTTTCATCAAGAATCTCTCTGTACTTTGTTCTGTTCATCTTTGCCTCAATCTTGACTAATCTCCTAGTCCCTGCCGCTGAAAAACATCCACACAGCATGATGCTTCCACCACCATGCTTCACCATAGGGTGTAGCTCCCTTCAGTAACCACGAGCACAACCGTTCCTTGATTTTAACTGGCGGCTTTATTCTGTAGTTTTAGTCAGAATTATCACCTTCCGCGAGAACTATAAAGTAAATGAAAAATACAGTTAAGCACACTCTTACAACCTTATCTTACGAGTGACTTATTAGCTTGGTATAACTCTGAAGTGCTTACATACATAACAGTTTAACCGGCGTTATAACGGGTTCAGATTAAACACATGAATAAAGGAAAAAATACCTCATTGGCTGCTTATTACAGAAGGGAGGAAATCAAACTTCACACTTATTATTCCTGGCATGAATTCACACTTCATCCTAACATACACTCTTCAACTTTTATGAACTACACCCGATGACATGAAAACTTAGCTAACGCAGCGCAGGATTGCCTTCCCTCCAAAAGTGTGTTGCTACAATAAGGATCCCCGTTACAACAGTATTAGCTACGTAGTTCCGCATGTATTATAATTTCCCCCGCACAGCGGACACGTAAACAATTCAAACAAAAGACAACGACATAACCTGTAAGTCTAACTGTCAGTTACATAGGGATGGTGCCAGGTTTCCTCCAGACGTGACGCTTCACATTCAGGCCAAAGAGTTCAATCTTGGTTTCATCAGAGCAGGGAATCTTTTTTTCTCATGGTCTGAGAGACTTTAGGTGCCTTTTGGCAAACTCCAAGTGGGCTGTCATGTCCTTTTACTGAGGAGTGGCTTCAGTCTGGCCATTCTACCATAAAGGCCTAATTGGTGGAGTGCTGAAGAGATGGTTGTCCTTCTGGAAGGTTCTCCCATCTCCATAGAGGAACTCTAGTGCTCTGAGTGACCATCGGGTTCTTGGTCACTTCCCTGACCAAGGCCCTTCTCCCCCAATTGCTCAGTTTGGCCGGGCGGCCAGCTCTAGGAAGAGTCTTGGTGATTCCAAACTTCTTTAATTTAAGAATGATGGAGGCCACTGTGTTCTTGGGGGCCTTCAATGCTGCAGAAATGTTTTGGTACCTTTCCCCAGATCTGTACCTCGACACAAGCCTAGCCTTGGAGCTCTACCGACAATTTCTTTGACCTTAAGGCTTGGTTTTTGCTCTGACATGCACTGTCAACTGTGGGACCTTATATAGACAGGTGTGTGCCTTTCCAAAACATGTCCAATCAATTGAATTTACCACAGGTGGACTTCTCAAGGATGGTCAATGGAAACAGGATGCAGCTGAGCTCAATTTTGAGTCTCATAGCAGAGTGTCTGAATAGTTTTTATACATTTGCAAAAAAATCTAAAAACCTGTTTTCGCTTTGTCATTATGGTATATTGTGTTTTTATTGCTGAGTTTATTTTAATTAATTTTAGAACAAAGCTGTAACGTAACAAAATGTGGAAAAAGTCAAGGGGTATGAATACTTTCCGAAGGCACTGTATACCCCTTATGTGATTGAATAGATTGTAATGTATATTGTATTGGATTGAATGTTGTCCCCAGGTCCCTGAGGGTAAAGTGGTGGTCCTGTCCTTCCGCTTCATTGACCTGGAGAGTGACAACCTGTGTCGCTATGACTACGTGGATGTTTACAGTGGCCATGTGAGTGGCCAGAGGCTGGGCCGCTTCTGTGGGACTTTCAGGCCAGGCGCCCTGGTCTCCACAGGCAACAAGATGCTCATTCAGATGGTGTCTGATGCCAACACAGCTGGGAGTGGCTTCCTGGCGGTGTACTCTGCTGCCCAGCCGCATGAGAGAGGTAAGCAGAATAGAATATAGAAGAAGAATAGAATAATAATGTAGTAGTTAAGGGTTACGTTTAACTTGCCTAGATAAATAAAGGTTAAATAAAATGAAAATAAAATAAACGTGCCTTGCTCAATGGCACAGTGGCAGGAGACGGGATCTAGGATCCTACTAGATTTTTTCTGTTGGATTAGTTACCTGCCGGTTGCAGGCTTACCTCTCTAACCTCTAGGCTATGTAGTGTGTAGTGAAAACTGCAGTCATCTGTATCCAGCCTATACCCAAGCATGTTCAACAGAGCATTAGGGACTGATCCCTAGCCGTGACTCTGTTCGGACTCCACATCGTAAAGACCTCAGATGTGTGTGTGCGTGTTGAGTGCTACGGTTCACATTTTAACCAGCTAATTAACTAGCCTCTTAACCGCTAGCTGCCCCAGCAAGGTCGTTGCACCGTGTCACTGTAATAATACTAATACCCAGATGATGAGATCTTAGAGGTCAATTATTTACATCTGAGACTAAAGGGCAGTTCTAGCTAAATAAATCACTCCCAACGGATAGCAGGTCAAGGGAAAGTTTGACTTCTGCTTGGTAAGATTAAGTACCAGTGCTCTTTCAGTTTAGACCTCTTGTGCAGTTAAGACGAAACCTGTTGACTTAAAGCTTCCTCGAGGAGGAGGTGAATCTCTACACATTTAACAGCATGACGAGGAATTTTTGACGGCTCATTTTCCAGATGGAGAGCTCTAGGGTCAGACAGGTCAGCGCTAAGCCGTCCCTTCCTCTTCTGACCCAGTGACGTTACTTCTCCCCGAATGAGTTTGTGGAATTTTTGGGGGGCTGAGTGCCTCCCTGAATACCTTCTCTCTGTCTCCGTACCTCTACAGTAGCTGACAGCTGGAATCCCTCTTGGTCTGTCAGTTTAGATTGACTGGTGTTTTCCCTCTGTTCCTGGGTGTGGTTGGTTGAAACTGAAAAGCACCACACAGCACTCCTCCATTTGTTCAATGTCTATTTTAGTTACAGAGTCAAATTGGGCTTGTCCGTCTGCCAGTCATGAGGCCGGGAGCTCAGCTGTAGTGGAACTAACTGCTATAGCGACTAACTACATGTTACAGGAGATCCAGCCATGGTTTTTAAAGATCCACAGATCCCTTGCCAGTCCAAGCAGCTTGTGTGGTTGGCTGATGTGATCTCTCAGATGTGTGATGGTATGCCTGGCATATAGACTCCCTTTTAACTGCACGTTGCAGCATGGGACCAAGGCAGAGGAACAGACTGATGTCTTCTTAATTTACTCATAACCACAAGGGAAGCATAAGACAAGAGCCTACTTATTCGAAAATGTTTGTTCCATTATGGGATTATGTCATGCGCGTGCACAACGTTCCATCCTTTAACATTCAGAAGGAAGCGATATATCCTGCACATAAACACAGAGTCGCAGGATGATGCCCATGTGAAGCAGTACTATCTGGGCAGTATAACTAAACGTTGTAGTTTGACTTTGCACCCACCAGGGGATCAGTACTGTGGCGGTCGTCTGGTTAAACCCTCCGGGTCCTTTAAGACCCCTAACTGGCCCGAGAAAGACTACCCCGCAGGGGTCACCTGCTCATGGCACATAGTGGCTCCTAAGAACCAGGTGAGTGTTCGTCTACAGCCAGAGGTTCTTACTTTACTCACAGTTCAACTTGACACAATTGACAGTGATTGAGATCGCCTAAGATGTCAATTTTCACATAATTGCTTTGTGGTTTGCTCTTGGTTAGTGTTGCACAATGAAATGCAACTTCAGAATGTGGGCTGAAAATAATTTGTTCAGTGTAGCCTGTGTTGTGTGTAACCTGTGTTCTATGTAACCTGTGTTGTGTGTAACCTGTGTTCTATGTAACCTGTGTTCTATGTAACCTGTGTTCTATGTAACCTGTCCACCAACACAGATTATTGAGGTGAAGTTTGAGAAGTTCGATGTGGAAAGAGACAACTACTGTCGATATGACTATGTGGCCATTTTCAACGGGGCAGAGATCAACGATGCCAAGAGGATCGGGAAGTACTGTGGCGACAGCCCTCCAGCGTACGTCACACACCTGTTTCTACTCTGCATTCATCTAGCTAATGTACCGCTTCGCTTATGACCTTGATCATAAACCTACTAATGCATGATTAACTGTTTACCTAAGCACAAGATATCCATGAGCATATTCAATATATCAACTACTTACCAGGTAAGCTAACATTCTATCTCTATATATCAATCTCCCTCTTCTCTCTCTCTCTCTCTCTCTCTCTCTCTCTCTCTCTCTCTCTCTCTCTCTCTCTCTCTCTCTCTCTTCAGTCCAGTATTTTCTGAAGGTAACCAGCTCCTGATCCAGTTCCTCTCAGACCTCAGTTTAACGGCAGACGGGTTCATCGGCCACTACAAGTTTAGACCCAAGAAGTTCCCCACCCCCACGGTACCAGCGACCACCACCACCCCAGCAGCTACCACCAGACCCATACGTAGGTAGCTCCTTTTTCTATGTTTAATCCAAACAGGACATATGTGTAACCCTTCCCTTGTCTTGACACATCTCTTCAGTCTTGTTGTTACAATGTAAAGTGCTTTTAGCACAATATGAATCCAATTCATCATCATCATCATCATCTCCAGGCCACATGGGTGTTTGGTCCATTTGATCTGCTACTAGGAGTTGTGGATTTAGAGACAGATTAGATTGCCTGGTCCCAGTGGTCTTTGCTGATGCAGACATGTGGTGTAGCTGCTGTAGCTCCCTCCCTCCCACTAGGAGAGTGGCTTACAGGCTTTTTCATTAGCCTGGTTCCAGATCAGATCTACCATGGTAGTGGCTGTTGACCCCAGGATGAAAGGCAATGGAGCAGACACCAAGGCTGGATGGCTGTTAATCTTGTCCCTAGCCAGCTCTGTCTGTAGCAATTGGGGATGAGGTTAGATGCCCGTCAAAACATCAGTCCCCTCTAACTTATCACTTCCATGTATTCTTTTCTAGTTTTTTTTTGTCTTTGTAAATCTGTGATTTCTCTACTATGACAGAGTTAAGGGGAAGGGAAACAAGTAGTCACTCCAAAGAGACACCTTGTTCCTTCGTACTCAGACAAACTATTGTGCCGAACCTCCTAAAGGCACCCATGCATGGTTGTTTGAGGACACCAACTCTCTAAGGCAAGGCACCCCCCCCCCCCCCCCACCCCCGTCATGATGTCATCTGAATGTCATCAGGATCCTTTGATGACTGCCTCTACTAAGAATAACATCTGGACATTGATTGGACTGTATTTTGTAGTCTCAGCTTTTCCCTATACCACTACCCTAGCAGTCTTTTTTAATAACTTGATGTTCCTAGACAGGCTTCCCACAGTCACTGACACTTAAAGAAAGATACATTAAAATGTTTATTTTACCCTCTTTTTCGATCTTGTCTCATCTGTGCAACTTCCCAACGAGCTCGGGAGGTGAAGGTCGAGTCATGTGTCCTCCGAAACATGAGCCTCCTAACCGTGCTTCTTAACTCCCTCCCGATTAACCCGGAAGCCAGCCGCACCAATGTGTCGGAGGAAACACCGTTCAACTGACGACCGGCCCGCCCGCGATAAGAAGTCGCTAGAGCGCGATGAGCCAAGTAAAGCCCCCCCGGCCAAACCATTCCCTAACCCGGACCACGCTGGGCCAATTGTGTGCCACCCTATGGGACTCCCGATCATGGCTGGTTGTGATACAGTCCGGGATCGAGCCCAGGTCTGTAGTGACGCCTAAATACATTCCAATTTACTAAAAAGGTCTGTAGACTGTTTTGCTGCTCTCAAAGATGATCTTTTAATAAAACATTGATGAAATGCCACTGATTAGGTTACTGTTTACCTCCGCTGGCAAAATTGATGCCATAATCAACATAAACTGATCTTTATGGTTATCTCCAGTTACTCTGACCAAAATTGGCAGTTTGGTGCTCGTTTTTAAGGACACATCTCAAATAGTTTCACCACTCCCATCTCAGCGCAAGCAAGCTGATGTTAGACAGGTAACTGACCAACCCTGGCACAAGGTCTGGAAAATAGCTGAGCGCAGGCTTTTTACAACACGCATGCGTTAGACACTTGCCCCTCCTTAACGCCAGACGTAAGTACAACCCTATACCTTAAGCGTGATGTGAATTGTAGGATTCTAAGTTGCCCACAGTTTTCAATGGGAAGTGTTCATTCTAATTCATTGGCCTACGATTTGATTTCAATTCATTCCCTGAATTGACTCAATGTGAAACAAAATCAACCTAAACCCTACTTGCTAGCATCCCTTGAATGTGGAAGAAGAATGTGAACTAAGTAACTATATTTTCCTTTTCTCTGTGTCTCCCCAGCCCTGAAGTACTCTTTAGCTCTGTGCCAGCAGAAATGCAAAAGAAGTGGAACCGTTGAGAGCAACTACTGTACCAGTGACTTTGGTAAGAGAGATACTATTCCCCTACAGCTAATGCTACATATATTACTATGGCTGACCTGCCTAAAGCCGTCACTACTGCCGTCACAGATACTAAGCTACAGCAACAAACAACAACAGGTCAACTGTGTGTGTGTCAGTCAGTCAGGGGGGTGGGGTGGGAGAAAATTGTCCAACATTTACCCCAGCATCAACCCAGTCCATATGAGCCGTCCCTCTCTCAACAAACCCATGTTGTCGTGATACACTATCTGCGCGGTTTCAGCGCTTCTGAAAAGCGTCCTTGAGGGTTTTCTGACAGGGCAGCCCAGTGAATTTGTGTATGGGACTGACACAGTTCTCTTCGTCTCATAGAGGTAACACACATGCCAGAGAAGAGCCTAACTGTAGGTAAACTGCTGCTAAATGAAGGTGTTGATTCAGCCAACGTTCTCCATGGCCTTAGTTTGCTACCACAGTATTTGGACTAGCTCTGTGATGTTTTTCTCCGAGTAGATGTTGATGGAATGAGGCAGGTATTTTAATAATTGCTTTTCCTAAGGGATGTTAGGTCAAATTTGCATGGAAAATGAAGACCAGTCTGTGAAGACCAGTAATTTGGTGTTATTGTCAAAATGTCTTGTATAATACAGTGGCAGACAGTCTGCAGTCATATCAAGCCAAGGGTGTTGCATCACAAGTTTTAATGACTAGGCCTGACACAAAAGGACCTAACAGAAGACCCGGCCTTTCCTTCCTGCTTACACATTGATCTGATCATCTTATTCAAAGCTATTCAACCAGTACATTTTGCAAGCCGAGCATCAGAGTATTTGTATAGAAAGATATCCGATCTCGATCATACAATATTTGGTCAAGGCAATTACAGAGCTTACAGGCTGTTGAACGTTATACACCACCATTTCATAACGATGACACAGTTGTCAGACTTCCAATCTAAGTAGATGTTGTTGAGTGCTTGTTGTTGAGCCATCTAAACTCCCCATGTTTCTGTGACAGTGATAACAGGAACTGTCATCACGGCGGTGGTGCGAGAAGGCAGCGTGTACGCCACCATCTCCATCATCAACGTCTACAAAGAAGGCAACCTGGCCATCCAGCAGGCCGGCAAGACCATGAGCACCAAGATCATCGTGCTCTGCAAGAAGTGTCCATCCATCAGACGAGGTGAGTTGTAGTACGGTGGACCACTGCCAAAGGACTCTGGGGCTCACTCTCCACTAGCCTGGTCCCAGATCTGTTGTCTCCTTCTATAGCCTGGTCCCAGATCTGTTGTCTCCTTCTATAGCCTGGTCCCAGATCTGTTGTCTCCTTCTATAGCCTGGTCCCAGATCTGTTGTCTCCTTCTATAGCCTGGTCCCAGATCCGTTTGTGCTCTTGCCAACTCCAACTCAAGACAATGTGGTTTGGCATGACAATGAGTGACAAGGAGTTGGTATGATAGCAAAAACAGACTGGCACTCAGGCTAACTCTCCCCTGGATATAGTCATCCGTTTCTCTTGCGTAAGTTTCAGACATTCACCGTGACACGATAGCACAGGTTTTAGTCCATGATTGTACTATTGAACCATATGTTTTTATTTCAGTTCAAATTCTATGATTGAGTAATACTGACACGGTTTCAAGTGTGGCACTGAGTAAGCACTTGTAACAGCGGCATGTTCCAAATGTACAAGATACATAAGAAAGAGGTGGTTCGACATACTACTTGGTTTATGGCTCTGAGTTTGCCTCCATTGCTGTAACCTATCTTCAAGCTCACCCGAAGGAGCTTGACCAAGGTCTGAGGTAAGCGGCAAAACTCACTGTGCAATAAGAGCTATGAATGTGAATGTGAATACAGTATATACAAACATACTATACAGTACTCTATACGTTTATAGATGTTGAAGTCGAAGTCGAAAATGTACATACACCTTAGCCAAATACATTTAAACTCAGTTTTTCACAATTCCTGACATTTAATCCTAGTAAAAATGCCTTGTTTTAGGTCAGTTAGGATCACCACTTTATTTTAAGAATGTGAAATGTCTGAATAATAGTAGAGAGAATGAGTTATTCCAGCTTTTTTCTTTGACCACATTCCCAGTGGGTCAGAAGTTTACATACACTCAATTAGTATTTGGTAGCATTGCCTTTAAATTGTTTAACTTGGGTCAAACGTTTCGGGTAGCCTTCCACAAGCTGGGCGAATTTTGGCCCATTCCTCCTGACAGAGCTGGTGTAACTGAGTCAGGTTTGTAGGCCTCCTTGCACGCACATGCTTTTTCAGTTCTGCCCACATATTTTATATAGGATTGAGGTCAGGGCTTTGTGATGGTCACTCCAATACCTTGGCTTTGTTGTCCTTAAGCCATTTTGCCACAACTTTGGAAGTATGCTTGGGGTCATTGTCCATTTGGAAGACCCATTTGCGACCAAGTTTTAACTTCCTTACTGATGTCTTGAGATGTTGCTTCAATATATCCACATAATTTTCCTGCCTCATGATGCCATCTATTTTGTGAAGTGCACCAGTCCCTCCTGCAGCAAAGCACCCCCACAACATGATGCTGCCACCCCCGTGCTTCCCTGTTGGCATGGTGTTCTTCGGCTTGCAAGCCTCCCCCTTTTCGTCCAAACATAACGATGGTCATTATGGACAAACAGTTCTATTTTTATTTCATCAGACCAGAGGACATTCCTCCAAAAAGTACAATCTTTGTCCCCATGTGCAGTTGCAAACCGTAGTCTGGCTTTTTTATGGAGGTTTTGGAGCAGTGGCTTCTTCCTTGCTGAGCAGTCGATATAGGACTCGTTTTTACTGTGGATATAGATACTTTTGTACCCGTTTCCTCCAGCATCTTCACAAGGTCCTTTGCTGTTGTTCTGGGATTGATTTTCACCTTTCGCACCAAAGTACGTTCATCTCTAGGAGACAGAACGCATCTCCTTCCTGAGGGTTATGACGGCTGCGTGGTCCCATGGTGTTTATACTTGCGTACTATTGTTTGTACAGATGAATGTGGGGCCTTCTGGCGTTTGGAATTTGCTCCCAAGGATGAGGCAGACTTGTGGAGGTCTACAATTTATTTATTTTGATTTTTGATTTTGATTTTCTCATGATGTGAAGCAAAGAGGCACTGAGTTTGAAGGTAGGCCTTGAAATATATCCACATGTACACCTCCAATTGACTCAAATTATGTCAATTAGCCTATCAGAAGCTTCTAAAGCCATGACACCATTTTCCAGAATTTTCCAAGCTGTTTAAAGGCACAGTCAACTTAGTGTATGTACACTTCTGACCCACTGGAATTGTGATACAGTGAATTATAAGTGAAATAATCTTTCTGTAAACAATTGTTGGAAAAATTACTTGTGTCATGCACGAAGTAGATGTCCTAACCGACTTGCCTAAACTATAGTTTGTTAACAAGAAATGTGTGGAGTGGTTGAAAAAGGAGTTTTAATGACTCCAACCTAAGTGTATGTAAACTTCCGACTTCAACTGTAGCTATAAACATATATGGAACCCAGAGGAGAGTTGACGCTGATGTGCTACCTTCCTGAATGTCTCTGCCGTTCCGCCACTGCATTCAGGCTCTTTCTGTGTGATCTCACTAGGCCTCAATTACATCTTCATGGGCTCAGCGGACGAGGATGGGAAGGGGAAGATCGCCCCGCATCACTTCGTCATGGCCTTCAAGGCTAAGAACCAGAGGGGACTCAACGTACTGAAGAACAAACGCTGCTGAGATCAGCTACGTGCTGCCTGAGTCTCCACCCAACCACCATGCCCCACCCACAAAAGGGTGTGTCTGTTCTTGTTAGTCTCTGCCCAGCCTTCCCTGGCTCCGCCCATCATTATCTATCATCCTTCACCACAGGACTAGTCTACAGAGCTCAGGCTGTTACTGCCTGGAGGTGTCTGGCTGTCTCTTTCCTTTGTTTTGTATTTCTATGCTGTTTTTTCTCTTTCCTCTGAACTGGGCCTGTTTTGAGTGCAATGTGAAGAATGACTGTGATAATTGAAGAGAGGGAGGAGAGGAAGAGAGACCGATAGTAAGGGGGAGAATCACCTGGGTCACGTTCAGTTAGAACAAAACAGGAGAAAATGTTAGAAACTAAATACTACCTAAATATGTCCAATGAGAGCGCTCATGTACCTTTTCTGTTTCAAAAAATTTTTCTCACGTTTCAAGCCCACTGAACACAACCCAGGTGTCATGATGAGTGTTGGCTTGGATCAAACATCAGACAGGAAGGAGTTTGTTAGAGGAAGTACATTATTGAGGACGGGGTGTTATAGTTTTATGGACAGTGTTTACAAACTGCTCTTTATTTCCTATGTTCACATTGAATGGACAAGATTTGGGAGGTATTTTATGTGGTGTCGATAAGTGCAATAGTTGAATATATAGCATTCCTTTTGAAATGATTTGTTTTCATGCTAGTATTACGTTTAGTACTGTCACTTATTAGCCAAAGCTTTTCACAATGAATGGATTCAACAAAGCACTCCTTATCATTATGTCAGCTTGGTTTGTAATGTATGTAATAAAAAGAGATATGAAATGAATTACAATATAAAGTATTTTCATATGATTCAATTGGTAAATGTTATTTATATTTTCTTGTTTTCATCTGACCAAATAAAAAACAGAAAATGAAGTTTATTTTAAGGAGGTGGTTCTTCGTATGGAGTGTCATCATTCATTCATTTACAGCCCAGCAGTGCGTTGTAATATGTCACGTTAACGGTGCATATAAGGGCCTCCCGAGTGGTGCAGCGGTCTAAGGCGCTAGAGGTGTCACTACATCTGGGTTCGATCCCGTTTCTTCCGACACATTGGTGTGGTTGGCTTCCGGGTTAAGCGAGCAGTGTGTCAAGAAAACAGTGCGGCTTGGCAGGGTCGCATGGCTCTCGACCTTCGCCTCGCCCGAGTCCATACGGCAGTTGCAGTGATGGGACAAGACTGGAACTACCAATTGGGGAGAAAAGGGGATAAAAAACAACAACTAAACAGTGCATTTAAGAACATAAATAACAACATTTATATCTGGCCTACATAGAGTATGTGGTAACTATGGCCAGGTGTGAAGGCAGCTGTTAGTAGGGCAGTCATGAACGCTCCACTGAGCACTGGGAATGGTCAGGTGTGTTTTGACCAGGGAAGTGCTGGCTCTGAACAGTGAGTAACATTCACAGATATTTCACAATTAAAACCAACTGTCTCCGTCCTCGTGCCAGCTGAACATGTGATGCAACTCAATATTTATCGTTTCTCACTGCCAAGACAAAAAGTCACAGCCAGTCTGTATTTTCCATTACATTTTATTAAGTCCATTGTTGAAAACAATGACAATTTTAGAAAACAAGTAGGATGACTGAATATTATTACATAAGGGATCTGGGTGAATCTGGAGACTTTGGTGCAGAATATATATATATATATTTCCAGTGGAGTTCCAGGTTTAAATGTCTCTCTGTGACTGGACACAAGGTCATTTCTGAGCATGCTAGGGTCAGAGATAGGACCCCCTGGGTGAAGAAGCTAACAGAGGTGGTTGGGGTTGATGTTGGGGTTGAGACCAGTCTTAGCTGGCTGGTTGAGGTTGGGTGTAGGTTGAGACCAGATCAGTTCCAGCTCCAAGGGTAGAACATGGTTGGGTTGAGGTTGGGTGTAGGTTGAGACCAGATCAGTTCTAGCTCCAAGGGTAGAACATGGTTGGGTTGAGGTTGGGTTGAGGTTCAGATCAGGTCAGTCTTAGCTCCGGGGGTAGAACATGGCGTACTTGGAGGTTCTGAATCCCAGCAGGTCTCTCATCTCGTTGCGGAACTTGGAGAGGTCCTGCCGCAGGTCGTTGAGGTTCTCTACGGTGGCCTGGTCGGTGCTCTGCATCTTCTGCCTGGTGGACGTCAGGTAGCGATGGACAAGACAACACATGATCTTCTGGTAGTTCTCATCACGCTTCCGCTTCAGGTTCCTCCACTCCTGGATGGATGGGACAACAACAACATGGGAGGTTAGGACTGGAGACTGAACCCAGTGTCTACTTATCTGGATATCATGGGAGGATAAGATGAGAAACGGTCATACATTTAAAGTATACAGAGGTATCACTTCTTGATTGGATAGTGTCCTGTCTCTCTTACCTTGAGGCTGTTCTGTCTCTTGACCTTCCCCGTGGAGGTGTGGGAGCAGATCCATTTACTCATACTGGTCAGAAGGTAACACACAGTCTTGGGGGAGGGTAGGATGTTGAAGGGCGGCGGCAGAGTACACTTGTCGTCAAAGTAGCTCAGCCACAGCTTGGCGCGGGCAAACTTCCACTCCTTATCCTCGTGGTTCTAGGGGATTCGGGGGGTTTAGAGGGAAATGGGAGATTTAGGAAATCACTGAGAAAATAGGGGAACGTGTTTATCGACAGAGAAATGTTAAGAAATCACTACCATCTGTTAGTCTGAAGTGTTCTTGGAGTGGATTTGTGTTTTTCATTCAGAATGATGATTGTTGAGTTGATGATGGGGAAATGTAATTTATGAAGCATTAAAGTTGATTAATTGATGTGAATTATACGGCTGATCTTTGCCTAAACTCCAAACAGTGAATTTAAAAAAAGTACTCCAAATGAACACTTAGACACAGTGTTATAGATAGACTAATCAAGTCCTATTGTTTTTGTTGTTGTTGTAACTTGATGGACAATGATGGACAATCTGTGACTTGCAGTCACTTCAGGCCGGGTTACTGAAAAGCACTTTGTGACAACTGCTGATGCAAATCAGGCTTTATAAATAAATTGGACTGATTTAAATGGTTAATTGATTGATCGCTTGATTGACTTACAGCGATCTGCCTGAAGCTCTTGTGGAGCATGGCGACCAGCAGCTTGGTGAGAACGATGACCACCACGATGTTGTACGTGCCCACGATGAGGGCTCCCACAAATGACCTCAGCTCCTCCGTGTAGTTGATCCGGGTCACGAAGAGAGCCACGTGGGCCAGAGAGAAGATGTACCAGAACAGTGCGTAGCACGTTCCCATGAACCTTTCAACAGGAAAGTCAGAGGTTAAAGGTCAGAACACGAAGTAACAGGTACAGTACCCATGAATCGGTCAACAGGAAGGTTAAAGTTCAGAACAGGGAGTAACAGGTACAGTACCCAAGAATCTGTCAACAGGGAGGTCATGGAAAATATAATGACATATACAGTAGAACATTGAATTATTGGATCTCTATGGGTCAGAGGTTAACAGTCAAAACTGGTACACATGAACCTGTGAAACAGGGAAAGGGGAGAGAGAGAGAATTTAGGTAGACTGTACGTACGTGTGGAAGGCGTCGTTGCTCTGCTGCTGACAGAAGATGCCCTCACAGTCTTTGGCGGGACTCTTGGCCGGGTCCTTCTGATCCTTCCCGTAGAGCTGCGTCAGGCCGATGGTGAAAGAGATGAGCACCAGCAGAAACAGACCCAGGAACTTACCAAACTCCTGCAGCATCTGGCCAACGGAGATCTGGGAACACAAGAGCACTCTGGCATGAGCTAAATTACCATCTTCTGACCGGGAGGTAACTACTACCTGAGCTTGTCCAATAATAAAACAAAATAGTTATTTTTACATTGCAAAATATTTTTGTTACAGTGTGCGACTCCTGATGAACACAACCCTGGACCAAAACAGACTAGCTAAGAACACAACCAACCACCCAGGTCAAACAAGTCCAGGGATAGTAGTGTGTACTTATGCCTAGTAAAATAAATGTCCAAAAGAGCTACATTGGAAAGCAAACCCCTTTCATTAGGATGTCTATCTTTAGAGTGAGCAAATAAACATGGTCAAATAGTTATTCTCTGTACCACCTACTGAAGAGAACTGTTCTGTTAAAAACAACCTTGACAAGCAGATACCCTAGCGAGTTGAGGTAGCACACAGATAAACATTGACCAAGCTGAAGGACATTGAAACTGTTCTGAGAGCAGGGTTTAAGTCTCTATATATAGCCCTGAGAGCATGGCTGGTGGTTTTTATTTATCCAGACCTGTAGCTCCCTGGCCCAGGTCTAACCATCCCAAACACCCCTGTCCCACATACACACAGATGGTCCAGTGTGAGAGAGACCTCAGTCAGAAGACTCACTCCCTAACCAAGAGCCAACAGGAGTCGAGAGGGACGACCACAAGGTGCAATTCGCCAGGTTGTTTCGGGACAGAGAGAGAAAGAGAGAGAGCAGCTGCTCCATTAGTATGATTCATTATCTTGTCACATGTGAATCTCCCCAGTGGTTCCCCTATCATCTGGTCCCTCTACTCCCTCCGTCCCTCTTAGAAGATGGCTGATTTAGTTGCCCTGGTCTCAGCATGGTCTGCCTGGCTGTCAGCTAGCCTCTAACCTACTGTACAAACAGAGCAGGAATGTAGGGGGTCAGGAGCTCTTAATGCAGACTAGGGGGTACTGACGCAGGAGGGGAGGGGTGGATACACACACCTTTAAAACACACCTACACACACACACCGACCCTGAAATGTCATCAGAGTTAGACACCTACACACACAACCCAGTTAGACTTTGGCCCTGAGGGACCTCACTCTGAAAAAGGGATGATTCATCTGTACCGTTCCAACTAGCTTTCTCTCTCACACCCACCCACCCCCACACACACACACACACACACACACACACACACACACACACACACACACACACACACACACACACACACACACACACACACACACACACACACTTTCCACCTAGGAGGGCCTCTGTGTGGGGTACTTCCTCTATAGAAGAGTGAGTTGGCCTCTCTGGGTAGGATGGAGTAACCAGGCATAACCAGGCAAGTATTCATTACTCCTAACCACACTATAATCACACTACACCGTCAGTCTGCAGTGGGACTACTGTCTCAGTGCTTTTGTTTGTGTGTGTGTGTGGGTGTGAGAGAGAGAGATAGTGAAAGAGAGAGACAAAGTATTTGTACATACAGAATGTGTGCTCATATGTTAATGTAAGTGGTTGTTCGCATGGCATGTGTGTACATGTATGTAAATGTGTGTCAGACAATCATTGAGGGGCGTGTCTGCCATGTGAGCATGTGTGTGTAGGTACACACAGCCAGATATTAACTTTTCCATTCGCCCATGCCAGACAGTGATGTCACAGTTCCAGCTTGAGTGCATGTAGATAGATAGATAGATAGATAGATAGATAGATAGATAGATAGATAGATAGATAGATAGATAGATAGATAGATAGATAGATAGATAGATAGATAGATAGATAGATATTTAGATAGATAGATAGATAGATAGATAGATAGATAGATAGATAGATAGATAGATAGATAGATAGATAGATAGATAGATAGATAGATAGATAGATAGATATTTAGATAGATAGATAGATAGATAGATAGATAGATAGATAGATAGATAGATAGATAGATAGATAGATAGATAGATAGATAGATAGATAGATATTTAGATAGATAGATAGATAGATATTTAGATAGATAGATAGATAGATAGATAGATAGATAGATAGATAGATAGATAGATAGATAGATAGATAGATAGATAGATAGATAGATAGATATTTAGATAGATAGATAGATAGATATTTAGATAGATAGATAGATAGATAGATAGATAGATAGATAGATAGATAGATAGATAGATAGATAGATATTTAGATAGATAGATAGATAGATAGATATTTAGATAGATAGATAGATAGATAGATAGATAGATAGATAGATATTTAGATAGATAGATAGATAGATAGATATTTAGATAGATAGATAGATAGATAGATAGATAGATATTTAGATAGATAGATAGATAGATAGATAGATAGATATTTAGATAGATAGATAGATAGATAGATATTTAGATAGATAGATAGATAGATAGATAGATAGATAGATAGATAGATAGATAGATAGATAGATAGATAGATAGATATTTAGATAGATAGATAGATAGATAGATATTTAGATAGATAGATAGATAGATAGATAGATAGATAGATAGATAGATATTTAGATAGATAGATAGATAGATAGATATTTAGATAGATAGATAGATAGATAGATAGATATTTAGATAGATAGATAGATAGATAGATAGATAGATATTTAGATAGATAGATAGATAGATATTTAGATAGATAGATAGATAGATAGATAGATAGATAGATAGATAGATAGATATTTAGATAGATAGATAGATAGATAGATATTTAGATAGATAGATAGATAGATAGATAGATAGATAGATAGATAGATATTTAGATAGATAGATAGATAGATAGATATTTAGATAGATAGATAGATAGATAGATAGATAGATATTTAGATAGATAGATAGATAGATAGATAGATATTTAGATAGATAGATAGATAGATAGATATTTAGATAGATAGATAGATAGATAGATAGATAGATAGATAGATAGATAGATAGATAGATAGATAGATAGATAGATAGATATTTAGATAGATAGATAGATAGATAGATAGATAGATAGATATTTAGATAGATAGATAGATAGATAGATAGATATTTAGATAGATAGATAGATAGATAAAAGAGAAGGTCAGAGAAAGAGAGAGAGACGGAGAGCTAAAAGAAGAGAGAAAAAGAGATATAGAGAGATATAGAGAGAGTGACTGACAGAGAGAGAGAGACTGGTGTGGCCTGTGGTGTTGATGGTATCCTCAATGAAATGATCAAATATACAGACAACAAATTCCAATTGGCTATACTAAAACTCTTTAACATCATCCTTAGCTCTGGCATCTTCCCCAATATTTGGAACCAAGGACTGATCACCCCAATCCACAAAAGTGGAGACAAATTTGACCCCAATAACTACCGTGGAATATGCGTCAACAGTAATCTTGGGAAAATCCTCTGCATTATCATTAACAGCAGACTCGTACATTTCCTCAATGAAAACAATGTACTGAGCAAATGTCAAATTGGCTTTTTACCAAATTACCGTACAACAGACCATGTATTCACCCTGCACACCCTAATTGACAACCAAACAAACCAAAACAAAGGCAAAGTCTTCTCATGCTTTGTTGATTTCAAAAAAGCCTTCGACTCAATTTGGCATGAGGGTCTGCTATACAAACTGATGGAAATTGGTGTTGGGGGTAAAACATACGACATTATAAAATCCATGTACACAAACAACAAGTGTGCGGTTAAAATTGGCAAAAAACACACACATTTCTTCACACAGGGTTGTGGGGTGAGACAGGGATGCAGCTTAAGCCCCACCCTCTTCAACATATATATCAACGAATTGGCGCGGGCACTAGAAAAGTCTGCAGCACCCGGCCTCCCCCTGCTAGAATCCGAAGTCAAATGTCTGCTGTTTGCTGATGATATGGTGCTTCTGTCACCAACCAAGGAGGGCCTACAGCAGCACCTAGATCTTATGCAGATTCTGTCAGACCTGGGCCCTGACAGTAAATCTCAGTAAGACCAAAATAATGGTGTTCCAAAAAAGGTCCAGTCACCAGGACCACAAATACAAATTCCATCTAGACACTGTTGCCCTAGAGCACACAAAAAAACTATACATACCTTGGCCTAAACATCAGCGCCACAGGTAACTTAAACAAAGCTGTGAACGATCTGAGAGACAAGGCAAGAAGGGCATTCTATGCCATCAAAAGGAACATAAATTTCAACATACCAATTAGGATTTGGCTAAAAATACTTGAATCAGTCATAGAGCCCATTGCCCTTTATGGTTGTGAGGTCTGGGGTCCGCTCACCAACCAAGACTTCACAAAATGGGACAAACACCAAATTGAGACTCTGCACGCAGAATTCTGCAAAAATATCCTCAGTGTACAACGTAGAACACCAAATAATGCATGCAGAGCAGAATTAGGCCGATACCCACTAATTATCAAAATCCAGAAAAGAGCCGTTAAATTCTATAACCACCTAAAAGGAAGCGATTCCCAAACCTTCCATAACAAAGCCATCACCTACAGAGAGACGAACCTGGAGAAGGGTCCCCTAAGCAAGCTGGTCCTGGGGCTCTGTTCACAAACACAAACACACCCTACAGAGCCCCAGGACAGCAGCACAATTAGACCCAACCAAATCATGAGAAAACTAAAAGATAATTACTTGACACATTGGAAAGAATTAACAAAAAAACAGAGCAAACTAGAATGCTATTTGGCCCTACACAGAGAGTACACAGCGGCAGAATACCTGACCACTGTGACTGACCCAAAATTAAGGAAAGCTTTGACTATGTACAGTGGGCATAGCCTTGCTATTGAGAAAGGCCGCCGTAGGCAGACATGGCTCTCAAGAGAAGACAGGCTATGTGCTCACTGCCCACAAAATGAGGTGGAAACTGAGCTGCACTTCCTAACCTCCTGCCCAATGTATGACCATATTAGAGAGACATATTTCCCTCAGATTACACAGATCCACAAAGAATTTGAAAACAAATCCAATTTTGATAAACTCCCATATCTACTGGGTGAAATTCCACAGTGTGCCATCACAGCAGCAAGATTTGTGACCTGTTGCCACGAGAAAAGGGCAACCAGTGAAGAACAAACACCATTGTAAATACAACCCATATTTATGCTTATTTATTTTATCTTGTGTCCTTTAACCATTTGTACATTGTTAAAACACTGTATATATATATAATATGACATTTGTAATGTCTTTATTGTTTTGACACTTCTGTATGTGTAATGTTTACTGTTAATTTGTATTGTTTATTTCATTTTATATATTATCTACCTCACTTGCTTTGGCAATGTTAACACATGTTTCCCATGCCAATAAAGCCCTTGAATTGAATTGAATTGAGAGTGAAGCAAGGTACACTCTTAGAAAAAAGGTTCCAAAAGAACTATTCAGCCCCCTTAAGTAAAAACTTTGTAGCGCCACCTTTTGCTGCGATTACAGCTGTAAGTCGCTTGGGGTATGTCTCTATCAGTTTTGCACATTGAGAGACTGACATTTTTTCCCATTCCTCCTTGCAAAACAGCTCGAGCTCAGTGAGGTTGGATGGAGAGCATTTGTGAACAGCAGTTTTCAGTTCTTTCCACAGATTCTCGATTGGATTCAGGTTTGGACTTTGACTTGGCCATTCTAACACCTGGATATGTTTATTTTTGAACCATTCCATTGTAGATTTTGCTTTATGTTTTGGATCATTGTCTTGTTGGAAGACAAATCTCCGTCCCAGTCTCAGGTCTTTTGCAGACTCCATCAGGTTTTCTTACAGAATGGTCCTGTATTTGGCTCCATCCATCTTCCCATCAATTTTAACCATCTTCCCTGTCCCTGCTGAAGAAAAGCAGGCCCAAACCATGATGCTGCCACCACCATGTTTGACAGTGGGGATGGTGTGTTCAGCTGTGTTGCTTTTACGCCAAACATAACGTTTTGCATTGTTGCCAAAAAGTTCCATTTTGGTTTCATCTGACCAGAGCACATTCTTCCACATGTTTGGTGTGTCTCCCAGGTGGCTTGTGGCAAACTTTAAACAACACTTTTTATGGATATCTTTAAGAAATGGCTTTCTTCTTGCCACTCTTCCATAAAGGCCAGATTTGTGCAATATACGACTGATTGTTGTCCCATGGACAGAGTCTCCCACCTCAGCTGTAGATCTCTGCAGTTCATCCAGAGTGATCATGGGCCTCTTGGCTGCATCTCTGATCAGTCTTCTCCTTGTATGAGCTGAAAGTTTAGAGGGACGGCCAGGTCTTGGTAGATTTGCAGTGGTCTGATACTCCTTCCATTTCAATATTATCGCTTGCACAGTGCTCCTCGGGATGTTTAAAGCTTGGGAAATCTTTTTGTATCCAAATACGGCTTTAAACTTCTTCACAACAGTATCTCGGACCTGCCTGGTGTGTTCCTTGTTCTTCATGATGCTCTCGGTGCTTTTAACGGAACTCTGAGACTATCACAGTGCAGGTGCATTTTTACGGAGACTTGATTACACACAGGTGGTTTGTATTTATCATCATTAGTCATTTAGGTCAACATTGGATCATTCAGAGATCCTCACTGAACTTCTGGAGAGAGTTTGCTGCACTGAAAGTAAAGGGGCTGAATAATTTTGCACGCCCAATTTTTCAGTTTTTGATTTGTTAAAAAAGTTTGAAATATCCAATAAATGTCGTTCCACTTCATGATTGTGTCCCACTTGTTGTTGATTCTTCACAAAAAAATACAGTTTTATATCTTTATGTTTGAAGCCTGAAATGTGGCAAAAGGTCGCAAAGTTCAAGGGGGCCGAATACTTTCGCAAGGCACTGTAATTAATTGCCATATTACCTTATGTCCATAAATCTAGCCAAATTGAATAGAGAAAAAGAGATTCCTGGCCATAGGAAAATAGGAAATACACACACAATGGAGAGAGCTGGGACTTTGATCCTAGCTGGCAGGCTGAGACAGCAAGGGAGAGGTTGAAGGTTTCTCTAATTAAATAAAGAGAGACACCTACTCTATGGCACTACACGAACTCCAGCCGAATATTCAAAACAGACTTTGGGCCCAGTGTTGAGGACTGAGGACAGAGTTGGGAGGAGAAACAATGGCAGAATGAATCTGTATTAATTGGGATGTTCACCAGGGAAATAGTTCCCATGTGAGGTGATGATAGAAGGATGATGTTGGTGATTGTGCTCCTTCTGCTGCTCGTGGCAGAAGTCATAGCTAATGTACTGTGAGTGTGTGTATGTCTGTTAGTTGGTGCGTGTACCTGCAGTGGGCCCAGTATTGAGCTGGTGGTGTACATGAAGAACAGTCGTAGGTAGCTCAGGACGTTAGCGAAGGCAAACAGCCCCTCAGCCACAAGGATGGGGTGGAAGGCATCCCAATTTTTCCTCTCTGTGTCCTCCACGTTCTTAAACTGGCACAGAGGAGATCACATTAGTACACAAACACACACACACAGACGCACGCACAGACACAGACACACACAGACACACCTTGCTGTGAGCCACTATCTTGAGGGCGAAGGTGGACAGGTAGAGAGAGTTCATGACGAAGCTCAGCTGATTCCTCGACTCATCCAGGAAGTCCTCCAAGCCCTCGTACCATAGACGCTTCACGTCCGACCACACCATCCCTAGAGGGAAGGAAAGAATTGACCATCACCAAACAGAGTGAAAGGAAAGTACCATAGACCAGGGGTTTTCAAACTGGGGTACGGGACGCTCCCACAGCCTCCACAAGGCAGGGGGGGGGGGGGTCCATGCGCGTGACATCAGTCAATTTTTATTTATTTAATAAATCATTTTGACAGTAACCCTCCAAAAGGTAATTCATAAACCTTTTTAATTTCCATATATTCGTAGTAACGAAGCCAAGTTTTGGTATCCTGGGCTTCAGGAATGTGACTGAAAAATGTCTTGAAAGAGGAAAAAATGTAACTGAGAAAAAAGTATGCGGATACTGGTGAAGAAATGGCTTGGTCAAGGCTACGACTGCGCCAGTGTAATGAGTGGAGCTTACTCAGGTGTTCAAACGCTCATATCAAACCGAGAACCTAATGCTTCTGTAGTTCTTTATGAGTTTTAGTTTAGAAAACTATCTCTCCGCAGAAGAAAACAGCTTGGTTGCCGTAGCAACCTCAGGGAAACTGGGCAGAAGGGACTGGTGCTTCAAATACAGCAGATCTGTAACATCTCAGGTGCATGTGACAATAAAACATACACACTGAGTGTACAAAACATTAAGGACACCCCCCCCCATACCCCCAGAACAGCCTCAATTCATCGGGACATGGACTCTACAAGGTGTCAAAAGCAATCCACTGGGATGCTGGCCCATGTTGACTCCAATGCTTCCCACAGCTGTTTTAAGTTGACTGGATGTCCTTTGGGTGTTGGACCATTCTTGATACACACAGGAAACTGTTGAGCGTGAAAACCCCAGCAGCATTGCGGTTCTTGACACAAACTGTTGCGCCTGGCACCTACTACCATACCTACCCAGGTCAAAGGTCATGCCAATTCACCTTCTAAATGGCACACACACAGGGCACACTCCATGTCTCAGTTGAGCGAATGTTTACACACTTTTACAGTGTTAGTTTTTTGTACAATATGATATAAAACACAAGAAAAACAGAATTTTGACTGCACTGGGCCTTTAAAACTGCAACATTTTCTCTCAGCTCCACGCTAAACTGTGTAGAATTGACCATATTCAATCCACCAAACAGAAAAATTAACAGAGTAATGGGAAAGGCATTTTGTGTTCACCCCGCAAGGTTCTCATTCTTGACATTTTACAATGACTTCCAGATTCAACAGGGAATGCTGTAAGTTATCCCACAGAGAGGCTCCTGGGATTGGTCAGTCTGAGAAATAGAAGCCACAGGATTTATGTGTGGAATCTCTACGATCCAGTGAGGTGGGGTTTAGAAGTATTATCCTCCTGCGTGTGTGTGTGTGGGGGAAGGGGGGTTGGATTCATGAAATAATTTGTATTACAAAACCCTTTCTGGGTCCTAATGGTACCCACTGTCTGGAACATGAATAGGGGAATGCAGGTTTCTAGGATTTTTCACACCAAATTTACACATCCGTTGTTTTGGTCAGGGAATCATTGCAGCTTATTATAATTTGTTTGGGTGATTTCTTTTTTGGTTAGGGTTGTATCTGACCACACACATACAAAGACACAGCTGTTTGTTCACCCACACCTGCCCACAATTGCTAATAACCAGTGGTGGAAAAAGTCATCAAAAGTCATACTGTAGTAAAAGTAAAGATACCTTCATAGAAAATGACTCAAGTAAAAGTGAGTTTAGTGACTCTGCCAGATCAGAGGCAGTAGGGATGATCAAGGATGTGTTCTCTTGATAAGTGCGTGAACTGGACCATTTTCCTGTCAAAATGTAACAAGTACTTTTGGGTGTCAGGGAAAATGTATGGAGTAAAAAGTACATTATCTTCTTTAGTAAAAGTAAAAGTTGTACAGATACCCCCCAAAATGATTTAAGTAGTACTTTAAAGTATTTTTACTTAAGTACTTTACACCACTGCTAATAACCCATCTGCAACCTCCCGACTATATGTGATAAAGTGAAAATGTGGGGGACGCACCCAACCCTAACCAGGTAATAATAGAAGATGTGCAGTACAGTCAAATATGGGATAATTCATTTTTGACAGATAAATCTATGTTTCTGATTATAATTTGTGAAATTTTGGTAGGCTATTAGTTAGTCAACTTGTCTATTATTAGATACATGCAACTTTTCTTCTGTTACTACTTGTTGCCCTAGAAGACTAAATAAACCATTGTTCACCAGAATAATGGCATACAGTGACAGAATGTACATTCAATCTCGTTGTCATCTGTAAAATTTGTTTTGGCTTTCCTCTTTCTCTCACGCAGAAAATACGTTTAGGGAGAAAATGTAATAACAAAAAAAAAACTGGAAAGATTTTCCATACAAAATTTCCAAATGACATCAGTTTGACTGGTTTTCAATAAGTTAAATTAAGTTTGGCTTGGATGTATATTTAATGTGGTTGAAATACTATCAGCTTTTATGATGCTGATTAAGACTGCACCTTTACAGACGGTCCCTAACCGCACATTCATTTCCTCAAGATGCTGAAAGATAGAAATAATAGTTCTCCGATCCTGTTCCAGAGTCAAAATGTTATAGGCCTACAGTCAGTGTCCAAATTTCAGGTCCGTGTTCCGTGGACTGGAAAATGTTCCGGCAAGCCTCAGATAATAACATAGATTTTTATGCTGCCTCGGTGAGTGAGTTTATAAGGAAGTGTATTGGAGATGTTGTACCCACTGCGACTATTAAAACCTATCCCAACCAGAAACCGTTGATAGACGGCGGCATTCGTGCAAAACTGAAAGCGCGAACCACCGCATTCAACTATGGAAAGAGGTCGGGGAATACGGCCAAATATAAACAGTGTTGTTATTCCTGTTTGGCCCTGTCCGGGGGTGTCCTCGGATGGGGCCACAGTGTCTCCTGACCCCTCCTGTCTCAGCCTGCAGTATTTATGCTGCAGTAGTTTATGTGTCGGGGGCTAGGGTCAGTTTGTTATATCTGGAGTACTTCTCCTGTCCTATTCGGTGTCCTGTGTGAATTTAAGTGTGCTCTCTCTAATTCTCTCTTTCTCTCTTTCTTTCTATCTCTCGGAGGACCTGAGCCCTAGAACCATGCCTGAGCCCTAAGACCATGACTACCTGATATGATGACTCCTTGCTGTCCCCAGTCCACCTGGCCGTGCTGCTGCTCCAGTTTCAACTGTTCTGCCTTATTATTATTTGACCATGCTGGTCATTTATGAACATTTGAACATCTTGGCCATGTTCTGTTATAATCTCCACCCGGCACAGCCAGTAGAGGACTGGCCACCCCACATAGCCTGGTTCCTCTCTAGGTTTCTTCCTAGGTTTTGGCCTTTCCAGGGAGTTTTTCCTAGCCACTGTGCTTCTACACCTGCATTGCTTGCTGTTTGGGGTTTTAGGCTGGGTTTCTGTACAGCACTTTGAGATATCAGCTGATGTACGAAGGGCTATATAAATACATTTGATTTGATTTGATATTCCCTCCGCAAGGCAATCAAACAAGCAAAATGTCGGTATAGGGACAAAATGGAGTCTCAATTCAGCAGCCCAGAGACACAAGATGTCCGTGGCAGAGTTCTTTGCCCGCTTTGAGGATAATACAGTGTCACTGACGCGGCCCGCTATCAAGGACTGCGCCCCCCCCCCCCTCTCCTTCTCCGTGGCCAACGTGAGCAAGACATTTAAACATGTTAGGCTGCTGGCCCAGACGGCATCCCTAGCCGCATCCTCAGAGCATGCGTAGGCTAGCTGACTGGTGTGTTTACGGACATATTCAATCGCTCCCTATCCCAGTCTGCTGTCCCCACATGCTTCAAGATGGCTACCACTGTTCCTGTACCACAGAAGACAAAGATAACTGAACTAAATGACTATCGCCCAGTAGCACACACTTCTGTCATCATGAAGTACTTTGAGAGACTAGTCAAGGATCATATCACCTCCACCTTACCTACCAAACTTGAGTTTGCATACCGCCGCAACAGGTCCACAGACCTATCCCATCTGGACAAGAGGAATACCTATGTAGGATTGCTGTTCATTGACTACAGCTCAGTATTCAACACCATAGTACCCTCCAAGCTCATCATTAAGCTTAAGGCACTGGGTCTCAACCTGCCCTGCACAATTGGGACCTGGACTTTCTGACGGGAGCCCCCAGATGGTGAAGGTAGGAAACAACATCTCCACTTCGCTGTTCCTCAACACTTGGGGCCCACAAGGGTGTGTGCTCAGCCCCCTCCTATACTCCCTGTTCACCCATGACTGTGTGGCCATGCACGCCTCCAATTCAATCATCAAGTTTGCAGACGACACAACAGTAGTGGGCTTGATTACCAACAATGACGAGACAGCCTACAGGGAGGAGGTGAGGGCACTCGGAGTGTGGTGTCAGGAAAACAACCTCTCACTCAACGTCACTAAACAAAGGAGATGATTGTGGACTTCAGGAAACAGCAGAGAGAGCACCCCCCTATCCACATCGACGGGACAGTAGTGGTGAACGTGGAAAGTTTTAAGTTCCTTGGTGTACATATCACGGACAAACTGAAATGGTCCACCAACACAGACACCGTGGTGAAGAAGGTGAAACAGCGCCGCTTCAAACTCAGGAGGCTGAAGAAATTTGCCTTGTCACCTAAAACCCTCACAAACTTTTACAGATTCACAATCGAGAGCATCCTGTTGGGCTGTATCATCGCCTGGTATGGCAACTGCACCGCCCTCAATCGCAAGTCTATCCAGAGGGAAATGCGGCCTGCCAAACACATCATCAGGTACAAACTACCTGCCCTCCAGGACACCTACAGCACCTCATGTCACAGGAAGGCCAAAAGGATCATCAAGGACAATAACCACCTGAGCCACAGCCTATTCACCCCACTATCATCCAGAACGCGAGGTCAGTACAGGTGCATCAAAGCTGGGACCAAGAGACTGAAAAACAGCTTCTATCTCAAGGCCATCAGACTGTTAAACAGCCATCACTAACATAAAGAGGCTGCTCCCAACATATAGACCCAAATCACCGGTCACTTGCCTATGTCACACGGCCATCGCTCATCCATATATTTTATGTACATATTCTTATTCCATCCCTTCACATTTGTGTGTATTAGATAGTTGTTGTGAATTTGTTAGATTACTTGTTAGATATTACTGCATTGTCGGAAGTAGAAGCACAAGCATTTCGCTACACTCGCAAAAACATCTGCTAACCATGCGTATGTGATAAATAAAATTTGATTTGACTTGAGGTAGACTACTATTCCATTTAACTCATCTAAACAGTACAGTTCCCTTGACGTGCTAGTTGAAGTCCCCGCCTTGTGACTATATCACATATACTGTAATATAACCGGCACTGCTATCATCCACATTTACCACTTCACCAAATCTTTCCCAAACATTAGGCTACTTTTCTGGCCCTCCCTCACAGCTTTTCTCTTATTGAATTAAACTCTGACAGTGCTCTTTTTGCCTCAGTAGATCAACGTGAACTTTTTTCTGCCCAAGTTCACAAACTCCTTTGGCAATTGGCGCATTTGGCAGTTGACATATCTGATTTTGGCATTAACGTGAGGCATCTGGCTCCTGGGATTAACAGAATGTGGGAAAGAGAAAGAGGGATGGAGAGAGGGAGGGATGGAGAGACAGAACAATGGAAATGAAGGGAGGCCATATACTAAAACTGCTCCCTAGACACTGGAAGGAGACACACATCTGGAACTAAAAGGACCAATAAAAATTCTACAAACCCAGTATTCGCCTTAGAATTTCAGCAATAAGAAACAACAGTAGTAAGAGTCTTCAGAAACCATACAGAATAGCAGAAAAACATAAGTAATAGGAAACAAGTATCTGTTATTGAACTGCAATCCAATACTTTATTTACATATACCTACGCCATGGCCATTTTAATAGTCAAAACTGTTGATGATTTTCATTAGGTTGATCTCGATCTTAATAATGATTTTGATCAATAACTGATTTGATTACATGGAAAAAGGTATCAGCAAACTGTACATGGATGGATGTGTTGGTCTTTTTGTATTAGTTAAGGAGTATTCCTCCCTCTAGTGGGCTATTTCTGTCTCGTCAAACCACTAAAACCTGTATCCAAACTCCTCTATCCTATAGCCTCTAACAAGCTTCCTCTCCAGACAGAAAGGCATGTAGTGTAGTGTTCGCTCACTGCCAAGCTACAGAATTAACTAGATAATAGACAAGACACTGTTTATTGACATGATCCGTGAGCCAATAGGACCTGTGCTGTACTTTATTTAATTTCCTGTCTAGAAAAGTAATTTGAGCAATGAATCAAAAGAAACAAGCACGTAGCAACTACAGAACATACTAGAACAACTATATCCCTCTCTACCTCTCACTCTCTGTCTCCCTCTGTCTCTCTTTACCCTCTCTCTCTCTCTCTTTCTCTCTCTCCTTTCCTCTCCTCTTTCTCTCTCTCTTCTCCTCTGCCTCGCTCTCTCTCTCTTTCTTTCTACTGTGTCTGGTATTGAAACAGACTGATTCTCCAGAGAGCAGAGGGATGCTAGAGAGAGGAGACTAATGTGGGAACACAGGCCATTACACTGATTGGAGGATCATGTTAATGTTTTTTTGGGCAGGGGAGAAAGGAGAGAGAGAGAAAAAAATAGGAGATTAGATGAGAGGAGCAGAGCAGAGAGGAGAGGAGTGGAGGGAAAAGGAGGGGAGGGGAGAGAGTGAAGATGAGAGGAGAGGGCAAGGGATGGGGAGGAGCAGAGAGGACAGGAAAGGTGGCTGTCCTGAGAAACCAATAAGTAATTCTAGTGTCATTGATCTGTGTGTGTGTGTGTGTGTGTGTGTGTGTGTGTGTGTGTGTGTGTGTGTGTGTGTGTGTGTGTGTGTGTGTGTGTGTGTGTGTGTGTGTGTGTGTGTATGTGTGTGTGTGTGTGTGTGTGTGTGTGTGTGTGTGTGAGACCAAAGAGCCATCATTCAGCGTGGTCTGAATATCAAATCAAATCAGATTTTATTTGTCACATTCGCCGAATACAATAGGGGTAGACCTTAACGTGAAATGCTTTTTCACAAGCACTTTAAGCAACAACAAAGTCCAAGAAATAGAGTTAAGAAAAAGTAATAAATAAACAAAAGTAAAAAATGTAATTAAAAGTAACACAATAAAGTAAAAATAACGAGGCTAAATACAGGAGTTACCAGTACTGAGTCATTGTTCGGGTGTACAGGTTAGACAAGGTCATTTGTACATGAAGGTAGGGGAAAAGTGACTATGCATAGATATTGAACAGCGAGTAGCAGCAGTGTAAAAACGATGTAAATAGTCCGGGTGGCCATTTGATTAATTGTTCAGCAGTCATGAATAGAAGCTGTTAAGGAGCCTTTTGGACCTAGAGGTGTCGCTCCGGTAGCGCTTGCCATGCGATAGCAGAGAGAACAGTCTATGACTTGGGTGACTGGAGTCTTCTACAATGTTTTTGGCCTTCCTCTGACACCGCTTGGATACCGAGCAGTTGCCATACCAGGCGGTGATGGATGCTCTCGATGACGCAGCTGTAAAACTTTGAGAGGATCTGGCGACCCATGCCAAATCTTTTCAGTCTCCTGAGGGGGAAGAGGTTTTGTCGTGCCCTCTTCACTGCTGACTTGGTTTGGACCATGATAGTTTGTTGGTGATGTGTACACCAAGGAGCTTGAAACTCTCGACCCGCTCCACCACAGCCCCGAATGGGTGCGTGTTCGGCCCTCCTTTTCCTGTAGTTCACGATCAGCTCCTTTGTCTTGCTCACGTTGAGGGAGAGGTTGTTGTCCTGGCACCACACTGCCAGGTCTCTGACCTCCTTCCTATAGGATGTCTCATCGTTGTCATAGTTGTGTCGTCAGAAAACTTAATGATGGTGTTGGAGTCGTGCTTGGCCACGCAGTCGTGGGTGAACAGGTAGTACAGGAGGGGACTAAGCACGCACCTCGTGTTGAGGATCAGCGTTGCAGATGTGTTACCACCTGGGTGAATATGTCAGTGAAGACACTTGCCAGTTGGTCCGCGCATGCTCTGAGTACACGTCCTGGTAATCCATCTGGCCCTGCGGCCTTGTGAATGTTGACCTGTTTAAAGGTCTTGCTCACATCGGCTATGGAGATCGTGATCACACAGTCGTCAGGAACAGTTGGTGCTCTCATGCATGCTTGAGTGTTGATTGCCTCATAGCAAGCATAAAAGGCGTTTAGCCCGTCTGCTAGGCTCGCGCCACTGGGAGGCTCCCAGCTGGGTTTCCCTTTGTAGTATGTAATAGTTTGCACGCCCTGCCACACCCGATGAGTGTCAGAGCCTGTGTAGTAGGATTCAATCTTAGTCCTGAATTAACGCTTTACCTCTTTGATGGTTCGTCTGAGGGCATAATGGGATTTCTTATAAGTTCCAGCCTTTAGATCGTTGAGGGAGTTGCATGTGGCTTCTGGTTGGGATATGTAAGTACGGTCACTGTGGGGACGACGTTGTTGATGCACTTATTGATGAAGCCGGTGACTAGGTGGTATACTCTTCAATGCCATTGGATGAATCCTGGAACATATTTCAGTCTGTGCTAGCAGGTACTTCCTGCTTTATTTTTTCTTGTAAGCAGGAATCAGGAGGATATAATTATGGTCAGATTTGCCAAATGGAGGGCGAGGGAGAGCTTTGTATGCATCTCTGTGTGTGGAGTAAAGGTGGTCTAGAGTTTTCTTCCTCTGGTTGCACATGTGACATGCTGGTAGAAATTAGGTAAAATGGATTTAAGTTCGCCTGCATTAAATTCCCAGGCCACTAGGAGCGCCGTTTCTGGATGAGCATTTTCTTGTTTGTTTATGGCCTTTTACAGCTCGTTGAGTGTATTCTTAGTGCCAGCATCTATTTGTGGTGTAAGTAGACAGCAATAAAAAAATATAGATGAAATCTCTTGGTAGATAGTGTGGTCTACAGCTTATCATGAGGTATTCGACCTCAGGTGAGCAATACCTCGAGACTTTCTTAATATTAGACATCGCACCCCAGCTGTTATTGACAAATAGACACACACCACCATCCCTCATCTTACCAGACGTAGCTGCTCTGTCCTGCTGATGCACAGAGAAGCCAGCCTACTGTATATTATCTGTGTCGTCATTCAGCCATGACTCGGTGAAAAAGATATTACAGTTTTTAATGTCCCGTTGGTAGGATAGTCTCGAACGGGGATCATCAAGTTTATTCTCCAGTGATTTCACGTTGGCCAATAGAACAGATGGTAGAGGTGGGTTACCCACTCACCAACAAATTCTCACAAAGGACCCTGATCTCTGCCCCCAGTATTTCCGTATTTTCTTCACACGAATGACGAGGATATGGACCTGGTCTTGGAGAAGCAGGACATTCTTTGCGTCGCTCATTAAAGAAAAACATTTTGTCCAGTTGGAGGTGCATAATCGCTGTTCTGATGTCTAGAAACTATTTTCGGTCATAAGAGACGGTAGTAGCAACATTACGTACAAAATACGTTACAAACAATGCAGAAAAACACACAAAATAGAAAAGTTGGTTAAAATGCCAGCCATTCCCGCACGCGCCATTATCATGATAGCAGACTGGTACAGATTGTTACAGTACCAGAGCACAGAAAGGGTGGTATAGAGAGGACATGCTGCGTCTTGAGTTACTAACTGCACAGCTACATATTCTAATCTGGTCTGGTCTTGTCTCGTCTATGCTAATCAATGCATTGCGTTGCTATTCTCTACTATTTAATTTGATTAAATTCTCTTCTGCAGAGCATCTGTTGTGGACTAACCAAAGACAGCGTGACCCTAAACTCTATCATCACAGAAGGAGGGCAGGAAATGATACAGGAAGTTATACACTAGTCTGGTTTTAGCCCAATGAGAAGTCAGGAAGTCCTGCTTGCTGAACTCCACCAATGAGGACTGACCTTTAGTTTTTTTTTTCTGGAATTGAGCCAATGCCATACATCAACTGTATTTTTATGCTGTTACATACAGTGCCTTCAGAAAGTATTCATATCCCTTCACTTACTTCACCTTTTGTTGTGTTAAAGCCTGAATTCAAAATGTATATTTCTTCTCACCCATCTACACATAATACACCATATTGACAAAGTGAAAACATTTTTAGAAATGTTTGCAAATGTATTGAAAATTAAATCCAGAAATATCTAATTTACATAAGTATTCACACTCCTGAGTCTCTACATGTTAGAATCACAGTTGGCAAGAATTACAGCTTTGAGTCTTTCTGGGTAAGTCTCTAAGAGCTTTGCACACCTGGATTGTATAATATTTGCTCATTATTCTTCAAAACGTTATTCAAACTCTGTCATATTGGTTGTTGATCATTGCTAGACAACCATTTTCAAGTCATGCCATTTTTCAAGCAGATTTAAGCCACTCAGGAACATTCACTGTCTTCTTGGTAAGCAACTCCAGTGTAGATTTGGCCTTGTGTTTTAGGTTATTGTCCTGCTGAAAGGTGAATTCATCTCCCAGTGTCTGGTGGAAAGCAGACTGAACCAGGTTTTCCTCTAGGATTTTGCCTGTGCTTAGTTCCATTCAGTTTCTTTTTTATCCTGAAAAACTCCCCAGTCCTTAATGATTACAAGCATATCCATAACATGATGCAGCCCCCACCATGCTTGAAGAGTGGTACTCAGGGATGTTTTATGTTGGATTTGCCGCAAAACATAACACTTTGTATTCAGGACAAAAGTGAATTGCTTTGCCACATTATTGCAGTATTACTTTAGTGCCAAAACAGGACGCAAGTTTTGGAATATTTTTTTTCTGTACAGGCTTTTTTCTTTTCACTCTGTCAATTAGTTTGGTATTGTGGAGTATCTACAATGTTGTTGATCCATCCTCCGTTTTCTTGCATCACAGCCATTAAACTCTGTAACTGTTTTAAAGTCACCATTGGCCTCATGGTGAAATTTCTGAGCGGTTTCCTTCCTCTCCAGCAACTGAGTCTTTGTGGTTGAATCTGTGTTTGAAATTCACTACTCAACTGTGGGACCTTACAGCCAATGGTTTGTGTGGTGTACAGAGATGAGTTAGACATTGAAAAATCATGTTAAACACAATAAAAAAAAAGTAAAACATTTTTTTTTACCTTTATTTATTATTATACACAGGGTGAGTCCATGCAACTTATTATGTGACTTGTTAATCTGATTTTAACTACTGAACTTATTTAGGCTTGCCATAACAAAAGCACTTAAGATATCAGTTTTTTATACATTTTTTAAAACGCTGAAAAATATAATTCCACTTTGACATTATGGGGTATTGTGTGTAGGCCAGCGAGAGAACAATCTCAATTGAATCCATCTGAAATTCAGACTGTAACAAATGTAACAAAATATGGAAAAGGTGTGTGAGTACTTTCTGATGGCACTGTAAATGATCTCTTACCTGTGCCTGAGGCTAGCAGGTAACACTGTCGCCCGCACCACATACACGTTGCCCCTCATCTATGTCTGTCACAATAAGATGAAAATACACCCAAAAAATATACGTAGAATGGGGTCCAAAGTTATTGACACCCTTCATACAGTTGAGCAATAATGACTGTATAAAATAAATCATTCAAACACTGACCTTTATTTTAAGCTCCAAAAAATGTGACATTTTATTTTAGACTAATACAATTGCTCAGAGAGAGAGATTTTATTTAACAAGTAATACTTTTCTTCTCAAAAAGGTAAGGGTCAAAATTATTGACACCCCTAAAGATTTGTATAAAAAAAGTAGCCAAGAGTTTAGTATTTGGTCCCATATTCTTAGAATGCAATGACTATGTCAAGCTTGTTGGATGCATTTTCAGTTAGTTTTGGTTGTGTTTCAGATAATTTTGTGGCCAATACTAATGAATGTTAAATAATGTATTGTGACATTACTGAGTCATTGTCACGATCGTCGTTGTAATCATACTCATCGCAAAGAGCAGCGTGAAATCAGTTCGACATCTTTTCATTTTAAGAGAACTGAACAAAAAACAATGAAGAATACACGACCAGTGAAGTTCATGCAGTGCTCACAGGCAGCTACACAGAAACAAGATCCCACAAAACACAGTGGGGAAATGGCTGCCTAAATATGATCCCCAATCAGAGACAACAATAAACAGCTGCATCTGATTTGGAACCATACCAGGCCAACATAGAAATAAATACACTAGATCACCCTCCCTAGTCACACCGCGATCTAACCAAAATAGAGAATAAAAAGGCTCTCTATGGTCAGGGCGTGACATAAATACACTAGATCACCCTCCCTAGTCACACCGCGATCTAACCGAAATAGAGAATAAAAAGGCTCTCTATGGTCAGGGCGTGACAGTACCCCCCCCCCCCCCCCCCCCCCCCCCGAAAGGTACCTTTCTCTGACTCTACAGGGGAGGGTCTGGGTGGGCGTCTAGCGTTGGTGGCGGCTCCGGTGCGGGGCGAAGTACCCACTCCGCTCGTCGATTCGCCAGCATCCGTGGTGGCTCTGGTGCGGGACTTTGCCCTCGCCCAGACCACGAGTCTGGCCATGGAGCCAGGTAGAACGCCGTGGAAGGAAGGCGAGGACTGGGCATTGGAGCAGAGGAGGGCCCCGGCCATGGGGCTGGGTTGCACGCTGCACCCGGACTGGGCACCGGCGCCGAAGAAGGCTCTGGCCATGGAGCTGAGTTGACCGCCTGGACTGGGCACCGGCGCAGAGGAAGGCTCCTACCATGGAGCGGGACTGGACGCCATGCCTGGACTGGACATCGGCGTAGAGGAAGGCTCCGGCCTTGGAGCGGGACTGGACGCCGTGCCTGGACTGGACATCAGCACAGAGGAAGGCTCCGGCCTTGGAGCGGGACTGGACGCCGTGCCTGGACTGGACATCGGCACAGAGGAAGGCTCCTGCCATGGAGCGGGACTGCACGCCGTGCCTGGACTGGGCATCGGCGCAGAGAAGGGCTCCTGCCATGGAGCTGGACTGGACGCCGTGCTCGGACTGGGCATTGGCGCAGAGGAAAGCTCCTGCCCTGGAGCTGGAGGTTCTGGACCGTGGACCGTCGTAGGAGGTTTCGGACCGTGGACCGTCGCAGGAGGTTCCGGACCGTGGACCGTCGCAGGAGGTTCCGGACCGTGAAACTTCGCCTGAAGCTCTGGACTGGGAGGCGCACTGGAGGCCTGATGCGTGGGGCCGGCACAGTTGGCACAGGACTGGTTACACGCACCTCAGGGCGAGTGCGGGGAGCAGGCACAGGACATACCTGACTGGGAAGGCGCACTTGAGGGAGAGTGCGAGGAGCAGGCACAGGACGTACCGGACTGGGGACACGCACTTCAGGGAGAGTGCGAGGAGGAGGCACAGGACGTACTGGTCTGTGGAGGCGCACTGGAGACCTGGTGCGTAGAGCTGGCACAGATAGTGCCGGAACGATGACACACTCCGCACGGTGAGTGCGGGGAGCTAGCACAGGACTTACTGGGCTGTGGAGGCGCACTGGAGACCTGGTGCGTAGAGCTGGCACAGATAGTGCCGGAACGATGACACACTCCGCACGGTGAGTGCGGGGAGCTAGCACAGGACTTACTGGGCTGTGGAGGCGCACTGGAGACCTGGTGCGTAGAGCTGGCACAGATGGTGCCGGAACGATGACACACTCCGCCCGGTGAGTGCGTGGAGCTAGCACAGGACTTACTGGGTTGTGGAGGTGCACTGGAGACCTGGTGCGTAGAGCTGGTACAGATGGTGCCGGAACGGTGACACACACTTCAGGGCGAGTGCGTGGAGGAGACACAGGACGTACCGGACAGGGGAGGCCCACTGGAGGCGAGATGCATGGTGCAGATGACACTGGACTGGTGTCACGCTCCTCAGCACGCCCGCTCTGCAGCAGTCTCATCGCCACCACCTCTCTTCAGAATCTTTCATTGAGTTCCTCCTTCGACTCCCTGACGGTCTCTGGCTCCTTCCTCGGCTCCGGCGACCACCCCGTGTGCCTGCCCTAAAAAAAAATTGTTTGGGCTGTCTTTTGGGCTTTCTACCTGGCCGCGAACCCCGGCGTCGTCGCTGTCCTCCCTTCTCTCCTGCCGTCTGTTTCCACGGCAGGCTTTCATATCTTGCTTCTTACTTGGGACTTCCTCCCAAGTCCAGGATATTCTCTCCTCGATCTCCTCCCAAGTCCAGGATGCCATCTCCTCCTGGGCACGCTGCTTGGTCCTGGTGTGGTGGGATCTTCTGTCACGATCGTCGTTGAAAATATACTCGGACCAACATGCATTAGATCACCCACTCTAGTCACACCCCGACCTAACCAAAATAGAGAATAAAAAGGCTCTCTATGGTCAGGGCGCGACAGTCATAATGACACAGAAAGTTACAGAGGGTCAAAGATCATAATCCCCCATAAATGCTAACCTCCCCTGTTATTGGTAATGGTGAGAGGTAAGCAAGTCTTGGGGATTTGATCTTTGACCCTCTCATCATTATTGACGATTCATTCAGGATGATCTGTAATCATGGTAGCATCCACATTCATGTAGATGTCTTTAGAAACATATTATATTCTTATTTACAATAAAAGTGACTCCAGAATGACATAATACATTATTTACCATTAATTTCTATTGCTCACAAAATCATCTGAATCACAACCAAAATGAACTGAAAAATGCAGTCACAAGCTTGATGTAGTCATTGCGCGCTAGGAATATAGGACCAAATGCAAAAAATGTGACCACTTTATTTATAAGAATCTTTGAGTGTCAATAATTATGACCCTTACCTTGTATTATTTATTTTATACAGTTATTATTGCTCATCTTTATCAAGGGTGTCAATAATTTCAGACCCCACTGTATATTTAAAATGATGATCCAGGGAGAGGACAGGTAAGACTGGACAGGAGCGGAGAGGACAGGGTCAAAATTATTGACACCCCTAAAGATTTGTATAAAAAAAGTAGCCAAGAGTTTAGTATTTGGTCCCATATTCTTAGAATGCAATGACTATGTCAAGCTTGTTGGATGCATTTTCAGTTAGTTTTGGTTGTGTTTCAGATAATTTTGTGGCCAATACTAATGAATGTTAAATAATGTATTGTGACATTACTGAGTCATTGTCACGATCGTCGTTGTAATCATACTCATCGCAAAGAGCAGCGTGAAATCAGTTCGACATCTTTTCATTTTAAGAGAACTGAACAAAAAACAATGAAGAATACACGACCAGTGAAGTTCATGCAGTGCTCACAGGCAGCTACACAGAAACAAGATCCCACAAAACACAGTGGGGAAATGGCTGCCTAAATATGATCCCCAATCAGAGACAACAATAAACAGCTGCATCTGATTTGGAACCATACCAGGCCAACATAGAAATAAATACACTAGATCACCCTCCCTAGTCACACCGCGATCTAACCGAAATAGAGAATAAAAAGGCTCTCTATGGTCAGGGCGTGACATAAATACACTAGATCACCCTCCCTAGTCACACCGCGATCTAACCGAAATAGAGAATAAAAAGGCTCTCTATGGTCAGGGCGTGACAGTACCCCCCCCCCCCCGAAAGGTACCTTTCTCTGACTCTACAGGGGAGGGTCTGGGTGGGCGTCTAGCGTTGGTGGCGGCTCCGGTGCGGGGCGAAGTACCCACTCCGCTCGTCGATTCGCCAGCATCCGTGGTGGCTCTGGTGCGGGACTTTGCCCTCGCCCAGACCACGAGTCTGGCCATGGAGCCAGGTAGAACGCCGTGGAAGGAAGGCGAGGACTGGGCATTGGAGCAGAGGAGGGCCCCGGCCATGGGGCTGGGTTGCACGCCGCACCCGGACTGGGCACCGGCGCCGAAGAAGGCTCTGGCCATGGAGCTGAGTTGACCGCCTGGACTGGGCACCGGCGCAGAGGAAGGCTCCTACCATGGAGCGGGACTGGACGCCATGCCTGGACTGGACATCGGCGTAGAGGAAGGCTCCGGCCTTGGAGCGGGACTGGACGCCGTGCCTGGACTGGACATCAGCACAGAGGAAGGCTCCGGCCTTGGAGCGGGACTGGACGCCGTGCCTGGACTGGACATCGGCACAGAGGAAGGCTCCTGCCATGGAGCGGGACTGCACGCCGTGCCTGGACTGGGCATCGGCGCAGAGAAGGGCTCCTGCCATGGAGCTGGACTGGACGCCGTGCTCGGACTGGGCATTGGCGCAGAGGAAAGCTCCTGCCCTGGAGCTGGAGGTTCTGGACCGTGGACCGTCGTAGGAGGTTTCGGACCGTGGACCGTCGCAGGAGGTTCCGGACCGTGGACCGTCGCAGGAGGTTCCGGACCGTGAAACTTCGCCTGAAGCTCTGGACTGGGAGGCGCACTGGAGGCCTGATGCGTGGGGCCGGCACAGTTGGCACAGGACTGGTTACACGCACTTCAGGGCGAGTGCGGGGAGCAGGCACAGGACATACCTGACTGGGAAGGCGCACTTGAGGGAGAGTGCGAGGAGCAGGCACAGGACGTACCGGACTGGGGACACGCACTTCAGGGAGAGTGCGAGGAGGAGGCACAGGACGTACTGGTCTGTGGAGGCGCACTGGAGACCTGGTGCGTAGAGCTGGCACAGATAGTGCCGGAACGATGACACACTCCGCACGGTGAGTGCGGGGAGCTAGCACAGGACTTACTGGGCTGTGGAGGCGCACTGGAGACCTGGTGCGTAGAGCTGGCACAGATGGTGCCGGAACGATGACACACTCCGCCCGGTGAGTGCGTGGAGCTAGCACAGGACTTACTGGGTTGTGGAGGTGCACTGGAGACCTGGTGCGTAGAGCTGGTACAGATGGTGCCGGAACGGTGACACACACTTCAGGGCGAGTGCGTGGAGGAGACACAGGACGTACCGGACAGGGGAGGCCCACTGGAGGCGAGATGCATGGTGCAGATGACACTGGACTGGTGTCACGCTCCTCAGCACGCCCGCTCTGCAGCAGTCTCATCGCCACCACCTCTCTTCAGAATCTTTCATTGAGTTCCTCCTTCGACTCCCTGACGGTCTCTGGCTCCTTCCTCGGCTCCGGCGACCACCCCGTGTGCCTGCCCTAAAAAAAAATTGTTTGGGCTGTCTTTTGGGCTTTCTACCTGGCCGCGAACCCCGGCGTCGTCGCTGTCCTCCCTTCTCTCCTGCCGTCTGTTTCCACGGCAGGCTTTCATATCTTGCTTCTTACTTGGGACTTCCTCCCAAGTCCAGGATATTCTCTCCTCGATCTCCTCCCAAGTCCAGGATGCCATCTCCTCCTGGGCACGCTGCTTGGTCCTGGTGTGGTGGGATCTTCTGTCACGATCGTCGTTGAAAATATACTCGGACCAACATGCATTAGATCACCCACTCTAGTCACACCCCGACCTAACCAAAATAGAGAATAAAAAGGCTCTCTATGGTCAGGGCGCGACAGTCATAATGACACAGAAAGTTACAGAGGGTCAAAGATCATAATCCCCCATAAATGCTAACCTCCCCTGTTATTGGTAATGGTGAGAGGTAAGCAAGTCTTGGGGATTTGATCTTTGACCCTCTCATCATTATTGACGATTCATTCAGGATGATCTGTAATCATGGTAGCATCCACATTCATGTAGATGTCTTTAGAAACATATTATATTCTTATTTACAATAAAAGTGACTCCAGAATGACATAATACATTATTTACCATTAATTTCTATTGCTCACAAAATCATCTGAATCACAACCAAAATGAACTGAAAAATGCAGTCACAAGCTTGATGTAGTCATTGCGCGCTAGGAATATAGGACCAAATGCAAAAAATGTGACCACTTTATTTATAAGAATCTTTGAGTGTCAATAATTATGACCCTTACCTTGTATTATTTATTTTATACAGTTATTATTGCTCATCTTTATCAAGGGTGTCAATAATTTCAGACCCCACTGTATATTTAAAATGATGATCCAGGGAGAGGACAGGTAAGACTGGACAGGAGCGGAGAGGACAGGTGAGGACTGGACAGGATAGGAGAGGACAGGATAGGAGAGGAGAGGACAGGTGAGGACTGGACAGGATAGGAGGTGAGAGGACAGGTGGGGACTGGCCAGGATAGGAGGTCAGAGGACAGGAGAGGAGAGGAGGGGAGGGGACAGGTGTGGACTGGACTGGATAGGAGGTGAGAGGACAGGTGCGGACTGGACAGGATAGGAGGTCAGAGGACAGGAGAGGAGAGGAGGGGACAGGATAGGAGGTCAGAGGACAGGAGAGGAGAGGAGGTGAGAGGACAGGTGAGGACTGGACAGGATAGGTCAGAGGACAGGACAGGAGAGGAGGTGAGAGGACAGGTGAGGACTGGACAGGATAGGAGGTCAGAGGACAGGACAGGAGAGGAGGTGAGAGGACAGGTGGAGACTGGACAGGATAGGAGGTCAGAGGACAGGACAGGAGGTGAGAGGACAGGTGAGGACTGGACAGGATAGGAGGTCAGAGGACAGGACAGGAGAGGAGAGGAGGGGACAGGAGGGAGGGAGGGGAGGGGACAGGCCAGGCCAGAAGAGAAGGGGAGAGGACAGGGTAGAAGAGTATAGGACAGGATAGGAGGGGAGTGTACAGGAGAAGAGGGGAGAGGAGAGGAGCGGAGGGGAGGAGAGGGGAGGAGGGGAGTGGAGAAGGAAGGCGAGGAGGGGAGAGGACAGGACAGGAGAGGACATGAGAGGAGAGGAGGAGACAGGAGCGGAGGGGAGGGAAGGGGAAGGGGAGAGGACACTAGAGGAGGGGAGATGAGAGGGAAGAAGGGGAGAGGGCAGGAGAAGAGAGGAGGGGAGAGGAGATGGAAGGACGTCTCACCTATGATCCAGAGTATGAGCAGGTAGTCGATCATCTCCAGGGCAGGGCCCATGGTGTTCTTCTTGCCCTCGTTGTACACCAGAGAGTACAGGTTGATGAGCAAGAGGAAGGTGAAGTAGGAGGCACTGTGTATGATGAACTTGACGAAGGGCGTGTGGATGATATGGCCCACGCGGGAGCGCGGCACCACTAGGTAGCACAGGGAGAGCAGCGGCCACAGCACCGCCACGCTCAGTACCGTGGACATCTTCAGACACGTGTGTTTACGCCGGTAGCTGGCCGTCTCGCCGAACCAGACGGTGTTGAGGAACTGCTGGCAGTTGGACTGGGCCACAAACTGGAGGGGGTAGGGAGGGGGTGGGGAGGAGGTGGTGCCATGCAGGAACAGTGGGAGGCGCCACAGAACAATGATGTGGATGGACATGTAGGAGTCAACAGGGAAACAAAGAGAGAAGAAGTAAAGGGTTATTCAGAATGGTAATTCATTCCAGAATACAGTACATGCACATTGTCAACAGTGTGCTTGTTTATCACGTCTTGCCTTGGATTTGTTTTCTGTGGAAAACTGTGCCTGATCCCCTCTTTATGGTTTGTTCCCAGTCATAACAAACTGTACTAATGTTATCCTCTGTGATCACATACCACCACTGACACAAAACAGAAATAGGAGGCATGTTTATCAAACACAGATTCAGTCAAGGCTATGAAGAGAAAGTGTTTAGGGCTCTGCTGCACAAGTTCTCTCTCTCCCTCTCTCTCTCTCTTTCTTTCTCTATCCCTCTTCCTCTCTCTCGTCCAGGTTCTGGTACCAGAGGAGCTCTTATTAGCATAATTTCTCAATGTGAGACAGAATGGTAGCAGCATGCTCGAGCCTCACTGTGATATAAAATATAATCCAAACACAACCTGCCAGGCTGAGCAAGCACAGTTATAAATAAAAGAACAGCTTCAAACATCCACCCTCATAACAGTCTGTCTCTGCCTCTCTGTCTCTGCTCTGGTTTGAGCTGGTCCGGTCCTCGGTTGGATGTAGCCTGGAGAGACCATAGCTAAATCAGGGTCATATTTCCACCAGACAACTACAGGAAAAACAGATGTTGTGGACTTCACGTTTTATGTTTGATGAATAGTCATTCATAATTCACTAGAATCACCCTCTTTACCTAGCAGTCTGCTATTGTCTGTGTAGGCTACAATAAAAGAGTCCAAACAATTCACATGATGTATGTTCTGTATATATAGAAATATAAATGATGCCTGCTATAAATCCATTAAATGCTTTCAACTGTCAACCATTTCCACCTATTCATCATTTTTTATTTGTTTAGCCTAGAGCAGTATGCTAATACATTTGAGGGAGTGGTCCCTCCCTCCCTCACCTTTTTCTGCTTCTATTTGATTGACACTTTGAGCCTCTTAAGTCAAGTGTTATTGAAGCGTTGTGGTTGCAGGTTCACTTGGCACATCTAGAACTCTTTCTTTAGGGGGGTTTCTATAGGCCACTAAGTGCTAACGGTCAGTATCTAAATAATATGTGTGAAATGCTTGATCGTGTAAGTGATGTAAAAAGACAGGTCTACTTTCTTCGGAACCTGAATATTGACTGGTTTTCATCAAGCTGTCCGCACAAGTGGAAGCTTCTCACTGTAACCAGTGCCTGTAATCTGGTTCAGGTTATTAATCAACCTACCATGGTGTTCACAAACACTACAGGAACAAGATCATCTACATACAGTGGGGCAAAAAAGTATTTAGTCAGCCACCAATTGTGCAAGTTCTCCCACTTAAAAAGATGAGAGAGGCCTGTAATTTTCATCATAGGTACACTTCAACTATGACCGACAAAATGAGAAAAGATTTTAAAAATCCAGAAAATCACATTGTAGGATTTTTTATGAATTTATTTGCAAATTATGGTGGAAAATAAGTATTTGGTCACCTACAAACAAGTAAGATTTCTGGCTCTCACAGACCTGTAACTTCTTCTTTAAGAGGCTCCTCTGTCCACCACTCGTTACCTGTATTTATGGCACCTGTTTGAACTTGTTATCAGTATAAAAGACACCTGTCCACAACCTCAAACAGTCACACTCCAAACTCCACTATGGCCAAGACCAAAGAGCTGTCAAAGGACACCAGAAACAAAATTGTAGACCTGCACCAGGCCAGGAAGACTGAATCTGCAATAGGTAAGCAGCTTGGTTTGAAGAAATCAACTGTGGGAGCAATTATTAGAAAATGGAAGACATACAAGACCACTGATAATCTCCCTCGATCTGGGGCTCCACGCAAGATCTCACCCCGTGGGGTCAAAATGATCACAAGAACGGTGAGCAAAAATCCCAGAACCACACGGGGGGACCTAGTGAATGACCTGCAGAGAGCTGGGACCAAAGTAACAAAGCCTACCATCAGTAACACACTACACCGCCAGGGACTCAAATCCTGCAGTGCCAGACGTGTCCCCCTGCTTAAGTCAGTACATGTCCAGGCCCGTCTGAAGTTTGCTAGAGAGCATTTGGATGATCCAGAAGAAGATTGGGAGAATGTCATATGGTCAGATGAAACCAAAATATAACTTTTTGGTAAAAACTCAACTCGTCGTGTTTGGAGGACAAAGAATGCTGAGTTGCATCCAAAGAACACCATACCTACTGTGAAGCATGGGGGTGGAAACATCATGCTTTGGGGCTGTTTTTCTGCAAAGGGACCAGGACGACTGCTCTGTGTAAAGGAAAGAATGAATGGGGCCATGTATCGTGAGATTTTGAGTGAAAACCTCCTTCCATCAGCAAGGGCATTGAAGATGAAACGTGGCTGGGTCTTTCAGCATGACAATGATCCCAAACACACCGCCCGGGCAAAAAAAGAGTGGCTTCGTAAGAAGCATTTCAAGGTCCTGGAGTGGCCTAGCCAGTCTCCAGATCTCAACCCCATAAAAAATCTTTGGAGGGAGTTGAAAGTCCATGTTGCCCAGCAACAGCCCCAAAACATCACTGCTCTAGAGGAGATCTGCATGGAGGAATGGGCCAAAATACCAGCAACAGTGTGTAAAAACCTTGTGAAAACGTTTGACCTCTGTCATTGCCAACAAAGGGTATATAACAGTATTGAGATAAACTTTTGTTATTGACCAAATACTTATTTTCCACCATAATTTGCAAATAAATTCATTAAAAATTCTACAATGTTATTTTCTGGAGAAAAAAAATCTCATTTTGTCTGTCATAGTTGAAGTGTACCTATGATGAAAATTCCAGGCCTCTCTCATCTTTTTAAGTGGGAGAACTTGCACAATTGGTGGCTGACTAAATACTTTTTTGCCCCACTGTAATATATCGATCACATTTATTTAATTTTTTTTCCCTTTTTCTCACAAATTTTGTGGTAACCAATTGGTAGTTGCAGTCTTGTCTCATTTCTGCAACTCCCGTACGAACTTGGGAGAGGATAAGGTCGAGAGCCATGCATCCTCCTAAACACGACCCAACCAAGCCACACTGCTTCTTGACACAATGCCCGTTTAACCCGGAAGCCAGCCGCACCACTGTGTACACTTGGCGAACGTGTCAGCGTGCATTGCACCCGGCCCACCACAGGAGTCGCTAAAGCGCAATGGAACAAGAACATCCCTGCCGGCCAAACCCTCCACTAACCCACACAACGCTGGGCCAATTGTGCACCGCCCCATGGGTCTCCCGGTCGCGGCCGGCTGTGACAGAGTCTGGACTCGAACCAGGATCACTAGCGGCACAGCTAGCAACTACGATGCAGTGCCTTAGACCACTGCACCACTCAGCCACGTCGATCACATTTTTACTAATACTGTAGAACTTTGTTCTAAAGCTGTATCCGTACCCATTGCATGTAGTGATCACAATACAGGAAATGCCAACAACGAACAGTGAGCCATCGTACTCATGCATAAAAAACTAATAATGAAAGAAAAGCATTGTAAATTTGAATTTTGTAAAGTTAGTGTGGCAGAGTTGGAAAAATTATTGTAATCGATCAATAATGACAAGCCTCCTGGCATTAACAACTTAATGGAAAGCTACTGAGGATGGTAGCTGACTCTATAGCCACTCCTATCTGTCATATTTTTAATCTGAGCCTAGAGGAAAGTCTTTGTCCTCAGGCCTGGAGGGAAGCCAAAGTAATTCCACTACCCAAAAGTGGGAAATCGGCCTTTGCTGGTTCTAACAGCAGACCAATAAGCTTGGTGCCAGCTCTTAACACTGTTGGAAAAAATTGTGTTTGCTATTTCTCTGTCAACAAAACAAACCACAGACTTTCAGCATGCTTATAGAGAAGGGCACTCAACATGTACTGCACTGACACAAATGACTGATGATTGGTGTAATGAAATTGGTAATAAGAAGATTTTGGGAGCTATACTGTTAGATTTCAGTGCAGCCTTTGATATTATTGACCATAACTTGTTCTTGAAAAAATATATGTGCCATATCGTGGATTCAGAGCTATCTATTTAATAGAACTCAAAGAGTTTTCTTTAATGGAAGCTTCCCTAATGTCAAACATGTAAAGTGTGGTGTACCGCAGGGCAGCTCTCTACATCCTCTACTCTTTTCTATTTTTACCAATGACCTGCCACTGGCATTAAACAAAGCATGTCTATCCATGTAAAGCATGTGTATACATCAACAACCACAGCTAATGAAGTCATTGAAACCCTTAAGAAAGAGTTGCAGTCTGTTTTGGAATGTGTGGCCAGTAATAAACTGGTCCTGAACATCTCTACAACTAAGAGCATTGTATTTAGTACAAATCTTTCCCTAAGTTCTAGACCTCAGCTATATCTGGCAATGAATGATGTGGCTGTTGAACAAGCTGAGGAGAATAAATTACTTGGCGTTACCTTAGATTGTAAACTGTCATGGTCAAAACATATAGATTCAATGGTTGTAAAGATGGGGAGAGGTTTGCCCGTAATAAAGAGATGCTCTGCTTTTTGACACCTCACTCCAAAAAGCAAGATCTGCCGTCTCTAGTAATGTCTAATCTTGATTATTGTCAAGTCGTGTGGTCCAGTGCTGCAAGGAAAGACCTAGTTAATCTGCAGCTGGCCCAGAACAGAGCGGCACGTCTTGCTCTTCTTTTTAAAAAGAGGGCTGATATCAATACTATGAATGCCAGTCTCTCTTGGCTTAGAGTTGAGGAGAGAATGACTGCATCACTTCTTTTTATAAGGAACATCAATGTGTTGAAAATCCCACATTTTTGCATAGTCAATTTACACACAGCTCTGACACACACACTTACCCCACCAGACATGCCACTAGGGGTCTTTTCACAGTACCTAAATCCAGAACAAATTCAAGAAAGCGTACAGTATTATATAGAGCCATTAACTCCGTTCCATCTTATATTTCTCAAATAAACAGCAAACCTGGTTTCAAAAAACATATGAAAAACATACACCTCACGGCACAACGCCTCTCCCCTATTTGACCTAGATAGTTTGTGTGTATGTATTGATATGTAGGCTATGTTTCATGTTTTGTATGGACCCCAGGAAGAATAGCTGCTGCTTTTGCAACAGTTCATGGGGATCCTAATAAAATACAAAATACCTAGGGTTGCAAAATTCCCATGTCTGGGAATCCTCCAAGGAAGGATTTCTGGAAAACTTTAGATAAATTACTGGAACATACTGGTACTTGATGGCCAGTGATTTTGAGTCTCACCTCTTTCTGGTTGTACTTGATAGCTAGTTTGAGTCGGCTGAGGTTCATGCGTTCCTCCATCAGGCCTCTCTTGTCCACTGTGTCTTCATTGGCCATGTGGTTGAGGATCACCTCCAGTTCTCTGGAGTTACGTGCCTGGGCCAGGAGATCCTTAGCAAACATCTTACACTGCTTAGCCAGCTCCTCATAGTCATTCCTGGAACCATGAAGAGGAGAGGAGAGGAAAGTGAGAAGAGGAGAGGGAGAAGAGGGGGAAGAGGAGAGCAGAGGAGAGCAGAGGGAGAAGAGGAGGGGAGAGGGAGAGGGGGAAGAGGAGAGGAGAGGGGGAAGAGGAGAGGGAGAAGAGGGGGAAGAGGAGAGCAGAGGTGGAAGAGGGGAGAGGGGAGAGGAGAGGGGGAAGAGGAGAGGAGAAGGGCAAGAGGAGAGGGGAAAGAGGAAAGCGGGAAGAGGAGAGAAGGAAGAGGAGGAGGAGAGGTGAGGAGAGGGAGGAGGGGATGGGGAGTGGGAAGGAAAAGGGAGGAGGAGATTAGAGAAGAGGAGGAAGACTTGGCAGCTCTTTCAGTAGTTCCAACTAAACTACTGAAAGAGCTGCTTCCTGTGCTTGGCCCTCCTATGTTGAACATAATAAACGGCTCTCTATCCACCGGATGTGTACCAAACTCACTAAAGGTGGCAGTAATAAAGACAAACCTTGACCCAGAAAATATAAAAAACTATCGGTCTATTTCGAATCTCCCATTCCTCTAAAAAAAAATTGAAAAAGCTGTTGCGTAACAACTCACTGCCTTCCTGAAGACAAACAATACAAAACGCTTCAGTCTGGTTTTAGACCCCATCATAGCACTGAGACTGCACTTGTGAAGGTGGTAAATGACTTTTAAATGGCGTCAGACCGAGGCTCTGCATCTGTCCTCATGCTCCTAGACCTTAGTGCTGCTTTTGATACCATCGATTACCACATTCTTTTGGAGAGAATGGAAACCTAAATTGGTCTACATGGACAAGTTCTGGCCTGGTTTAGATCTTATCTGTTGGAAAGATAACAGTTTGTCTCTGTGGATGGTTTATCCTCTGATAAATCAGCTGTACATTTCAGTGTTCCTCAAGGTTCCGTTTTAGGACCACTATTGTTTTCACTATATATTTTATATTTTGTCATTCGGAAACATAATGTTAACTTTCACTGCTATGCAGATGACACACAGCTGTACATGAAACATGGTGAAGCCCCAAAATTGCTCTCGCTGGAAGCCTGTGTTTCAGACATAAGGAAGTAGATGGCTGCAAATATTCTACTTTTAAACTCGGACAAAACAGAGATGCTTGTTCTAGGTCCCAAGAAACAAAGAGATCTTCTGTTGAATTTGACAATTAATCTTGATGGTTGTACAGTCGTCTCAAATAAAACTGTGAAGGACCTCGGAGTTACTCTTGACCCTGATCTCTCTTTTGACGAACATATCAAGACTGTTTCAAGGACAGCTTTTTTTCATCTACGTAACGTTGCAAAAACCTTTCTGTCCAAAATGATGCAGAGAAATGAATCCATGCTTTTGTTACTTCTAGGTTAGACTACTGCAATGCTCGACTTTTCGGCTACCCGGATAAAGCACTAAATAAACTCCAGTTAGCTGCTAGAATCAAACACGGCTGCTAGAATCTTGACTAGAAACAAAAGATTTGATCATATTACTCCAGTGCTAGCCTCGCTACACTGGCTTCCTGTTAAGGCAAGGGCTGATTTCAAGGTTTTACTGCTAACCTACAAAGCATTACATGGGCTTGCTCCTACCTATCTTTCCGATTTGGTCCTGCCGTACATACCTACACGTACGCTACGGTCACAAGATGCAAGCCTCTTAACAGTCTCTAGAATTTCTAAGCAAACAGCTGGAGGCAGGGCTTTCTCCTATAGAGCTCTATTTCTCTGGAATGGTCTGCCTACCCATGTGAGAGACGCAGACTCTGTCTCAACTTTGATGTCTTTATTGAAGACTCATCTCTTCAGTAGGTCCTATGATTGAGTGTCTGGCCCAGGAGTGTGAAGGTGAACGGAAAGGCACTGGAGCAATGAACCGCCCTTGCTGTCTCTGCCTGGCCGGTTCCCCTCTCTCCACAGGGATTGTCTGCCTCTAACCCTATTACAGCGGCTGAGTCACTGGCTTACTGGTGTTCTTCCATGCCATCCCTAGGAGGGGTGCGTCACTTGAGTGGGTTGAGTCACTGACGTGATCTTCCTGTCTGGGTTGGCGCCCCCCCCTTGGGTTGTGCCGTGGCGTAGATCTTTGTGGGCTATACTAGGCCTTGTCTCAGGATGTTAAGTTGGTGGTTGAAGATATCCCTCAAGTGGTGTGGGGGCTATGCTTGGCAAAGTGGGTGGGGTTATATCCTGCCTGTATGGCCCTGTCTGGGGGTATCGTCGGACGGGGCCACAGTGTCTCCCGACCCCTCTTGTCTCAGCCTCCAGTATTCACGCTGCAGTAATTTATGTGTCGGGGGTCTAGGGTCAGTCTGTTATATCTGGAGTATTTCTCCTGTCTTATCCGGTGTCCTGTGTGAATTTAAGTATGATCTCTCTAATTCTCTCTTTCTCTCTTTCTCTCGGGGGACCTGAGCCCTAGGACCATGCCTCAGGACTACCTGGCATGATGACTCCTTGCTGTCCCCAGTCCACCTGGCCGTGCTGCTGCTCCAGTTTCAACTGTTCTGCACGCGGCTATGGAATCCTAACCTGTTCACCGGACGTCCTACTTGTCCCCGACCTGCTGTTTTCAACTCTCTAGAGACAGCAGGAGTGGTAGAGATACTCTTAATGATCGGCTATGAAAAGCCAACTGACATTTACTCCTGAGGTGCTGACTTGCTGCACCCTCGACAACTACTGTGATTATTATTATTTGACCATGCTGGTCATTTATGAACATTTGAACATCTTAGCCATGTTCTGTTATAATCTCCACCCGGCACAGCCAGAAGAGGACTGGCCACCCCTCATAGCCTGGTTCCTCTCTCTAGGTTTTTCCTAGCCACCATGCTTCTACACCTGCATTGCTTGATGTTTGGGTTTAAGGCAGGGTTTCTGTACAGCAGTTTGATATATCAGCTGATGTAAGAAATATATTTTATTTGACGATGATGAAGAGGAAGAAAAGACACACAGAATGAGTAAAACGGCTTAAAGCTGAAATCCGTAGCTGCGCATCTCCTATGTCTGTTTGGGATATTACAAAAACAAAGAAGTTACTGCAAACAACAAATACAGTTTTTTTCCCTCTGACGTCATTGCAGGTGTGACTTTTTTTTTAGCACAATACTGGATGCTCCTCTCCTCCGTTCCATTAACAAAACAAAAACAATAACACAGGTGCTCGTGTGAACTGTGGCGCTGTTTCCCCCTTTACGTATTCCAGCTTTAAGTAAAATCATTCCATTGAATTTATTTAGCCAGGATAGTCCAATCAGTAACACCGGTCAGTCTTTTAGCTTCAATTAATTGAGAAACTAGTAGCTGTGCAGCCATAAACCAGTCATAGGACAGAAACACAGCAAGCCCTTATAGAAGGCTATAGAAGGCAGTGGTGGAAAAAGTACACAATTATCATACTCACCCAGTAATATACTACTTCAGTAAAAGTCTAAAGGTGTTTGGTTTTAAATATACTGAAGTATCAAAAGTAAATAAATCATTTCAAATTCCTTATCTTAAGCAAACCAGACGGCACATATTTATTTTTTATTTACTGGTAGCCAGGGACACACTCCAACATCATTTACAAAGTCAATGATGTCAAAAATATAAATAGTAGAGTACAGATACCATCCAAACTACTTAATTAGTACTTACTTTAAAGTATTTTTACTTAAGCACTTTACACCCCTGATGGAAGGAAGCCATTGAGCAGGGTTCCCTAACTGTCAACCCCCCAATCTTCATTGTTGGACATAAAAGACTGTAAAAAACACCAGGAAATCTGTTCCAATGTATTCTCACGCATAATAGAGAGACTTGCATGTGTTTGTATACAAATGTGAGGAAGGTTTGAAATCTAATATTATCTGTTTTGGCTTCTTGCGGCCCCCGACCATCCGATTAAGATATATATATATATATATATATATATATATATATATAATATTTAATATATAATATCTTAATCGGATATATATATATATATATATATATATATATATTATTTTAAGTTGATGATCCCTGCCTTTGAGTGTCCTGCTAGAACTCACCTGATGTTTGTGTGTGTCTGTGTGTGTGTGTGTGACGTACCTGAACTCACCTGATGTTTGTGTGTGTCTGTGTGTGTGTGTGTGGCATACCTGAACTCACCTGATGTTTGTGTGTGTGGCGTACCTGAACTCACCTGATGTTTGTGTGTGTGTGTGGCGTACCTGAACTCACCTGATGTTTGTGTGTGTGTGTGGCGTACCTGAACTCACCTGATGTTTGTGTGTGTCTGTGTGTGTGTGTGTGTGTGTGTGGCGTACCTGAACTCACCTGATGTTTGTGTGTGTGTGTGGCGTACCTGAACTCACCTGATGTTTGTGTGTGTGTGTGGCGTACCTGAACTCACCTGATGTTTGTGTGTGTGTGTGTGGCGTACCTGAACTCACCTGATGTTTGTGTGTGTGTGTCTGTGGCGTACCTGAACTCACCTGATGTTTGTGTGTGTGTGTGTGGCGTACCTGAACTCACCTGATGTTTGTGTGTGTGTGTGGCGTACCTGTACTCACCTGATGTTTGTGTGTGTGCGTGGCGTACCTGAACTCACCTGATGTTTGTGTGTGTGTGTCTGTGGTGTACCTGAACTCACCTGATGTTTGTGTGTGTGTGTGTGGCATACCTGAACTCACCTGATGTTTGTGTGTGTGTATCTGTGGCGTACCTGAACTCACCTGATGTTTGTGTGTGTCTGTGTGTGTGTGGCGTACCTGAACTCCACCTCGACCAGGCTGAGCTCCCTGAGGTCTGCACTCAGCTCAAAGGCCCTGAGGATGGGGTCCTCCTCGGTCAGCATAATCAAAGACGGGCTGGCCAGGCACCTGTAGATGTCCAGACGAAACCTGGGGGGTTCGTAGGGGAGCCAGGGAGGGAGGAGAGTGAGAGGAGGTTGAGGTAAGGAGGGAGAGAGTTGTGGGAGAAGGAGGTAGGAAGGGGATGAAGAAAAGGAGAAAGGGAGAAAGAAAGCAAGAGGGAAGGAAGAGTAGGTGGAGGGAGGGAGGGAGGGGGAGATAGAGGGAGAGAGAGAGAGAGAGAGAGAGAGAGAGAGAGAGAGAGAGAAAGAAAGAAAGAGAGAGAGAGAAAGAAAGAGAGAGAGAAGACAAGAGTCACAAAGCTGTTTCTAAAAGTTTACATCATTTGACTTCTTGTTCCTTGTTCTGTACCTATTTAAAACTCCTTCTTGTTCCTTGTTCTGTATCTATTTAAAACTCCTTCTTGTTCCTTGTTCTGTACCTATTTAAAACTCCTTCTTGTTCCTTGTTCTGTACCTATTTAAAACTCCTTCTTGTTCCTTGTTCTGTACCTATTTAAAACTCCTTCTTGTTCCTTGTTCTGTACCTATTTAAAACTCCTTCTTGTTCCTTGTTCTGTACCTATTTAAAACTCCTTCTTGTTCCTTGTTCTGTATCTATTTAAAACTTATTCCCATCGACATGCTGTTGTGATCTGTGTGCTGATTCACAGTGGGCTGTGTGGGAGGCCTCTGTCACACAGTTAGAATATAAACACCAAGCAGAACATCGCATTGATTCCTGCTAATACTTCTAAACAGAAACCCAGAAATGGTCCTATTGCTTCAAAGATAAGAGTGTTAAGTTTTTCCTAATGTCTGTGAAAGACAAGACAAGACAAGTCATCCAGCTCTGGTCAGTGGAGTCAGTCATTGTGTCCAAAATGGAGGGTTGGGTAGGTTACTTTCTAAATGCAGTCCATTACAGTTACTAGTTACCTGTCCAAAAGTGTAATCAGTAACATAACTTTTGGATTACCCAAACTCAGTAATTTAATCGGATTACTTTCAGTTACTTCTAGATTATTTTCCCCTTAAGAGGCACAAAGTTGCATTTTTCATAATTAATCTTGTTCTAAAGGCAGCTCTGCAGAGTTTTAAACATAACCTTAACTCTAACATTAACCACACTGCCAACCCATAATGCCTTACCCTTCCTTAAATTAAGACCAAAAAGCAACATTTTGTCTTCATACATTTTTACAATATTTGCAATTTTGACTCTGCAGCTGGCCCATCTAGAGGAAACTTCTCAGTTCTGAATCAAGGACAAGACTCAATAAGTGTCAACCTGTTTAAAAGGCATTAGAAGAAGACAAAAATGCATATTACCAATTTGAACAACATCCATTGCAGGATAAATCAATGTTAGAGTTTACATAGTTGGCCATAAATGGACGTTACATTTTACTTTAAGGTTTGGTTATGTAGGCTTCTTCTAACCCATTGCTTTCTATTACAGATTATACTATGATTAGGTTTTATTCAAATTAAAATAAACAATCTGTCAGATTTCCAGTCATTCCAATTCATCTTCAAAAGAAGGACATGGAAATATAGAAATATAGATAAGCCAAATGGTTTAACCTGAACGTAACCCTAAAAGTAAGGACTAATTATCCTACCTTGTTGTTTATGATTTTGTTGTCCTGGAGGAGTGATTGGGCTCATTGATTTGAGGTGAAAAATAAACGCTGCTCTTTGAATACAGTGCCTTGAATACAGAGGTTTTTGCATTTGAAAGATATATGCCATATCCTGCATTTGCTATAGAGACCTACTGTTTACATTTTTCTTGGTGACACTTTGATATCTTGATCATTTGCAGCAGTCTAAGTCTATCAAAAGTCTGCGAGTTTGAGCATGTGTCTGTTAGGCCTATGGCACTTATTTTCAATCAGCACTTGATTGAGGAATAAAAGCTCCACTCGTGCTCTTCTTAAATTAAACTAGTTTTTGACAGTATCGAGCACAAGTTTAGAAGGGATGAACTTTTATTCCATAGGCTGAGATCCGCACTATGCGGCTGTTGCAAGAGCGCATTTTATTCTGGCTGTCCAAAGGGGCACATTCATTACGCCGATTCTGTTGCAAAACATTTCTTAAACGTAAGTGAACGGAATGAAAAGGGGTGAGACCTACCTGAATTTGTCCAAAATAAACTCAAATTTTGATCTGTTTTCTTCTGTTTGGTTCTTCAACAGTAAACGGTTTCCTTAATGGATACACCCCCGTTCGCAAAAACAACGATTGATAGGCATCTAAAACTTCTTCAATTCAACTCATATTGGGTGAAAATACACATACACTGAGTGTACAAAACATTAAGAACACCTGGTCTTTCCATGACACAGACTGACCAGGTGAATCCAGGTGAAAGCTATGATCCCTTATTGATATAACTTAAATCCACTTTAATCCGTGTAGGTGAAGGGGAGGAGACAGGTTAAAGCATTTTTAAGCCTTGAGACAATTGAGACATGGATTGTGTATGTGTGCCATTCAGAGGGTGAATCGGCAAGACAAAATACTGTATTTAAGTGCCTTTGAACAGGGTATGGTAGTAGATGCCAGGAGCAACGGTTTGAGTGTGTCAAGAACTGCAATGCTGCTGGGTTTTTCACGTTCAACAGTTTCCCGTGTGTATCAAGAATGGTCCACCACCCAAAGGACATCCAGTCAACTTGAAACAACTGTGGGAAGCATTGGAGTCAACATGATCCAGCATCCCAGTGGATTGCTTTTGACTCCTTGTAAAGTTCATGCCCCGATGAATTGAGACTGTTATGAGGGCAAAAGGTTGTTGAAACTCAATATTTGGAAGGTGTTACTCATGTTTTGTACAATCTGTGTACATCTGTGAACAGCCATCCACATTCCCAACATCCACAATCCGTAAGGTGCAAATAGCTGAATGAGAGAGCAGCAGTGTGATTCACATCATTGTAGCCTAGATATCAATAATACATGATATCCGTATTGCCCGTAGGCTACACCACTGCTGTAGATCTTGCCTCCCAGTGTTTATTAAAGTTGGATAATCTTTGGGGAAGGACCTTCCAGTGGCCGGGGATTTTATTGCAGGGAAACTGAAATCCGTTTTACCTAATTTCTACCAACATGTCACCTGTGCAACTAGAGGCTAACCCTGCCTAAATGGCACCCTGTTCCCTATATAGTGCACTACTATATAGGGGAGTCCTATGGGCTCTGGTCAAAAGTAGTGCACTGCATAGAGAATAGGGCGCCATTTCAGATGCAACCAGTCAACCCAGAAAAGGGAGATGATGTATGATGGGGTTGTCTCCCAAACGCTCTACCACTGTCAACAGGTCAGCACCTTACAATAACCTTTAGCGAACAGACACCTTCTTGACACCATACGTGGATTTCCTTCTATTTTCCAGATTCCAGAATACCAGAGCAAGGACAAAACGTCCAAACAAGTGTCCTTTGAAGGTAGCCCAGGAAAACGTTATTAGTTTTACAAAGAGGTGTGTACCTACACACACACTCTCGAACACATCCATGGTCACATGGCAGACACACCGCCTCCCCCTTAGTGGTCCCCCTTAGTGGTTCGCTGTGGATAGGAGTAGTGAATACTTACTTGGTTATTCTATCCTTCCCAGAGAAAGAGAGAGAGAGAGAGTGTGTGTCTGTGTGTCTGTGTGTGTGTGTGTGTGTGTGTGTGTGTGTGTGTGTGTGTGTGTGTGTGTGTGTGTGTCTGTGTGTGTGTGTGTGTGTGTTCTACAGGATCTTACCTGGAGTGCCGTAGGCTGTCCTTCTTGTTCTTGGCATTACAGAGAGTACACTCGCAGCCCACAGCGTGAGGCCTGGGCAGGGAGATATCCTGCTTCAGCAACATGGTCAGTATCTCATAGTTGTTCCTATGGGCCGCCAGGATCACTGGAGCCACGTCCATGGTGGTGGAGTACTCGGGGTTCTGGATGCGCTGCATCAGTTTCTGACAGAGAGAGAGAGAGGAAAGGAGAAGAGGCTTGTTGTTATTGATGCAGTCTTTAACCCTCTAAAAGCGTTCAGTTGTCCTGATGATGTAATATACTTTTTGCTCTAAAATACAGGGTCAGGAGAGTCACTTGGCTGTGGCAGGTAATAATCAATTTATTATCATAAGTATTACAATGGTGGAGAAGAGAAGAGACTAACAGCGATGGAGGGCTTAGAGGACCTCCTGGGGTGATGGTTGAGGAGGATGTCCACAGCTCCCACCACCTCCGAGTCAATGGCCACTAACAGAGCATCTGTTGCCTAGGACAAACACAGACACAACAACAGTAGCGGGTTAGAGAGAGAGAGAGAGAGCCTGGACCAAACACAACAACAGGACCAGGTTAGAGAGAGAGAGAGAGAGCCTGGACCAAACACAACAACAGGACCGGGTTAGAGAGAGAGAGAGAGAGAGAGAGAGAGAGAGAGAGAGAGAGAGAGAGAGAGAGAGAGCCTGGACCAAACACAACAACAGGACCAGGTTAGAGAGAGAGAGAGAGAGAGAGAGAGAGAGAGAGAGAGAGAGAGAGAGAGAGAGAGAGAGAGAGAGAGCCTGGACCAAACACATCAACAGGACCAGGTTAGAGAGAGAGAGAGAGAGAGAGAGAGAGAGAGAGAGAGAGAGAGAGAGAGCCTGGACCAAACACAACAACAGGACCAGGTTAGAGAGAGAGAGAGAGAGAGAGAGAAAGAGAGAGAGAGCCTGGACCAAACACAACAACAGGACCAGGTTAGAGAGAGAGAGAGAGAGAGAGAGAGAGAGCGAGAGAGAGAGAGAGAGAGAGAGAGAGAGACAGAGAGAGAGAGACAGAGAGAGAGAGAGAGACTGAGACAGAGACAGAGACAGAGACAGAGAGAGAGAGAGAGAGAGAGAGAGAGAGAGAGAGAGAGAGAGCCTGGACCAAACACAACAACAGGAACAGGTTAGAGAGGGAGAGAGCCTGGACCAAACACAACAACAGGACCAAGTTAGAGAGAGAGAGAGCCTGGACCAAACACAACATCAGGACCAGGTTAGAGAGAGAGAGCCTGGACCAAACACAGACACAGGACCAGATTAGAGAGAGAGAGAGCCTGGACCAAACACAACATCAGGACCAGGTTAGAGAGAGAGAGCCTGGACCAAACACAACAACAGGAACAGGTTAGAGAGGGAGAGAGCCTGGACCAAACACAACAACAGGACCAGATTAGAGAGAGAGAGAGCCTGGACCAAACACAACATCAGGACCAGGTTAGAGAGAGAGAGCCTGGACCAAACACAACAACAGGAACAGGTTAGAGAGGGAGAGAGCCTGGACCAAACACAACAACAGGACCAGATTAGAGAGAGAGAGAGCCTGGACCAAACACAACATCAGGACCAGGTTAGAGAGAGAGAGCCTGGACCAAACACAGACACAACAACAGAGAATAGAGTCAGGATAGTTATAGTAAAATAGTCAACAGCGCAGGGCCAGAGGCCACATTGTGTGAAGCATCTTGCTCTCTGTGTGTGTGTGTGTGTGTGTGTGTGTGTGTGTGTGTGTGTTACCTGGCAGCCGTGCTCCAGCAGAAGCTTAAGGATGTCCAGGTTTTGGTTCTCTATAGAGATGGTGACAGCGTCTCTCCCCAGCACATCTACACAGTTGATATTGAGCTCTGTCTTCTCCTCCAGCAGTCTCTTCACCATGTAGTAGTCACCTGGAACAGTGTGACATTAGAGCACAACACACACACGCAAATAAAAATGCACACGCACTCATACGCACACACAGAAACACACACACAAAAATGCACACACAGAAGAAGAAGAAAAACACACACACGCACACAAAGAAAGAAAAGAACACAGAGACACACACGAATGCACACACACACATGGGTGCACCCACGCACACACACACATACACACACACAGAAAGAGAGTGGGACGCAGATGCACAGAGAGAGACGCAGAATACACTCTGCACACAGAGAGTAGGCTCCACTCCAACACTCCAGCACCCTACACTCCCAGCTTAATGTAACAATAACAATCGCCATCAAAGGACAAAGATAGTCTGTTGAGCCATGTTTATACTGGCTTTATATGGTGAGACTCTCTGGGACAACCTGCTGGCCCCTATAAAAACATCCACCTCAGCTTCACTTGTCATTGATTTCAAATACTCTCTCATTTCATTGGGATACTGTTATGACTATCATAGCTCCTTGCTTCTGACACATGGAAATGATTTGTCTTTATACCCCTCCTCTCATGGGAATTATGTACATGTGTTTGATATCTGTGTGTGTGTGTGTGTGTGTGTGTGTGTGTGTGTGTGTGTGTGTGTGTGTGTGTGTTCAACTTGGCCTGGATAACAGAATACAGAATGCAGTAAATATATAGTATTTGTCACAGGCTAGCAAAAGGATGACAAAGCTTACATAAGAGCATAGCTCCACATAGCTCTACACAAGAGCATATAGCTCCACATAGCTCTACACAAGAGCATATAGCTTCAAATAGCTCTACACAAGAGCATATAGCTTCACATAGCTCTACACAAGAGCATATAGCTTCACATAGCTCTACACAAGAGCATATAGCTCCACATAGCTCTACACAAGAGCATATAGCTTCCCATAGCTCTACACAAGAGCATATAGCTTCACATAGCTCTACACAAGAGCATATAGCTCCACATAGCTCTACACAAGAGCATATAGCTTCCCATAGCTCTACACAAGAGCATATAGCTCCACATAGCTCTACACAAGAGCATATAGCTTCCCATAGCTCTACACAAGAGCATATAGCTTCACATAGCTCTACACAAGAGCATATAGCTCCACATAGCTCTACACAAGAGCATATAGCTTCACATAGCTCTACACAAGAGCATATAGCTTCACATAGCTCTACACAAGAGCATATAGCTTCACATAGCTCTACACAAGAGCATATAGCTTCACATAGCTCTACACAAGAGCATATAGCTTCCCATAGCTCTACACAAGAGCATATAGCTCCACATAGCTCTACACAAGAGCATATAGCTTCACATAGCTCTACACAAGAGCATATAGCTTCACATAGCTCTTCACAAGAGCATATAGCTTCACATAGCTCTACACAAGAGCATATAGCTTCACATAGCTCTACACAAGAGCATATAGCTTCACATAGCTCTACACAAGAGCATATAGCTTCACATAGCTCTACACAAGAGCATATAGCTCCACTAGGTTAAATAAAACTCAACCCTGTGGACAAACTTCCAGTGTAGCTACATGCAGGCTGCTGCAGTAGGCATTCATCCAAAGTATACTCACTCATCCATCATAAGGCAAGAGAGGATGACTGTTGGTAATAATGGTGTGATATGACATGAAGTGTTTCAAATAATAAAACGCTACATGTTCACACCTTTTCTTAAACAACATGTTACAACACGCTGTCATAAAGTCACGTGTTTTTCTAATGCCATGTTAATAACATCATATACTTACTTTTTCGTTTGATAAATGAATCCACCTAGAAGCCTAAAATAACTCACCTTTCTCACAGGCCAGTAGGAAGAGCTTTTCATCCAGAGTAGTCTCCTCCTTCACCTCCCTCACGTCTTTCAGGGCCAGAAATTTATCCGGAGAGGACACGTCCGTGACCTGATATAGAGCGGCCATTGCGACGGAGAAGGAGTAGGGCAGGACACTGATGTGCATCCCACTACTAGGCGCCAGCGACCATTTAACCATGAAAGCCCGTCACATGGGATGACATATACTGCAAAAGACTGTTAATGTATTTCCCCCCCAAAGAACGGCAGGTGTAAACGTCTTCCCGGAATAATAAATAAATATATGTAAGCTATTATTGTCGTCGCATCCGTGTTGCTAACGTTTCATCCGTTTTTACGCAGCGTCGGCGTCTGGCGCGCGTAACGACCTTCCCAGTTGTTTCCTCGTAATAACCCGTTGACACACGCTATTCTTCTTCAGATGTAAACATACCGCACGCAGTCAGAGCATAAATAGAACTCTCCATCAACGTGTTTACATGCACCATTTTTTCGCACCGCTTCGCAGGCTTCCGACAGTCCTCTGGTCCTGATGGTGTTGCTGCTGCGCATGCTCAATCTCATCTCGCTGGCACAGCGCAGCCAGCATCCTCAGCGGTCCACTAATACCCAGCGCGGACGTGTCATAAAGGGAAGTGGTTCTAATCGTTTTTCAACCATTCATTTTCATGATCATATTTAGAGAGGTAAATAAAGAGTTCACCCTGAAGTATTTCCAAAACACTACTACAATCATAGTCTGCAATAATAATGCTCAAATAAGCAGTTTCATTTGGAATAATATTGTCTCAAAGTTTCTATTTGCACATTCATAACACAAAAATCTCAACAAATTGACTATTTACCTTGCTCTAATTTTTTCATACTGACAGGAATTATATGAGCACATTTTGTGTGTGTGCCTGTATGTGATCTTTCCCATCTTCCCTCACAGAAAGACATTTGGATGACAAAGATACAAAGCATTTCAGATCAATATAATGACAATGTGTGTAGGAGCAGCATGACTTTGAGGACATAGTGTAACTGCAGATAAATGTCACATAGGCCTATACTGCACCATTTAATACCAGAGGGCTTTTAGGTAATGAACATGCCATTGTACCATTAAAGCAAGGAAGATTGGGAGAAATGATGGTAAAATTAGAGAGGGCTAATAATTATGGTGCACACATGCATCTTTCAACATGAGGCGTTGAAACAAGGGGCAGTCAGAAGTTGAACCAATTACAAAGTGTTTTCCCCGCCACCTGTTTCGCGAAAAAAGCTAAAGAACGGGGCTGGAGAAATGTAACCACTCAAATTCAGACAGCGCTATGGATGGAGTAGAACAAGTTACTATTCTGGGTGCTGCTGGGGTACGGCAGCTGACGGGGTATGACAGAGGAACTAAGCTCATGAAGCAATTAGAATTTATGTTCTTCAAGAACCAATGGGTACATTCATTTATAAGTCCACAAATGGATGTAGCAACGGCAGATTTCCCCTTTAATGTTAAAGGTTTTATTTTTCTAATCAGGGTGAACATATCTCCTGAAATAACTTTAGGCGCAAATCTGTAGTACAAATAATCAAATCAAATCAAATTTGATTCGTCACATGCGCAGGTGTAGTAGACTTGCTTTACTCACGAGCCCCTAACCGACAATGCTGTTTTAAAAAATCTGGATAAGAATAAGAGATAAAAGTTCAAATAATACATTTAACAATTAATCAATTAAGTTTATTTAACTTATTTTTCTATAAGACATAAATCATTGACAACAGGTGCAGTAGCCTACATAATATCCAAAGGTTTACCGCACCCAACAGGAATTGAAATATCTCCTTTACCCCAGCAGATGGCAACCTTCGGAAAGGAACTGCAGCGCATACAGCAGTGACCGCATCCAAAAACCCAAGAGTAATGAAAATACACATTTACCAAGAAATCCTCTCAGGAAAAGATTAGCCTAATACTGAACTAAAAACTCTTGAGACAACTGTAGGACGCCCAATAGACATGCCCAAAACCCTCCCATTTTTGGCTGCCATTGGTGTAATAACACATGAACTGACACACGTGAGCGGATCATTTTCAATCTGTTGGGCATTTGATCCGTGCCCCTAAAACATATGGGTTTATCGCTTGCCATGGTTGTCAATTCCACGCTGACAGCTGTCAAAAAGTGGATTACCACTGATTCCAATTTGGCTGGTGAGAGAGACTCAGTGAGCATAGCCTTGCTATTGAGAAAGGCCGCTGTAGGCAGACCTGGCTCTCAAGAGAAGACAGGCTATGTGCACACTGCGAGGTGGAAACTGAGCTGCACTTCCTAACCTCCTGCCAAATATATGACCATAGAGACACATATATCCATCAGATTACACAGATCCACAAAGAATTCGAAAACAAATCCAATTTTGATAAACTCCCATATCTACTGGGTGAAATTCCAGTGTGCCATCACCGCAGCAAGATTTGTGACCTGTTGCCACAAGAAAAGGGCCACCAGTGAAGAACAAACACCACTGTAAATACAACCCATATTTATGTTTGTTTGTTTTCCCTTTTGTACTTTGGCCATTTGCACATGGTTGCAACACTGTATATAGACATAATGACATTTGTCTTTGTTCTTTTGGAACTTCTGTGAGTGTAATGTTTGCTGTTCATTTTTGTTGTTTATTTCACTTTTGTATATTATCTACTTCCCTTGAATTGAATTGAGATCACAGGACAGGATAGGCAGTTCAGTTACCAGTTTGGGCAGAACTGCTCTCATTGCCTACCTTCCATTGGTCCCGTTTGGTCCCGTTTTCAAACGGCCGTCAGGTCTACAGTAGCTCTTGAGACTTGGCAAAACACATGTCTCTAATGGGAGCTATCGATTACTTGCTGCCTAGGCCAGCACAATATGAGAGGATACAGATATGGTGAAACATGATCATTAATATTACCAACAGACCTTGAATGTAGACTATTGTCTGTTCTCCCTGAAAATGCAACAAAACATACGATTTGAAAATACTACCACACATTGATATGATACATTGTAACATTGAAACAATGTGTGTAACAGATTTCTACTAATAGCCTAGTTGCATAACAGTGCGCTAAGCAAGTCTATAAATTAACCGACCGGAGCTGAGTCGACCCAATGCTACTACACTGCCAGAGCGGACACCAGCATCCCTTACATTTCTATTCTATCCTAACAACAGCATCATTTTCCACAGTTGTGACGTCTACCATTGCTGCGAGACTTTGTTGTCCCCCACGATGAAATCGGGGAGGGGACTGTGGATCTGTCTCCATCCGTCGGTGCCTTTGTACGTTAGTCACACGCGATATCTCAGACAGCACTTGGCCGATGTTGACGAAACTTCAGTGAATGATGCGTCTTGCCATAAACATCCAGCATTTACAAAATAACACTGATTGGCCCAAGACCAGAGCTAAAGTAATTCACTTAAATTTGCGAAACTGAAATGTGTTAGTCACACGCGATATCTCAATTGGCCCAAGCGGGGGCGCTGCATCATTCGTGAGAGACGACATGTTTACTGTTGCCTTTTTTCAAATGTGAGCGTGTTGAGAGCGGTGCATTCATTGTTGACAGACGTGCCGAAGAACCAAGGGCGTAACTCGTTTATGCACGTATCCTATCATGCTCCAATGGCGTTTAGAGAAGGGAGGGCTTTTCTCCCTGTACTCTGATTAAATCAGTCCTGTTTCAATGGTTAAGAGATACAATACAGCACATCAGGAATAATGGAAATATTTGATTCTTTGGACGAATAGACTCACCTCTGGATATACCTGCGACATTTAGCGGCATTATTCAAGAAGAAGCTGGAGCGCGTAATTTCTAACGTATTACTTGTGTGCTGTGGTACAATGTTCATATAGGCTCCATCTATACCGGGGCGCATCAGATTTTAACTGCGCTGAGATGCCTACACTGAATATTGTCAAGGAGGGCGTAAATTGTTTGCATGAACGGTTCTTCGTTTTGTTTTTTGATGGCAGGCCTAACGCAATACGCACTGTAATACCCGTAATGGAAACATTTTCATGTGAAGAGCCTTGCGCACTGCAGTAAAGGCAGAGCGGCGTTATCGTATTTTGGATCGCGAATCGTATTGTGATATCGAATCTGTTGGCTGGGGTATTACCTAATCATTTAGCATTGGATTCGGTCGGTATCAATTCCCACCGGAGATATTCAATACGCTGTACGGGTTCGCCTATTGTAAATGTAAGAAGCTTTCTCCCAGTGGTGAGAGCCACTCACTCCTAGGTTACAGATGAGAGGGAAACAATACCACCAACAACTGAAGTTGACAGCGCCTTGGGAGAAGGATGCTGGCTACGGGAGAAAGCTCAAAACGTACAGGAACCATACCAAGATAATAGCCCAGCCCGGCATTGTGATGAAGGTGCTACGCAGAAAGCGGATTGTGTTGTTTATAGCTTATTTCTTGCTGCTGGTGCTGACCATGCTGAACTTGGCCAACTATAAATGGACTAAAGAGCCCCAGCAGTGCAATCACCAGATGAGGAGTACTACCTATCATGGCAGATCAGACATCCGGTTCCTCTACAGACCCTCTCTGGCCAAGAAAAGACAGTTGGTCTATGTTCTGACCACATGGAGGTCTGGGTCCTCCTTTTTCGGGGAGCTGTTTAACCAAAATCCTGAAGTGTTCTTCCTGTATGAACCCATGTGGCACATCTGGCAGAAGCTGTACCCGGGAGATGCAGTGTCTTTGCAGGGGGCAGCCAGGGACATGCTCAGCTCCTTATACCGCTGTGATCTCTCTGTGTTCCAGCTGTACAACAGCCCAGGGGGAAAGAACTTTACTTCCCTAGGACTCTTTGGGGCCACCCTGAATAAGGTGGTGTGCTCCTACCCCCTCTGCTCTGCCTACAGGAAAGAGGTGGTGGGGATGGTGGACGACAAGGTGTGTAAAAAGTGCCCACCTCAAAGCCTTAGACTACTGGAGGAGGAGTGCCTCAAGTACAGCACTATTGTTATTAAAGGGGTGCGTATCCTGGACGTTAACGTTCTAGCCCCCCTCATGGAGGACCCGTCGCTGGACGTGAAGGTAGTTCACCTGGTCAGGGACCCCCGGGCCGTGGCCAACTCCAGGATCAAGTCCCGACATGGGCTGATCCGGGAGAACCTGCAGGTGGTCCGGAGCAGGGACCCCAAGCTCCGCAGGATCCCCTTTGTCGACCCCAACCACAAAACCAACAAGAAGGACGGCTCGGACTACCACTCCATCGGCGCCATGGAGGTGATCTGTGACCGCACCTCCCGGACCCTGAGGACGGCCTTAAACCCTCCCAGTTGGCTCAAAGGGAAGTACATGGCCGTGCGTTATGAGGACCTGGTGGAGAACCCTGTGAAGATCCTGAGGAACATCTACCGCTTCGCCAACCTCACCACCAACCATGACATTGAGTCGTTTGCTCTGAACATGACGGGTGGGTCTAGTTCGTCCTCCAAGCCGTTCATAGTGTCCTCCAGGAACGCCACTCAGGCTGCCAGCGCATGGAGAACAGTGCTCAGCATCCAGCAGATCAAACAGGTGGAGGACTACTGTCATCACTCCATGGCTGTCCTGGGCTACGAGAGAGTCAGGACGGCCGGGGAGGCCAAGGACCTCAGTAAGTCTTTACTGACGGTCTCCAAACTGTGACAGAAAAACATTTATTTTTTCTTTCCACCAAAGACAGTGAATTCAATGTAATTTTGCATCTAGTGCCATTCCGTTAATCGTGGAATTATAAAGCTTTACTTTGAATCAGTGTTTTTGAGGAATTCCACTTCTTGGCCACATTGGAATGTATCTTAGTTTTATTTTTCAGTTCAATTACAGACAGTTGTATTTGACAGGACCATTACTTTGGTGTCTGGTAAACTGGATGTTTCTGACAAAGCCTGAAGGCCTATGAACAATGACTTGAATATTGAACTGCAACTATGGAAACAAACAAACACTGTATGATTCATGTATCTTGTTATGAAAACACTTCAAAGTGGATGTTTTGGGAGTTATTTTGAATGTTCAAAACCTGAGAAAAGATTTGGTTTTCCACTATCCATAATGTTTGTAAAAGTGAAAAACCAGTGAATGAAAATAATCCTGCATTAATTCATCAAAAAGCTAATTGTTTGAGCAGGTTATGTTACATTGTGAGTCATGGATGGACTCAGAGACAATCATTAAACTGGTCTGTTATAACTATAATGTTACTCTGAGGAAGCATCTTTGACTTTCAGGTTTATTAGTTATTTATTTGTTAATTCGTTTTTTATTATATGTTATTACAGTGGGACATCCCCAGATGACAACAGATGGTAGGACAGTATTAGTAAAGTTTGTGGTCATACGCACTTCCTTAAAAACATACACTACCGTTCAAACGTTTGGGGAACTTAGAAATGTCTTTATTTTTTAAAGAAAAACATTTTTTTTATCCTTTAAAATAACATCAAATTGATCAGAAATACAGTGTAGACATTGTTAATGTCTACACTGATGCCTCACAAGTCCTCAAATGGCAGCTTCATTAAATAGTACCAGCAAAACACCAGTCTCAACGTCAACAGTGAAGAGGCAACTGCAGAATGCTGGCCTTCTAGACGGAGTTGCAAAGAAAAAGCCATATCTCAGACTGGCCAATAAAAATAAAAGATGGGTAAAGAACACAGACACTAGACAGAGGAACTCTGCCTAGAAGGCCAGCATCCCGGAGTTGCCTATTCACTGTTGACGTTGAGACTGGTGTTTTGCGGGTACTATTTAATGAAGCTGCCATTTGAGGACTTGTGAGAAGTCTGTTTCTAAAACTAGACACTCTAATGTACTTGTCCTCTTTCTCAGTTGTGCACCGGGGCCTCCTATCTCCTACTCGAGATCTTAATTTTCTTGGCAATGACTTGCATAGAATAGCCTTAATTTCTCAGAACAAGAATAGACTGACGAGTTTCAGAAGAAAGTTATTTGTTTCTGGCCATTTTGAGCCTGTAATCAAACCCACAAATGCTGATGCTCCAGATACTCAACTAGTGTAAAGAAGGCCAGATGTATTGCTTTTTTCAGCTGTGCTAACATAATTGCAAAAGGGTTTTCTAATGATCAATTAGCCTTTTAAAGTGATAAACGTAGCTAACACAACGTGCCATTGGAGTGATGGTTGCTGATAATGGGCCTCTGTACGCCTATGTAGATATTCCATTAAAAATCAGCCGTTTCCAACTACAATAGTCATTTACAACGTTTAGAATGTCAACACTGTATTTCTGATCAATTTTATGTTATTTTAATGGACAAAACATTTGCTTTTCTTTGAAAAACAAGGGCATTTCTAAGTGACCCCCAAACTTTTGAACGGTAGTGTAGGTGCTGGGCTAATGAATACTAGTACAGAACAAGAAGGGCCGCACACTGTTACAGCTCCCAATTCACCGCTTTATTGACAACTCATCGATCCGAAACGGATCTTCATCAGGTCAAACACACCGAGTGTTCACATCCCAAAATATACACATTTCAGCTGATATGACCACAGTAATAGTCGACCATGATGACAACGCAGCTGGGGAAGTCCCAGGAACTAAGGCTTTCTCATTGTCACTGTGAGACGAGTTTGGTGTCATTTTACATGTTTACAGGTGCTAGCTCTCTGGATGCAAACAGATGATTTGTCCAAACTGCTTAAAAAAAATGTAAAAAATTATAGAAAAGGTTGAAGCAGAGTAGCTTTTTCACCTTTATTGAACCAAACCAAAACATAAAATAGGTTATAGCTCATCAACAAGGTAATTTACCATCAATGATGCTACAATTAAATCTGACAAATATAATATAAATATATAAAACAAATTGAAGTGCTGCTGGCCTAGACACATTGGTCATTGGTATATAATACGCTCATCTTATTATCTTATTACCCTGAGATATAGTACAATGTCTTTGTCATTCCCTTAGCCTGGCTAGTGCAAGGTAGCCTGGGTGCCTGTCTGCTTGTCAACTCCTTATGGAATTGTCAGGCTAAACATGTTCTCATGCCAAGCATGCTTCGCTTGACAATGGCAACAATAGAGATGGCAAGAGCACAGACATATCTGGGACCAGGCTAGTCCAATGCAGTTTCTACAATTAGAAAGTGCAAATATAACATAATACAAACGAGTAAAGGAAAGGGAGGATGTGGAAGGTATGAGTAGACAATGGCTTTTTACACATTCTGTATGGGGTATTATTGGTTAGACACTAGACAGTGTCTCTCATTGCAGTACATGGACTGGGTTAAAGTTTAGAACAATGTGTTAACATTGAGGACACGTGTGAATCATCTTGTTTCAGAGCACAAAGACATACTGTCCTACCGGGGTTGCATCACAACAATAGTCCTCAGCTGCCATTCTGCACATTCAGGGTGCGTCCCAAATGGCTCCCTATTCCCTAGTTAGTTAGCTACTTTTGACCGTGGCCCGAGGGAATAGGGTGACATTTCAGACACAGCTTCAGTCTACAGGGAGTCATCTTGTTGTTGAGGTCTTTCCATCTAGTGTGTAGAAAATACATGTATTTTATAGGAGATTGGAATGCAACAATGATCCATAGATAGAAAAAAAAGACATCCATGCAGTAATCTTTGACAAGCACTTAAAAGCCAAGGACAGTGTTCTTATGAACAAGAGAAAAACTCTAGCCTCACAGAGAGAGAGAGAGAGAGAACTAACCTTCTTCATATTGAATTTGTCCACTCCGCCTTGTTCAAGGGGAACAGGGCACAGAGATTTATGCCATACTTAACATGGGGCCAGACACAGTGGTGAATATTAATATACAGATGATTTCATTTTCTGGGTTGAATTTATGGAATTCAGTTTAAAACTTTGGAGCGTTAATAGTCTCCTTCACAAACGCTGCTAATGGACTAAAGCATTCGGAACTATTCTGATGCAACATTAAATGATAAGTAAGAGAGGAGAGGGCTGATGAATTCAATGGAATACATTTGAATGAGCAAAAAGGCTGGGAGAAATGTGCAGTAAATGTATGAGGAGTTGCTCGGTACAAAAATATCATTTTTGCTAATAACAAAATAGGAGAGAGTCGTTAAAAAGAGCAAGAAACCCCAGTGCCATATGTTGTTTTCTTTTCATGACCCTGCCCTGTAAGTGTGTATGTATGTATGTGTGTGCGTCTCTCTCTCTCTCTCTCTCTCTCTCTCTCTCTCTCTCTCTCTCTCTCTCTCTCTCTCTCTCTCTCTCTCTCTCTCTCTCTCTCTCTCTCTCTCTCTCTCTCTCTCTCTCTCTCTCTCTCTCTCTCTCTCTCTCTTCTCTCTCTCTCTCTCTCTCTCTCTCTCTCTCTCTCTCTCTCTCTCTCTCTCTCTCTCTCTCTCTCTCTCTCTCTCTCTCTCTCTCTCTCTCTCTCTCTCTCTCTCTCTCTCTCTCTCTCTCTCTCTCTCTCTCTCTCTCTCTCTCTCTCTCTCTCTCTCTCTCTCTCTCTCTCTCTCTCTCTCTCTCTCTCTCTCTCTCTCTCTCTCTCTCTCTCTCTCTCTCTCTCTCTCTCTCTCTCTCTCTCTCTCTCTCTCTCTCTCTCTCTCTCTCTCTCTCTCTCTCTCTCTCTCTCTCTCTCTCTCTCTCTCTCTCTCTCTCTCTCTCTCTCTCTCTCTCTCTCTCTCTCTCTCTCTCTCTCTCTCTCTCTCTCTCTCTCTCTCTCTCTCTCTCTCTCTCTCTCTCTCTCTCTCTCTCTCTCTCTCTCTCTCTCTCTCTCTCTCTCTCTCTCTCTCTCTCTCTCTCTCTCTCTCTCTCTCTCTCTCTCTCTCTCTCTCTCTCTCTCTCTCTCTCTCTCTCTCTCAACCCTGAGGCGCAACATCACAAGACTTCCGGGAATGCTTTGCGAAACAGACCAGGCCAGGGTTTGAGGTTAGAGTTAATGAGAGAAATTAATTTTTTTCTCGAAATCTAAAAGGCCAACTTAGATTCGAGCCAATGTCTTAAGTAGTTGAATATGTTATTACTCCAACCATGTGAAAGTGGCAAACTGATTCATTTTCATCAAAAACAACTTTATATGGAAGGAGGGCCTTTGATTTGACTGCCTGCACATACACAGTTCGGTGTGAGACGACCGTTAGACCCGATGAAGTGTTTCTACACATGAGCTTTGCTTGCCAACGTCGCCATGACATCGCCTACAAGTGTGATCGGCGTTTTCTATTGGAGAAGCAGTTTTAGCCTCTTGTCATACAGTTTTAGCCTCTGTCTTTGACATTATCACATGTCCGTCTGGGATAGGTTGGAGTTCACGTCCTAGCTGGTAAAAGGTCAGAGATCAGTTCCCAGGCTGGTGTTGGGGGTCCAGACTAAGTATCACCAACCTAGCCTGGTAACTCGGCCTCACTGAGGTGGAGGTGCAGCCTGCCTCTGTCTACGTCCCAAATTGCACCTTATTCACTATACAGCTCTGGAAAATGATCCGTTTCTCTGATTTTACTATTTATAGGTATGTGTTTGGGTAACATTAACATTTTTGTTTTATTCTATAAACTACTGACAATATTTCTCCCAAATTCCAAGAAAAAAATGTAATTTAGAGCCTTCATTTGCAGAAAATGACAACTGGTCAAAACAACAAAAAAGATGCAGTGTTGTCAGACCTCAAATAATGCAAAGAAAATAAGTTCATATTCATTTCTAAACAACACAATACTAGTGTTTTAACTTAGGAAGAGTTCAGAAATCAATATTTGGAGGAATAACCCTGATTTTCAAGCACAGCTTTCATGCATCTTGGCATGCTCTCCACCAGTCTTTCACATTGATGTTGGGTGACTTTAGGCCACTCCTGGCGCAAAAATTGAAGCAGCTCGGTTTTTCCAGCAGGACAATGCTCCATGCCACACAGCCAGGTCAATCAAAGTGTGGATCGAGGACCACCAGATCAAGACCCTGTCATGGCTAGCCCAATCTCCAGGCCTGAACCCCATTGAAAACCTCTGGAATGTGATCAAGAGGAAGATGGATGGCCACACGCCGTCAAACAAAGCCAAGCTGCTTACATTTTTGCATTATTCGAGGTCTGACAACACTGCATATTCTTTGTTATTTTGACCAGTTGTCATTTTCTGCAAATGAAGGCTCTAAATAACATTTTTATTTGGAATTTGGGAGAAACGTTGTCAGCAGTTTATAGAATAAAACAAAACTGTTAATTTTACCCAAACACTTACCTATAAAGAGTAAAACCAGATAAACAGATAATTTTACAGTGGTCTCAATTTTTTCCAGAGCTGTATAGTGCACTACTTTTGAATAGAGCTTTATAGACCCTGGTCAAAAGTAGTTGACTATATGGGGAATAGGGTGGCATTTGGGTGGCACCCTATGCCTCTGTATTCAGTAGTTGTCCCTGGTTCTGTAAGGGAGACTTTCATGCTGTGTTGCCTAGCATTGATAGCGACCTCACGGTGCCAATCTATGATTGTCCCTGTCATGCGATAATTGAACTACACTACATGGCCAAAAGTATGTGGACGCGTGCTCATCAAACATCTCATTCCAAAATCATGGGCATTAATATGGATTTGGTTCCCATCTTTGCTGCTATAACAGCCTCCACTCTTCTGGGAAGGCTTTCCACTACATGTTGGAACATTGCTGTGGGGACTTGCTTCTAATTTCAGCCACAAGAGCATTAGTGAGGTTGAGCACTGATGTTGGGCGATTAGGCCTGGCTCACAGTCAGCATTCCAATTCATCCCAAAGGTTTTTTCTGGGGTTGAGGTCAGGATCTGTGCAGGCCAGTCAAGTTCTTCAACACCGATCTCGACAAATCATTTCTGTTTGGACCTCGCTTTGTGCATGGAGACATTGTCATGCTGAAACAGGAAAGGTCCTTCCCCAAACTGGTGTCATAAAGTTGGAAGCACAGAATGGTCTAGAATGTCATTGAATGCAGTAGCGCTAAGATTTCACTTCACTGGAACTAAAGGGCCTAGCCCAAACCATGAAAAACAGCCTCAGACCATTATTCCTCGTCCACCAAACTTTACAGTTGGTACTATGCATTTGGGCAGGTAGCGTCCGTCGGACTATCAGATGGTGAAGCGTGATTCATCACTCCAGAGAACGCGTTTCCACTGCTCAAGTGTCAAATGGTGGCGAGCTTTACACCACTCTAGCCGATGCTTGGAATTGTGCATGGTGATCTTAGGTTTATGTGCTGCTGCTCAGCCATGGAAACCCATGAAGCTTCCGACGAACAGTTATTGTGCTGATGTTGCTTCCAGAGGCAGTTTGGAACTCTGTAGTGAGTGTTGCAACCGAGGACAGACGTTGTCCACGTACTCTTGGCCATGTCGTGTATATTCCAATATTAATATAGTAGTGTATTCCTATGGGTAGTTGAAGCAACAGACTTGCAGTGCACTAATAGATAAGCACAGTATTCAGTTGCGTGCAGAGCGATGGGGAGTTCTACCTGGTTAAAATGGGGGCTGCATGGTGAGCGTTACTCTATGCCTGGCTACAGGCCCACACCACAGGGGCGCAGTGTGTGCGTGTGTGCCCACACCCACCACAAGGGCGGGGAGCTGGTCCGTGGGGGGCTGGAGTGGGTTATAGCAGGCTTAACATATCTGTGACCTTATAGACGGAGTGTGTGTGTTGGTGTCTTGGGAGAATTCCTGTAGGAGACTAGATATTTATGTTAACCAATCACCAGTTTATCCCAAGTGCACCAGCTCTTGACTTTGATGAATATTCCACGTGCAGAATTAGCATGCAGAGGGGGAGGCAGATAGCCTAGTCTAGGATGTGTATCTTATAGCGGCAGACAGAAGGTATCAAAAGCAGCTTCTGCTTGATAGGGTTTTAGCTAGTGGTTCATCCAATGTGCAGGAATACAACACCTCCTGCCGTGCTACGTTGAATCTCCTCCGTGTCATAATGATACCGACGATGTGATGGGTTTCAACCGCTGATTCAGACACTTTTCATTCATATTGAAGTTATGTGTGTGTGTGGATACTTTAGTTGTATATAGGTTGTTGGGGACCTTACTCTAGGTTGTCTAAATGTACAGGTTACTGCGTTTGAATAGATGATTAAAGTCTTAGGGGTCTTTTAATTGGCTAAGCAGCTCATTAAGACAGAAACAAAGCGGAGGCTGCCAGGGCCTGCTGTATCCCAATGCAAAAGTATACTGCCAATCAAAGCTACTGGTGCAAAACACAGTATCATATTACTATAATCTTCAACATAACTATTTGCTTTTCAGAGACGATCTGAGCTTCCTGCTTCTGTTGGAAGAGGAGCACTGTGAAGTTTATTGATGGGAGAAAGAAAACACAATCTCTTTCTTTCTCTCTCCCCCCTGACTGTGCAGCGCTGACTGGCCGAAACAATCACTAAGACTATTGTTCCCGTCTTAATACCAGCTAGAAGACATCACCATGCAATACTTCCACTGTTAGAAAAGTATTCAAATGTAATGTTATTGGCCCAAGAGGCCTGTTCCTTAAAAGGCCTTGGTGTGAGGCCTGCAGTGTCACTGTTCTCCAGGATTCTTTCTTATGACTCCTTCTATGAAGAATGTCTGTGACATAATGGTTTGCAATTATTCTAGAATGTGTAAACGTCAGTCAGTCAGACGAGGCTTTAGGCATTGTGCTATTCTGGTTCCCTGCCTCTCTCAATACATAACTTATTGAACATTCCAGAACCCTTGTCTGGTGGTTATATCAGGAATAAAAGGTTGACATCCCAACACCCACTGAGAAATTTGGTACAAATGAAGACATGTCAGTTAATGAATACAGGATTGATATTGCTGGGAGGAGAGCTGTTAGTGAGAGAAGCTAAGAGCAGAGATGCTACCGGCTCAAAAACATGCAAGCAATTTGGTGAAAACGTACAGAGACGGGTGTTATTGAGAGTCAAATCGGTTTCTCTCATTGTTCATCTCCTCTCCCACCATTTCTGAACACTGACTGCTCATTAAAGTAAAGTTGAAAAATAATCATAATTCACTCACAATCAAATCAGATTTTAGGCCCGGGAGAAGAGTTTTTAGAGAAATGACTGCCCTCAAAAAAGCCTGCTTTATTCCATTTTAACTGAGAGGGCCAAGGATAAAGCAGACAAAGAGGAACACTGCTTCCACCTGTAATATCAGGTTGGGCCAAACGCTGTGTTTGTGTCTGTGGATCCCATAATGAACATGTGTGGCTATGGGGAGCAGTGGAGGTAGGGAAGAACACACTCTCTGGTCTTCTAACCTGCTATGACCAGTACTGCCTACATAATCAATATGAAAACAAGGAGCAGATATATATATCTAACACTGTTTGCTTTATTTTGTGCCGTTTTACGCATTCTTTAAGCGTTATCAGCAAGGAGGAAGAATTACGGGCACCATTCTGAGAGCTAACAGGATTTATTTATAACTGGCTGTAACAAGGGAGAGTGAGGACAGAGGGGAAGAGGGAGGGGGAGAGAGGGGAATGGGGAGGGGGGGAGTGGAGAGACAGGAGAAAGGAGAAAATTCGAGCTATTATTATGAGCCGTCCTCCCCTCGGCAGCCTCCTGTGTTGGGGAGGCAGAGAGAGGTCAACCAGACAAGGAAAGGTCAACCAGTGAAGAACAAACACCATTGTAAATACAACCCATATTTATGCTTATTTATTTTCCCTTTTGTACTTGAACTATTTGCACATCATTACAAATGTCATATTATGTATATGTAACAGTGTTGAAATGTCTTTATTATTTTGGAACTGTGAGTGTAATGTTTACTGTTCATTTTTATTGTTTATTTCACTTTTGTATATTATCTACTTCAATTGCATTGGCAATGTTAGCATTTGTTTCCCATGGCAATAAAGCCCCTTGAATTGAATTGAATTGAGAGGAGAAGAGGGGGACATAGAGGCATAGAGGCAGGGTGTGTGAGTAGGGGTTTGGGGTTAAATGGTTTATAATGACCTGCTAGGTTGCCTAGGCCTTCTTGTTCCACACAGGCACCAGAGCAGACGGCTATATATAGAGTGACTTTCAAAACTATTGGGACAGTGACACATTTTTTGTTGTTTTGGCTCTGTACTCCAGCACTTTGATTTGAAATGATCAAATTACTATGAGATTAAAGTGCAGAATGTCAGCTTTAATTTGAGGGTATTTTCATCCATATTGGGTGACCGTTTAGGAATGACATCACTTTTTGTACATAGTCCCTATATTTTAGGGGACCAAAAGTTTGCCGACAAATTCAATAATTTCTATTAAAGTAGTAAAAGGTTAAGTATTTGGTCCCATATTCACAGCAGGCAATGACTATATCAAGCTTGTGACTACAAATTTGTTGGATGCATTTGCTGGTTGTTTTGGTTGTGTTTCAGATTTATTTTCTGCCCAATAGAAATGAATGGTAAATAATGTATTGTGTCATTTTGGAGTCACTTTTATTGTAAATAAGAATGTTTCTAGACACTTCTACATTAATGTGGATCCTACCATGATTACGGATAGTCCTGAATGAAGTGTGAGTAATAATGAGTGAGAAAGTTACAGACACACAAATATCATACACCCCCAAAATGCTAACCTACCCTGTTATTGTAATGGTGAGAGGTTAGCATATCTCGGGGCTAAGATATTTGTGCGTCTGTAACTTTCTCACTCATCATTATTCATGATTGATTCAGGATTATCCTTAATCATGTGTCTAGAAACCTATTCTATTCTTATTTACAATAAAAGTCACTATGCTAAAACTTTTGGAGCTCACTGTAGATAGATGGATATGTTTATTTGACCATTTCAAACACAATACAAGCACACATGTGGATAGTGCATTTAAAATCATTGAGGATGACACCAAAAAGTTTGAAAACATATTTCCATTGAAGTCCTCTTCAATAAATGGTTAAAAAAACGAACAAACATGAACACAGTCAACCTAGCTTGTGTGTGTGTGTGTGTGTGTGTGTGTGTGTGTGTGTGTGTGTGTGTGTGGTGCGGTGCAGGGGTGGGAAACTCATTTTGCCCTGCAAGCCGCGGCCTTCACTGAGGTCCGGAGGGCCGCACTTAAAATGTATTATGTTTCTTCGCCGTCAAGATATGCAAGAAATAGTCAGGTAAACATCGCTTTTGGAATTCTAAACTCACCTGACTGTCTAGCTGTCGTTTCTATGACTGACAGAGTGAAGAGACTATAAATGTACGTCCATTATCATTTTTCCACCGTTTGAATTTGATTTTAGTCATTTCAATGTCAATTTAAGATTTAAGTTTTTTCCTAAATAGCTTTTTACTCAAACCACCGACGAGCCATATTGAATGGACTCACGGGCTGGACCCTTGGTCAAGTGTGTGTGTGTGTATGTGTGCGTGTGTGTGCGTGTGTGTGTGTGTGTGTGTGTAAAGCGGTGATGCATATAAAAGTGTTGAGCAGGTGCCATGGGAGTGGTAGACCTGCTGCTTCAGCTGCACACACACACACACACACACACACACACACCTCATTACCTTATACCAGCCAGACAGTTAGATGCCCCCAGTAATTACTAAAAAAACAGTATCAGCAGCAACACAAACCTACATTTTCACCTACAGACACGTCAGCCATGTCGCCCAGGATAAGTAGGCTGCCCGTGTCTCTCTCTAAACTAATGTTGATTCAACAGTTAGGTCTTGTCACAGTTAGAGGAAATAAATATGCTTTTTGCTACATAACTGATATTCACTATAACTGACATCAATGGTAGGTTATCCGCAGATGCAGATATTGCAAACGCATTGGTCAAGTCGCCTACACATTTTGGACTCATGGTTCAACAGAATTAGTTGACAGGTCTTGACACTCTCTATTGCAGGGGTTCTGGGTCCAGCAATAGTGTATAGGGCAAATAGAGATTTTCAGGACATGTGAACTCATTTAGGTGCCTATTGAACCACAGAGACCTCCCAAGAAGTGAACACACACCACAGAATCAGTTTTCAGCTCTATAATAACAGTGTGTTAACCTCTTTACCTCTGAAGATCAAGAGAGCGTCGGTCTAGCAGAGTGAATGCCCCAGAAAGTAAAGTATCTTCTAATGAGCTTTGCAGCTCAACAGAGAGGAGCTGGAGCAGAGCAGGTAAAGTTACCTGTTGGGCAGAACCTCGAAAGGGGGGGATTGTCTTTGGCTCACCTGGATCACCTAGTTCAGAACCTGGGAGAGGAGGGATTGTCTTTGGCTCCCCTGTATCACCTAGTTAAGAACCTGGGATGGGAGGGATTGTCTTTGGCTCACCTGGATCCCCCATTTCAGAACCTGGGATGGGAGGGATTGTCTTTGGTTCACATGGATCACCCATTTCAGAACTTGGGAGAGGAGGGATTGTCTTTGGCTCACCTGGATCACCCATTTCAGAACTTGGGAGAGGAGGGATTGTCTTTGGCTCACCTGGATCACCCATTTCAGAACTTGGGAGAGGAGGGATTGTCTTTGGCTTACCTGGCTCACGAAGTTCAAAGGCTTTATGACAACCGCACCAGGAAACAACAGCAGGGAACATTCCCACACCTTAATCCTATTCTCTCTCTGACACACACACACACACACACACACACACACACACACACACACACACACACGCACGTGCGCACATACACACACACACACACACACACACATTGACATTTGTAATTCATTTACAGAATTACCCTCCACTTACCCTGTAGCCCTGGCCTGAAATTATACGTCATGCAGTTGCCATGGTTACACCAACTGTATGAAATGAATTGGGCCAGATCCTTTAAAGCAGGTGCTTAGATGCAAACCTTGAGTGTGTGTGTGTGTGTGTGTGTATGTGTGTGTATGTGTGTGTGTGTGTGTGTGTGTGTGTGTGTGTGTGTGTGTGTGGGGGGGGGGGGGGGGGGGGGGGGGGGGGGGGGGGGGGGGGGGGGGGGGGGGGGGGTGAGGCAAGGTTATTCCTTTTGCTAAAGAAAGGAAGAGGAGGTACACCTGGCACACACAACAACACACACACATCCACATCCACACAGTCCTTGGTTAAAGGCCCAGTGCAGTCAAAAACGTCCACACTATGAGTTTGGAATGATACTGTGAAATTGTGAAAATGATGATAATGCATTTTAGTGCCAGCCTGTTTTGGTGGGATGGAGTGTTGGCCTTAGTTAATAGACCAATAAGAAAGAAGAGTTCCAATAACAGCTAGTTTTCCGTTTTCCCCTCCCCATTCAGACCAATCCCAGACAGTCCTATCAAAACTATTGCTTGAGAAATTGCTCTTTGCTAAGAAGCTTGAAAACAATCACAGTAAGGTACTTAATTGTTACCCAGAAATGATTTGATATTGAGATAAAAAATGGCTGCAAATTGAGATTAAAAAAACACTCCCTGACTCAACGTATTTGACAGGCATATTCTCCGTCTCTCATTGGATGAGCATCTCTCATCTCTCATCTCTGATTGGTCCAGGGGTGATGATGATAAGTCTCAAGGACTGTGGGCGGGATCCAAAACAAAGCTGATAAAGGACCGCCACGTTTTAACAGTGATTCTTATAATTGTGTAATAAGGACAGTTTTATTTGCTTCTGAAAATGTGTGCAAATGTAGCTTTCCCAAAACTGACCCATTAGCACAAAACACACCGTGAGTATGGGCCAATCACATCCAGTTATTTTCCCCACCTGAGGAAGCAGGTAATGTGGCTTTGTTGTTCTCCTCACACGACCTCCATTACAGAAAGAACACATTAGTATTTTGGCTGCTCTGTGAGACAATAGCACAGGACAACGGCTCAGTGACTCGCCTCACAGTGACAAGAACATGAGTCAACAGGTGACATAATCCAAAGTCATAACCTCATGGACTAAGCCATGTCTAACAGGATCACAGTGCTATCCTAAATGAGCGGTTTGACTCTGAGGGACTCATTAGCTAGATACATCATACATCAGTCTCTCTGGACACAGTGATGTGATGTTGCACCTGGATGTGAACTTGACCTACAAGTCATTACCATCCAAACAAGCAGTACATTTTTCACCTGTATTTACTGTACGTATTATCACACATGCCAACCCTCTACTATACACTCCACATGGTGTTACTAAGAAATAATCAAAATAACACAGGTGAATACCGACCCGAGTTAAGCGCATGTAAATGAAACGTAATGACCTTTTAATGCGCTTTTCTCTCTATTTGTATTCTGACCTTGAATTTAAGCTTGAGAATAGCACGCTATTCAGCTGCTATTCATTCGGGGTGGAGATCTAAGAAATGAAGGTGTGGCGGAGGTGTGTCTACAGATACCCCTTATTCTGACCTTGATTAAATTCCCTCATAATTCCACCACTTTTACGGGAGAGGAAACTATGAATAAGGTTGAGCGAACCTGCCAGTTCCAAGTGAAAAAAGCACCCCCCCCCTCCATGCACTGTACTTTATACATTGATAAGAGTTATTGACTAGAGCTAGGTAAATGAGTAATCCGTTTGGAGAAGGGGATTGTAAATGCACATAGAAATTGTTCTAGATAATTGTTTCTTATGATCCCTGGAAACTAATGTGACACCAGTCATATGGAAGCAAACTGAAAATCAAATCAACAGGACATGTATTGTGGCATCTTTTCCACAGTGAAGTAGGCTATAAATAGCTGTGCCTTTATCCAGATTGTGCGCCCTCATAATTTGAATGGATGAAATTTGGAGACGCAAACTATAGGCTTCTGAAGGGCTGAACCTGCCAACTTGATGTACGCACTTCAGAATGTTAAATTATATACCCAGGATTTGTATCATGTTAAATATTGGCCCCTATCGTAAAACACCGTCAGTAATATTTAAAACATTCACTTTAGTGTTAGTTTTCTTCAATTTGTAGTTTACATCTTGCATCCTTCCACTCCGTTGACCTTTCTTTCCTCTGTCATGTCTGTGTAGCTGGTCCTGAGGGTCGCTAGAATTACTGGATCATATTGTGCAATCATTTGGGACAAGTAGCCTATTTGAATCATTATGGAACTCATAGCAGGCTAAACCTGGAGCCTGGCGCACGGTTCACGATGACTGGACCGTTGTCATACAGTTCCATGGTAGGTGTAGATTTATAGGACTATTGTTCTAGCATTATTGAACACTTTTTTCCACTTTAACAATATTTCATGGATGGAACTTGAATATGACAACTTTCAGGATGAATCAAACCACTGTATGTTTGATTCATCAATATATTTAGTGTGTAAAGCCGCTCCAAACCTGTTTTTGTAATGATTCATACATACTTTCCTAATCCCAACATGTGCCTAAATAATCTACAAGATCAAATTAATTTTATTGGAGCACACATACTGTACTTAGCAGATGTTATAGCAGGTGTAGCAAAATGCTAATGTTCTTCGCTCCACCATTGAAGTAATACCTGACAATACACACAAATCCCAAAAAGAAAAAGAAAGGAATTAGTATAGAAAGTAGAGAAGTATAGAAATATTACAACGAGCAATGTCACTGCCGCGGACTAGATGTCTTTTGTTTTCGCCCAAAGGACTGCCGCGGACTAGATGTCTTTTGTTGTCGCCCACAGGACTGCCACGGACTAGATGTCTTTTGTTTTCGCCCAAAGGACTGCCGCGGACTGGATGTTTTTTGTTTTCGCCCACAGGACTGCTGCGGACTAGATGTCTTTTGTTGTCGCCCACAGGACTGCCGCGGACTAGATGTCTTTTGTTGTCGCCCACAGGACTGCCGCGGACTAGATGTCTTTTGTTGTCGCCCACAGGACTGCCGCGGACTGGATGTTTTTTGTTTTCGCCACAGGACTGCCGCGGACTGGATGTCTTTTGTTGTCGCCCACAGGACTGCCGCGGACTAGATGTCTTTTGTTGTCGCCCACAGGACTGCCGCGGACTAGATGTCTTTTGTTGTCGCCCACAGGACTGCCGAGGACTAGATGTCTTTTGTTGTCGCCCACAGGACTGCCGCGGACTGGATGTCTTTTGTTTTCGCCACAGGACTGCCGCGGACTGGATGTCTTTTGTTGTCGCCCAGAGGACTGCCGCGGACTAGATGTCTTTTGTTGTCGCCCACAGGACTGCCGCGGACTAGATGTCTTTTGTTGTCGCCCACAGGACTGCCGCGGACTAGATGTCTTTGGTGTCGCCCACAGGACTGCCGCGGACTGGATGTTTTTTGTTTTCGCCACAGGACTGCCGCGGACTGGATGTCTTTTGTTGTCGCCCACAGGACTGCCGCGGACTAGATGTCTTTTGTTGTCGCCCACAGGACTGCCGGGGACTAGATGTCTTTGTTTTCGCCACAGGACTGCCGCGGACTAGATGTCTTTTGTTGTCGCCCAGAGGACTGCCGCGGACTAGATGTCTTTTGTTGTCGCCCACAGGACTGCCGCGGACTAGATGTCTTTTGTTGTCGCCCAGAGGACTGCCGCGGACTAGATGTCTTTTGTTGTCGCCCACAGGACTGCCGAGGACTAGATGTCTTTTGTTGTCGCCCAGAGGACTGCCGTGGACTAGATGTCTTTTGTTGTCGCCCAGAGGACTGCCGCGGACTAGATGTCTTTTGTTGTCGCCCAGAGGACTGCCGCGGACTAGATGTCTTTTGTTGTCGCCCACAGGACTGCCGCGGACTAGATGTCTTTTGTTTTCGCCACAGGACTGCCGCGGACTGGATGTTTTTTGTTTTCGCCACAGGACTGCCGTGGACTGGATGCTTTTTTGTTTTCGCCACAGGACTGCCGCGGACTGGATGTTTTTTGTTTTCGCCCACAGGACTGCCGCGGACTGGATGTTTTTTGTTTTCGCCCACAGGACTGCCGCGGACTGGATGTTTTTTGTTTTCGCCACAGGACTGCCGCGGACTGGATGTTTTTTGTTTTCGCCACAGGACTGCCGCGGACTGGATGTTTTTTGTTTTCGCCCACAGGTCTGCCGCGGATTGGATGTTTTTTGTTTTCGCCACAGGACTGCCGCGGACTGGATGTTTTTTGTTTTCGCCACAGGACTGCCGCGGACTGGATGTTTTTTGTTGTCGCCCACAGGACTGCCGCGGACTGGATGTTTTTTGTTTTCGCCACAGGACTGCCGCGGACTGGATGTTTTTTGTTTTCGCCACAGGACTGCCGCGGACTAGATGTCTTTTGTTGTCGCCCACAGGACTGCCGCGGACTGGATGTTTTTTGTTTTCGCCACAGGACTGCCGCGGACTAGATGTATTTTGTTGTCGCCCACAGGACTGCCGCGGACTGGATGTTTTTTGTTTTCGCCCACAGGACTGCAGCGGACTGGATGTCTTTTGTTGTCGCCCACAGGACTGCCGCAGACTAGATGTCTTTTGTTTGTTGCACCATTCTCTGTAAACCCTAGACACTGTCATACGTGAAACGCCCAGGAGGCCGGCCGTTTCTGAGATACTGGAACCGGTGTGCCTGACACCGACGATCATATCACACTCGAAGTCGCTTCGGTCGCTCGTTTTTCCTATTCTTACATTCAATCGAACCGCAAATGAATGCCTCAATGCCGGTCTGCCTGCTTTATATAGCAAGCCACAGCCACGTGACTCACTGTCTGTAAGCACAAACCGTTTTCGTGTCGGGGTGGTGTACCTAATTAACTGTCTCCTGGTTGTAAATGTCAATGTAAAACAGCTGAAACAAATTTAATGGGAATGTTAGCTGTCTTTTAAGAGTTTGATGTGACTGGGTTAGCTTTTGTTAGCTGGCGTCCTACACTGCTAACTCTCTATGGCAAAGGGAAGGTCGAATTCATATTTTGCAACATTGTTGCTGAGGTCTGAGTGGCAAACAGCAAGGTTCATACAAACCTGCTGTGCTGTTGAAAACTAAATGCTAGCTGGAAAAACTAGGAAATAATGTGTTTAATAAAGGCATACACTCTTAGATAAAAACGGGGTTAAATATAGAACCTTTTGGTGCCATTCTGATTCAAAAACCAACTGCCATTCCAGCATGATGACGCAAGAGGATGGTGGTTGAGCCAACTTGCAAGTAGCCTACCAATAAGCACATCCTTATTTTATGTATTAAGGTAAGCAAAGTTGATTATTTAATTCAAATATATTTAGCCAAAGTCACATGGTAGACAATAGGCTAGATTAATAAAGTTGACATTTTATTAGAATGAGCATATTTGTAAACTAGCTAGCTACGTAACTTAATGTTAGCTATCTAGTTACGTAACTTAAGGTTAGCTAGCTAGCTACATAACTTAATGTTAGCTAGCTAACTAAACAGAAAAAGCTAAGCTGCTTTAATGTACCATTTTACAAGCTAGCCAGCTAACTCTTTCAAATAAACCTACTTTTTTATTATGGGATATGCCAAATAAAGCTACAGGCCCAGCCTGACATTGGCAATTAGCTAATTGTTACTTTTACTTCAGTATTTCAGTGTGGAGTCAATTTAGGGACTATGTTTCACGAAGAAGTGTCACGCCCTGACCTTAGAGAGCTGTTTTATATCTCTATTTGGTTAGGTTAGGGTGTGATTTGGGGTGGGCATTCTATGTTGTCTATTTCTTTGTTTTGGCCGAGTGTGGTTCCCAATCAAAGGCAGCTGTCTATCGTTGTCTCTGATTGGGAATCATATTTAGGCAGCCTTTTCCCCCCTGTGTTTGTGGATAGTTATTTTCTGTATAGCCTCTGTTACCTGACAGAACTGTTTGCTTTCGTTTTATTACTTTGTTCGAGTGTTTTTTTAATAATAACAAAATCATGAACACTTTTCACGCTGCGCTTTGGTCCACTCCTTCCGACGACAGGCGTTACAAGAAGCCATTAGGAGATTCTTGCTGACCGAGGAGGTATGTATACATTATTTATAATAAATTATGTATAAGTGTATTGGTGATTCAATAGCCTAGTTGATCATTACATGACTTTAACACACTAGCTGTGTTTTGCCGTCTGGCAGTAACCCAACTATCAGAGGATCTCTAATTTCGGCTGCTGCTGACAGCAACTGTTGTACGTTGTTCTTCTACATCATAATAATTACATGCCTGCATAGCATTTTGTCTTCATTTTGGCAGATTAACCCATGGTTATTTCTGAAGATTAACTCGTGTTTTTGCTTCTTTCTTCTTCCCTGGAACCAGTCAGGCAACAACCCATACTGTACTGGCAGTCGATACCCTGGGGGCTGGACCTGTGGCCGAAAGGCTGGTGCTGGGAAAAATGGGCAGAATTGATCTGACAGCTGCATCCTAAATACCACAACTGCAGTTACTGCACTTTTTTTCTAGACTCAGGGGTATTAACCTAGTAAACCTAGTAAATGTAAATATGTATCCCTCCATTTCGTATAATATGTTATGCTTCATATGGTATGTACTGTATTAATATGTGGATGCCCATAATCCATTTGGTATGATATGTTACGAATTACAACTCGTGTGATATGTAATGAATTGAAATTCCTACGATATATTAAGAATTTGCCATATGTATGATATGTTACGAATTCCTAGGTGGCTAACATTAGCTAGGCTAGGTGTTAGGGTTAGGTTTAAGAGGGTTTATGTTTATGTTGGTATCAGACCTTGGGTTGCAAGGGCCTATTGCAACTTTCTGCCCTGTGTTGTACATATAACCGGTCTGGAGAGGGTGGGAGAACATGAGAGGCCGAGAGCTCCGAAGGGCCACCCACAACGATTCTGCAACAGGAGGAAAACAATCATCAACAAAATCCTGAGGGTAAAAAGGTTTGATTTTAAACCAAATTTCGTATAAAATCACACTTAAACATGCCTACTAGATCAATTAAATAAACTAAATAAATAATTAAGTACACAATTATAAATCCCCCTCTCATAAAAGGGGATTAAGGGATTACATGCTATGTTAAAGTGCATAATATAATACAATTCAATACGAAATATAAAATGACAAATCCAGGTTGAGCAATCAAATAGATTTTTTTAAAGACCCCCCTCCTCGTGTCGGTGGCCCCTCCAGCTCTCTTAGTTAGGCCCTTAGTAATGCTACTCCTTAATATTCTTTCCAAGTGGAGCCAAGGTATTAAGTTTGGAAATGTACCTGGATTCAGCTGCTCTTCTCTGGCCTGTTGTCCAGGAGGCTTTCATCTCCAGACCGGTATTTGTGGAGGGAGGTTGTTGTGTGGACTTGAAAATGTTTTACCAGGTGTGTTTGTAGTGTGTTTTTTTCATTGTGTTGAGGTGCTGTTTGAGGCGTGTCAAGACTGCGTGACCGATTTCTCCTATATAAATGTTGTGGCATAATGTGCATGTTATGGCATAAACAATGTTGTTGCTCTGAATGGTCATGAGTTGTGGGAGGTTTGTGCATGTGGATTTTGAATGTGTGGGAGTTGTCTAAAGTAGTGTTGTTCAATGGGTGGTTTAGGAGTGGGTTTATTGGAACATTTTGCAAAAATTTACAGATCCCTTAGGTTGGGATTTCTGCGGATAGCTGATATGGGTCTGAATTCTTGAAGTGGGGGAAATGTATGTTGTGTTTGGGTGAAAGCGACTTTGAGTCTACAATGAAGGAGTCTGTTTATGTCTGAGAAGGTGCTGATGATGGGTATAATCTGGGGTTCTGTATCTGTTGTAGGAATAGGAACAGGGGGTCTGGGAAAGGTCTGAGGTTGGAGGACAGGGATAGGATGGGGGGTATAGGGATATGGACCCAGAATCGGGAAAGGGATAGGAATAGGTGTTGGCTGTTCGCCCAGGTCAGGATAAAGTGCCTGTTCCAGAGTTCTGCAGGGAGAGTTATGGAGGTTAAGGTTAGGGTTAAGGTTAGGGTTTGGGTTTGGATTAGGAGGATCAGACAATCTGTTCTGGGTGAGGCCTGCCAGTGTGTTAGGGTTGGGGGGATCAAGCATTCTTTTCTGGGTAATGCCTGCCAGTGTGTTTGCCTTTGTGTACCTCAGTGACCACTTTGAGTTATCACCTCTTCCCCAGTGCACTAAATAGGGTCTGTGTAGCTGCATGAAAGTCTTTCTGTTGTGTACATAGTCTATGGAATCGAATTCCTAGGTGGCTAACATCAGCTAGGCTAGGTGTTAGGGTTAGGTGTTAAGGTTAGGGGTTATGGTTAGGAGAAGGATTAGCTAACATGCTAAGTAGTTGTAAAGTAGCTAGTAGTAAGTAGTTAGTAGCTAGTAGTAAGTTGCTAAATAGCTAAAATGCTAAAGTTGAGTTTAAGTAACCTTCTGTCTTATGTAGCCATACCCAACGTAACATATCATACTAATTTGAGTGTCACATATTTACATTTACTATGTTACGTCTACTCTTTGAGGCCAGGCTGCCAAGCCTAGCCTAAAGGCTAATCCAGCAGTAGGCTAATCCATTTTTATTAAGGTCGCATTCAAGCTGCTAGCCTAACAGCCTAACCTATACGCTAATTGAGTAGATAGTTGAGATGTCCTGCTACTCACAGAGCGCTGAGTTAGATCAGGAGGCCATTACATGGCAACATTTTGTTAGCCTTAGTTTGCTGCTGTGTTCATGCATTTTGCCATGAAGGACAATACCATTGTTTCTTTTCTTCCCTCCTGCTGATTTGGTTACATTCTCTGCTTACAAGCATTCATCCTACTCACTGGTTCATACTGGTTCACACACACTCACACACACCTGCATGCACACAAGCCCGAACACACACACACACAAGTCAGGCATTGAGGGCAGGTCAATGTCATCCCATTGCCTGATCTTCAGAAATACTATGGGAAACATTGTGTAACTAAACATTGGGTAATTCATCTTATGTAAATCTCACCTTGCTTTACATAACAGCCATAGGCCCAGTGTTGTTTCTGGTCTACTCTCATGTGTCCTGGGTCTTCCGGTGGTCCCATGTAGATCATGAGAGAACCACTGATACCTACCACCACATACAGGCCCTCTGAGCTGTCCTCAGACCTGCCTGATGGATAGGAGCCTAAATCACTGAGTCCCAGTGGGAGGGGTCAATCAGGGGTCAATCAGGCCATATCACATGATCCCTCTGCTTTTAGGAAATCAACTACAGGAATGCGTCCGAAATGGCACCCTATTCCCTATATAGTTCACTACTTCAGCATAGGTCTCTGGTCTAATAGGGAATAGGGTACCATTTCAGAACATTCTGTTCTCAAGGAATACGGAATCCAGAGTGATCCATCTTGGAGAAGTCCATACCTTCCATCCATCCGTACCCCAGTAGACTCTCTGGGCAAGGTTACACTTGTCCATTTCTTTAAGAAAGAGTGTGGTAGCCAGGGTTCAGAGTAACAAACCTTACCCTCAATAGGGATATGTATAGCAGGCCAGCTCTACCCGCTCCATTCACAAAGCCCTTAGGCTGATAAATTCAGAGGGATCTGCCCAGATTCTATCCCATTTGATCCATTCACTACGGACTGATAACAGAGAGGTCAAATGAGAAGACGAAAGCGAAGGGAGAGTCTAAGACAAGACAAAGACAGTACTCAGACAGACACAGACACAGACATAGATGCCAGCCAGGATGCCACTGTCACTTAGAGAGAGGTTGGGAACAAAACATACGCTATCGCCTCTCGCTTGAGATGTTCCCTGCTGTGATGTCATCAGTGGTTAAATAAACAGGGAAAACAGCCAATATGAAAGGATAAAATAACAGTGTATAAGAGAGACAAGAAGAGAGGATATGCACTGTGCCACACCTCCTCGCATGTATGTGTAGGTTTCATATGACTCATGTTAGATGATGAAGTGTTGGCTTGATGCTTCATGACACACGAGGTTCACTGGGTAGTATAGCTAAGTATTCTGGGCTCTCTCTTGGTGAGAACATTGAAGCATGTGGGCATGTTAAGGCTGGGGTTTTGTCACATCTAACCAACTTGGTTTGTGTGTGTGTGTGTGTGTGTGTGTGTGTGTGTGTGTGTGTGTGTGTGTGTGTGTGTGTGTGTGTGTGTGTGTGTGTGTGTGTGTGTGTGTGTGTGTGTGTTGTGTTGTTACCTGATCAGGGGACTGCTCTCCTGGGCATTCGTCTGCATCGACTCCAAGTCATAAAAAGTACCAGGAGCGAGGGAGTAAGTGAAGGACTCATTGAAACAATGAATCGGTGGAGCGGAGGGTGAGAGATAGCAAGAGAGAGACCGAGAGTGAGAAAGAAAGAGACAGAGAGAGAGAGAGAGAGAAAGAGAGAAATAAGGAGAGACAGAGAGAAACAGAGCGAGAGTGAGAGACAGAGAAAGAAAGAGAGAAATGATGACAGAGAGAGCATCTGTGTACGTGTTTGTAAACTGTTATTTCAATTTGCCATTGTTGTTTGATCCGCAAACATATTCTCATATTATGTTCAAACACAGCAAAAGTCGGGTCAATGTAGACGGAGGCTGACAGTATTTACACAGCAATACCCTGTGTGCAACACAGTTACAAAACAGCTCTCTGAAAATCAAACACGATTCCCTATAGTGCACCACGTTTGACCAGGGCCATTGGGCTCTTCTCAAAAGTAGTGCACTATGTAGGAAATAGGGAGTCATTTTGGGCAGAGCCTGAAACTCCCCCGAATCTGGACCTGACCTTTCTAAAGGTTTCATCAAAGTCACAGTCCTCCTCCGTCACATCAACAAAGGGGAAATGTCACTTGTTAAACGGTGATAAAGTACAAACCGCATAGCAATTACACTTGATATTTGTTGTGCCAGTGATTATGTTCTTGTTTGAGGTGTGGACCCTGCTTTGCTTCAGCAGCACTGTGTCTTGAGAGTGTGAGTGCTGAGGCGGATAGAGAGGCTGGCTGACACGCCTCTCCACTCCTTAAAATTGAAAGAGACTCAGCGCTCGTGTGACACCCCAGTGAGCTGCCTCATTTAGAGATGAGAGCAGTACTTTATCTGTGTGCGCCATTGTCTTGCTCCTGCATTATGACGTTATACAGTACTCTCTCTCTGACCATAGTAAGATCACTCTCCCCAGCCTTGTCTCACCACTCGCATCATAACTAAAGGCTTCTGGGGGCAGGCAGCCTAAGTTGTTAGAACTCAATACATCCACTGACACTCCAGTATTTCCTGTCTGTTGACTCTTGAATATATTTTCTGACCACTGAGAGTTTATGGCTCTTTACCGTCACAGAGTGGAGAGCTATAGGAGAGAGACTTCAGCTGCTGTTGCTTTCTTCAGGTCAACACGAAGCTCTACTAACACATTGTTATTGTCACAACACCCCCACCACTCGCACGCAGTGTGTGTGTGTTGTGTGTTCTGAATGTGCTGATGCACAAGCCTTTTGTTCAGGAGCCTGCAATAACAACTGAGGGTGGAGATTCTCATCAGAGCATAGCCTCTACTTTAGATTGAGCAGATTCCCACCATGGCTGTCTTCCTGCCTGCTCAATCCTTCCTCTCTCCCGTATTCCCAGTTAAACTGACACATTTGAAATGCTGAGGCTGAGGCAGCTGTAACCTTCGCCATGTGAAGGAAGCTCAGTCTTCTTTCTCTTCTGCCTCTTTTCTCTCTCTCTCTCTCAGAAGGGAAAGGAGAGGAAAGAGGGTGTGTGAAAATGTGTTTTGAATTGTGCTGGGGGTCCTGAAGTACAGAAATCAGTTTCTATTTCTCATGTTCTCTCTCTCTCTTTATTTCTCAATCCATGGGAAACATGTTTACATTGCAAAAGCAAGTGAAATAAACAATAAACAAAAGTGAGAAGACACAAAATATCATCAACAAAAAACAATTTGAATTTAACATTAAATATTGCTTTCAAAAAGGTTCAGAAAATATAGTGTTTCTCACACTCTTTCTTTCTCTTTCTCTTTTTCTTTATTTTCTTTCTTTCTTTCTCTCTTTGTCTTTCTTTCTCTCTGTCTCTCTCTGTCTCTCTCTGTCTCTCCCTGTCTCTCCCTGTCTCTCTCTGTCTCTCCCTGTCTCTCCCTGTCTCTCCCTGTCTCTCCCTGTCTCTCTCTGTCTCTCTCTGTCTCTCTCTGTCTCTCTCTGTCTCTCCCTGTCTCTCCCTGTCTCTCTCTGTCTGTCTCTCCCTGTCTCTCACTGTCTCTCCCTGTCTCTCCCTGTCTCTCCCTGTCTCTCTCTCTCTGTCTCTCTCTGTCTCTCCCTGTCTCTCACTGTCTCTCCCTGTCTCTCCCTGTCTCTCTCTGTCTGTCTCTCCCTGTCTCTCCCTGTCTCTCCCTGTCTCTCCCTGTCTCTCCCTGTCTCTCTCTGTCTCTCTCTGTCTGTCTCTCTCTGTCTCTCCCTGTCTCTCCCTGTCTCTCCCTGTCTCTCCCTGTCTCTCCCTGTCTCTCCCTGTCTCTCTCCTCTGTCTCTCAGCAGAGTATGCAGCAGCAGGGTTCACTTTCCAGCATGCTGCTTCCCATTTGGTTTAGAGCAGAGGAGACAAGAGTGGAGGAGAGCAGAGCAGAGTAGAGTAGAGTGGAGGAAATGAGGAAATCCTGGTATAAGGCATGCAGGCCAAATGCAGGCAGGGAAACTACAACATTGTCATTCACATCTTTCAGCTAAGTTGTTGTTTAGTCAGGTTGGCATGCAGACAGACAGGCAAACAGATAGAGAGGCAGCTAGACAGGCAGACAGACAAGCAGGCAGACAAACCGAAAAATAGATTGATAGACAGTCAGATAGACAGGCAGGGAGGGACGGAAGGAGGCTCTGTCACTGATTGGAGTCGACAGGGAGAGAACGGGGTGGAGACGGGGAGAGAGGGAGAGGGAGGTAGAACAACAGGTAGAGAGGAGTGCGGTAAAACAGAAGCTCACACTGTGAAACCTGATCCTTTGTGTCTATTGAGAGAGAGAGATAGGAGCTCCAGTTTCCTGACTGAATTGCTGGGTGAGACGCTATGAGATGAGAGACACACACTCAGTGTGGGTGTGTGTGAGTGTGTGAGAGAGAGCGAGAGAGAGAGTGTGAGTGTGTGTGTCTGCAGAGAGCGAGAGAGTGTCTGCAGAGAGAGAGAGAGTGTGTGTGTCTGCAGAGAGAGAGAGTGTGTGTGTCTGCAGAGAGAGAGAGAGAGAGAGTGTGAGAGAGAGAGAGAGAGAGAGAGAGAGAGAGAGAGAGAGAGAGAGCGAGAGAGAGAGAGAGAGAGAGAGAGAGAACCAAGGATCTAGATCTTCTGCACATATTCTGTCAGATGTGGGCACTGACATGTGTTCCAAAACAAGTCCAGTTGCTAGGACCACAAATACAAATTTCATCTAGACACAGTTGCCCTAGAGCACACAAAAAACTATACATACCTCGGCCTAAACATCAGCACCACAGGTAACTTCCACAAAGCTGTGAATGATCTAAGAGACAAGGCAAGAAGGGCATTCTATTCCATCAAAAGGAACATAAAATTTGACATACCAATTAGGATCTGTCTAAAAATACTTGAATCAGTAATAGAACCCATTGCCCTTTATGGTTGTGAAGTCTGGCGTCTGCTCACCAACCAAGAATTCACAAAATGGGACAAACACCAAATTGAGACACTGCATGCAGAATTCAGCTAAAATATACAATGTAAAACACAATGTAAATGTAAAACACCAAATTCTGCATGCAGAGCAGAATATGGCCGATACCCGCTAATTATGAAAATCTAGAAAATAGCCGTTAGATTCTACAACCACCTAAAAGAAAGTGATTCCCAAACCTTCTATAACAAAGCCATCACCTACAGAGAGATGAACTTGGAGAAGAATCCCCTAAGCAAGCTGGTCCTGGGGCTCTGTTCACAAACACAAACAGACCCCATAGAGCCCAAAGACAGCAACACAATTAGACCCAACCAAATCATGAGAAAACAAAAGATACTGTAGTTACTTGACACATTGGAAAGAATTAACAAAACGCAGAGCAAACTAGAATGCTATTTGGTCCTAAACAGAGAGTACACAGTGGCAGAATACCTGTCCACTGTGACTGACCCAAAATTAAGGAAAGCTTTGACTATATACAGACTCAGTGAGCATAGCCTTGCTATTGAGAGAAGCCTCCGTAGGCAGATGGCTGCCGTCTTATCGGCTATGAACCAGTCATGCTATTGTTTGTTTTTCGCGTTGTTTGTAAATTGTTTTGTACAATTTGTGTTGCTGCTACTGTCTCTTATGACCAAAAAGAGCTTCTGGACATCCGAACTGCGATTACTCACCTCAGATTAGACTATGAGTTTTTCTTCAATGAGTCGGACGGGAGGGAGATACTACAGACACCCGACCAGGCCTAGATCCCCGTCATTCGCTGGAGAAGGAAACTGAGATTTCGCAGAAAAACTGCAAACTATTACCGACTACAAAGGGAAGCACAATCGAGAGCTGCCTATTGATATAAGCCTATCAGATGAGCTAAACTACTTCTATGCTCGCTTCGAGGCAAGTAACACTGAAACATGCATGAGAGCATCAGCTGTTCCGGACAACTGTGTGATCACGCTCTCGGCAACTGATGTGAGTAAGACCTTCAAACAGGTCAACATTCACAAGGCTGCAGGGCCAGAGGGTTTACCAGGACGTGTACTCCGAGCATGCTCTGACTGTGTCTTCACTGACATTTTCAACATCTCCCTGCCCTGTAATACCAACATGTTTCAAGCAGACCACCATAGTCCCTACTTAAATGACTTAGCACTCACGTCTGTAGCATACCGCACCAACAGATCCACAGATGATGCAATCTCTATTTCACTCCACACTGCCCTATCACACCTGGACAAAAGGAACACCTATGTGAGAATGCTATTCATTGACAACAGCTCAGTGTTCAACACCATAGTACCCTCAAAGCCCATCAGTAATGTAAGGACCCTGGGACTAAACACCTCCCTCTGCAAATGGATCCTGGACTTCCTGACGGGCCGCCCCCAGGTGGTAAGGGTAGGTAATAATACATCCGCCACACTGATCCTCAACAAGGGGGCCCCTCATGGGTGCGTGCTCAGTTCCCTCCTGTAATACCTGTTCACTCATGTCTGCACGGCCAGGCACGACTCCAACACCATCATTAAGTTTGTTGATGACACAACAGTGGTAGGCCTGATCACTGACAACGATGAGAAAGCATATAGGGAGGAGGTCAGAGACCTGGCCGTGTGGTGCCAGGATAACAACCTCTTCCTCAACGTGATCAAGACAAAGGAGATGGTTGTGGACTACAGGAAAAGGAGGACCGAGCACGCCCCCATTCTCATCGATGGGGCTGTAGTGGAGCAGGTTGAGAGCTTCAAGTTCCTTGGCGTCCACATCACCAACAAACTAACATAGTCCAAGCACACCAAGACAGTCAACAAAACCTATTCCCCCTCAGGAGACTGAAAAGATTTGGCATGGGTCCTCAGATCCTCAAAAGGTTTTACAGCTGTGCCATCAAGAGCATCCTGACGGGTTGCATCACTGCCTGGTATGGCAACTGCTCAGTCTCCGACCAGAATGCACTAGAGAGGGTAGTATGTACCCAGTACATCACCTGGGCGAAGCTTCCTGCTATCCAGGATCTATACCAGGTGGTGTCAGAGGAAGGCCCTAAAAATTGTCAAGTACTCCAGCCACCCTAGTCATAGACTGTTCTTTCTGCTACCGCACGGCAAGCGGTACCCGAGCGCCAAGTCTAGGTCCAAGAGGCTTCTAAACCGCTTCTATCCCCAATCCATAAGACTCTTGAACAGCTAATCAAATGGCTACCTAGACTATTTGCATCCCCCCCCCACCCCCACCCACCCTCTTCTACGCTGTTGCTACTCTCTGTTATTATCTATGCATAGTCACTTTAATAACTCTACCTACATGTACACATTACCTCAATTACCTCGACACGGGTGCCCCCACACATTGACTCTGTACCAGAAACCCCTGTATATAGCCCCACTATTGTTATTTACTGCTGCTCTTTAGTTATTTGTTATTTTCTTAAAACTGCATTGTTGGTTCAGGGCATGTAAGGTCTACACATGTTTTATTTGGCGCATGTGACAAATAAAATTAGATTTGACTTGAAATTAGGTGGAAACTGAGCTGCACTTCCTAACCTCCTGCCAAATGTATGACCATATTAGAGACACATATCTCCCTCAGATTACACAGACCCACAAAGAACTCAAAAACACATCCAATTCTGATAAACTCCCATATCTATTGGGTGAAATACCACAGCGTGCCATCACTTCAGCAAGATTTGTGACCTTTGTGACCTGCCCCATGCTCCAGACAGGGTACACACAGTACACAGGGGCTGAGGGGGAAGTGACAGAAACATAAAAAACAAGGACCAGTTCACCAAACTAACTCTCATCATTCCTCCTAACTATTTGATTGCCCTAGAGGTAGTCTACAAGTGGGGAGAAGTTCTCTCTCTCTCTTTACTTCCCTCCCTCCCTCTATCTCTCTCTCTCTCTCTCTCTCTCTCTCTCTCTCTCTCTCTCTCTCTCTCTCTCTTTACTTCCCTCCCTCCCTCCCTCTCTATCTCTCTCTCTCCCTCTCTCTCTTTACTTCCCTCCCCCTCTCTCTCTCTCTCTCTCTCTCCCTCTCTCTCTTTACTTCCCTCCCTCCCTCTATCTCTCTCTCTCTCTCTTTCCCTCTCTCTCTTTACTTCCCTCCCTCTATATCTTTCTCTCTCTCTCTCTCTCTCTCTCTCTCTCTCTCTCTCTCTCTTTACTTCCCTCCCTCTATCTCTCTATCTCTCTCTCTCTCTCAAACTATCTCTCTCCCCCTCCCTCTCTCCCTTTCTCTCTCTCTCTATCCCTACATCTCCCTCCCCCTCTCTTTCAGACAGAATGATTAACACATCCCCGCCACTCTAAAATAACGTATTCTTTTCAATCTGATCACAGCTTCAAGTTGTGAAACCTCCAATCAGAACGTGAAGTTTTTGATAGTAGATGCTGCCTGCTTTGAAGGTGCTATTCCCTGCCAATTAGTCAGTCAGTAGAATGTGTGATTTAAAGTAAGACGATGAATAATATGTGCACTCCTCTGTGTCCTTCCATCTACAGTCGAAAATTCCCTTTTTCCTGGACCTCTCACTTTCTCCCACAGAATTATAACGCTTTCTCTCCTTCAAGAATAACATAAGGGGTGCAGGGAGGTATGCATGTGGCTATTATGTTTGACTGTTTGGACAAGAGAAAGGCCATAAGTCAGTCTTCCTGTCAGTAGCTTCCTTCCTGTCAATCGATCTGTGTGTGTGTCTGTCTATCTTTGTGTGTGTTCTATGAGGTCCCTGTGGTCTACATTTTTCACACCAGAGACAGACGGGCTTGTTTGACACACTTGTTTGACAGTTTATAGTCCATGTCTGTAACATGTTCAGGTATTCAGTATATCTCTAAAACACACATGGAGATTTGGGTCGGTAGTGAACAGAGAGACATTTACTCCTGAGGTGCTGACTTGTTGCACCCTCGACAACTACTGTGATTATTATTATTTGGCCATGCTGGTCATCTATGAACATTTGAACATCTTGGCCATGTTCTTTTATAATCTCCACCCGGCACAGCCAGAAGAGGACTGGCCACCCCTCATAGCCTGGTTCCTCTCTAGGTTTCTTCCTAGGTTCTGGCCTTTGTAGGGAGTTTTTCCTAGCCACCGTGCTTCTACACCTGCATTGCTTACTGTTTGGGGTTTTAGGCTGGGTTTCTGTACAGCACTTTGAGATATCAGCTGATGTAAGGGCTAAATAAATACATTTGATTTGATTTGATTTGACGTGAGACAGAAAAAAGAAAAAAAATGATTTTACAGGGTGACTAACAATATGGTAGGATCTAGTGCTTTACTGTAAAATCTATCAGTGCAGACGAGGGACATATATAAACCACACGAGGTTGATGGCACCTTAATTGGGGAGGACAGGCTTGTGGTAATGACTGGAGCAGAATAGGTGAAATGGTATCAAATACACCCAACACATGGTTTCCATGTGTTTGATGTCATTCCATTGACTCCATTCCAGGCATTACCATGAGCCGCCCTCCCCTCAGCAGCCCCCACTGACACAAACTGTTAAATGAGTTGAAGTGTGCAGTTGGCCAGCTCTGCTCCACCTTTCAGTGTCACCATGGATGAATGGATACAGACAGCAGAGGCCTACACATGAAAAGCTTTCATCTCTTCTCTCTCTCCTCGTCTTGGGAAGGAAAATCCATACAAGGAGAAGTATAGAACTGCAGGTCAGTATAAAGGTCATTTGACTGAAGGCTAGTTGGGTGTGAGACTAAACAAACCTCTACATGAACAGCATCAACCTGAACATTCATAAAGAGATTACTAGTTGCATGCTTGTATACAATATTGATATGTGGGTGTGTGTGGGTGTGAATGTGTTTGTATGAATAAAACATCCACTCAACAGATGCCCAGATTACTAGAGCTGCATATTTGAATGGTTATTGGCTTCCGCTAAATAGGCTTACATGGCATTACAATACTGCAGCTAATGACTGACACCCACACCTCCACCTACACCTCCAAATTACTGGACGCAGAATATACTACACCTGCATCATGTGGCCAAATTTAGCCTCAAGATAACAGCATGTTTACCAAACTTATTTTGTAATCTCCTCCTCTTATCTCCTCCCCAGAACAACATAGCATGGCATGTTGCTGTCCCTGATCTGGGAGAGAGAGGGGAGAGAGAACGAGAGGGAGCAAGAGAGAAGGAGAGAGAGAAGAGGGAGAGATGGAGAGAAGAGAGTGAGAGATAAAATAGAGAGAGAGATACGTGACAGAGATGAGAGAGGAGAGAGATAGAAAGAAGAGAGGGAGAAGAAGAGAAGACTGAGCTTCTTCTACTTTCCCCAATGCACAAGTGGGTCTCTGTCAGGTCTCAAGTATTTCCCGTGACTGTGCCTCAAAACCAAATGTATTTCTGGCCCACCACTCCACCCTGGACTTGAACAGCCTCTATGACCAGGTCCACCTATACAAGGCAGCAGTGCCCACCTTCGCCCGGACTCTAAAGGACATCGCTCTCAAACGTAGCCCCAACACTTCACACAGGAGCAACAGATCAATAGATACCTCGCCCAGACCAACGAGACACTCTCCCAGACCTGCGGGACCCCCCCTGGACCTACACAGAGAGGACCCAAGCCGAGAGGACCTGCATCCAGACCACAACACCAGCAGCCACATACACATACACACCCCCACCCCAACCAATCAACACCCCCCCAAATCAACCATGCCCACACCCCATTTAGGCCCCCTCAGATGAGACCTATGCCCCTCCTGCCGACCCCATGCAGCCCACCCCCGCAAAGAGGGCCTCAACATGGAAGTCACACATACGCCCAGGCAGTGAGCGGGCAAACAGTCCGAACCCCCACTCTTACACTAGCCCAAGCCAATGGCATGTACCAGATGCTCAGCAGGCTCTGCTCACACTTACTGGCCTGAGGCCAAACCACACAACCAACAACATTGGACACTTTATGGAACACAAAGCTTTCACTATCTCATCCTGGAATATCCAAGACCTGAGGTCATCTGCCTTTGCCCTAAAGAGCAGGAACCTGGACTTCATCAAAGAAATTGGAAATACAGACATTGTCATCGGACCCACTGATTGCCCTCTAGGTTACTACCAGGTGTGAAACAGGGAAGGGACTCAGGGGGTATGCTAATTTGGTATAGAGCAGACCCAACTCAATTAAATGATCAAAACAGGAACATTTTACATTTGGCTAGACATTCAAAAGGACATGATCTTAACAGAGAAAATGTCCTCCTGTGTGCTACCTATGAAGACAGCTTCTCCATCCTGGAGGGGAAAATCAATCATTTCCAGGCCCAGGGACATGTACTAGTCTGTGGCGACCTAAATGCCAGAACCGGACAAGAACCTGACACCCTCAGCACACAGGGGGACAAACACCTACCTGGAGGTGACAGCATTCCCTCCCCCATATGCCCCCCTAGACACAGCTATGACAACATAACCAACAAAAACGGGTCACAACTCCTGCAGTCATTGGTAGGCTTCGAGGAGACCCCTATGGTAGATACACCTGTTGCTCATCTCTTGGCAGTAGTACTGTAGATGACTTTATCACTGACCTCAACCCAGAGTCTCTCAGTGCGTTCACAGTCAGTCTACTGACACCCCTATCAGATCACAGCAAAATCACACTCTACTTGAACAGAGCAATACTCAACCATGAGGCATCGAAGCCAAAGGAACTGAGTAATATTAAGAAATACTATAGATGGAAGGAATGTCGTTTGGAACCCTATCAAAAAATAATTAGGCAACAACAAATTCAATCCCTTTCTCATGACTTCCTGGACAAAACGTTCCACTGTAATAGGGAAGGTGTAAACTTGGCAGTAGAAAACATAAACAGTATATTTGACCTCTCAGCTTCCCTATCTAATCAAAAAATCTCAAATAGAAAACTGAAGAAAATGAACAAAAATGACATATGGTTTGATGAAGAATGCAAAAATCTAAGAAAGAAATTGAGAAACTTGTCCAACCAAAAACATAGAGACTCAGAAACCCTGAATCTACTCCTTCACTATGGTGAATCACTAAAACAATACAGAAAGAGAAGGAAAAGCACGTCAGAAATCAGATCAATATATATGTATGTATGTATGTATATAATGTATATGATCCATTTCACTTGCTTTGGCATTGTTAACACATGTTTCCCATGCCAATAAAGCCCCTTGAATTGAATTGAGAGAGAGAGAGAGAGAGAGAGAGAGAGAGAGAGAGAGAGAGAGAGAGAGAGAGAGAGAGAGAGAGAGAGCATAGAATATGGAGAAGGGAGTGTTTTAGTGAAGTCCCTACTCCCTGTAGAGAGCTTAGAGACTGACTGAAGAATGTAGGTCATTAGGGGCTGGGGAGAGATGAGAGAAGATAGGTACTGTAGGTAGATAGGGGCTGGGGAGAGATGAGAGAAGATAGGTACTGTAGGTAGATAGGGGCTGGGGAGAGATGAGAGAAGATAGGTACTGTTGGTAGATAGGGGCTAGGGAGAGATGAGAGAAGATAGGTACTGTAGGTAGATATCGGCTGGGGAGAGATGAGAGAAGATAGGTACTGTAGGTAGATATCGGCTGGGGAGAGATGAGAGAAGATAGGTACTGTAGGTAGATATCGGCTGGGGAGACAGTCAGTGTTAGTACCATCACTCAGGATTAATCTCTGGTCTTTTACTGCTCAACCAGAGCTCACATAGACAGACGGGTTGGGTTGTTTAGCAACAAAACCAACATATGAACACCTATGGGGCAAAACAGACAGGGTTTGGTTTAGATTGTTGACAACATGTAAACTATATTTTGTCTTCAATGCTTATTGAATACATACAGTGCATTTGGAAAGAATTCAGACACATTTTGTTACGTTACAGCCTTATTACGAAATTGTTTAAATCGTTTGTTTCAATCTATTTATTAAAAATAAAAAACGGAAATATCACATTTACATAAGTATTCAGACCCTTTACTTAGTACTTTGTTTAAGCACCTTTGGCTGTGATTATAGGATCGAGTCTTCTTGGGTGTGACGCTACAAGCTTGGCACACCTGTATTTGGGAAGTTTCTCCCATTCTTCCCTGCAGATCCTCTCAAGCTCTGTCAGGTTGGGTGGGGTGCATTGCTGCACAGCTATTTTCAGGTTTCTCCAGAGATATTAGATCGGGTTCAAGTACAGGCTCTGGCTGGACCACTCAAGGACATTCAGAGATTTGTCCCGAAGCCACTCCTGCATTGTCTTGGCTGTGTGCTTAGGGTGGTTGTCCTGTTGGAAGGTGAACCTTCGCCCAAGTCTGAGGTCCTGAGCGCTCTGGAGCAGGTTTTCATCAAGGATCACTCTGTACTGTTCTCCGTTCATCTTTCCCTCGATCCTGACTAGTCTCCCAGTCCCTGCCGCTGAAAAACATCACCACAACATGATTCTGCCACCACCATGCTTCACTGTAGGGATGGTGCCAGGTTTCCTCCAGACGTGACGCTAAAGTGTTTACTCTTTGTTTCATCAGACCAGAGAATCTTGTCTCTCATGGTCTGAGAGTCCTTTAGGTGCCTTTAGGCAAACTGATGAGTGGTTCCATCTGGCCACTCTACCATAAAGGTTCCCCCATCTCCACAGAGGAACTCTGGAGCTCTGTCAGAGTGACCATCGGGTTCTTGATCACCTCCCTGACCAAGGCCCTATCCCCCCGATTGCTCAGTTTGACCGGGCGGACAGCTTTTGGAAGAGACTTGGTGGTTCCAAACTTTTTCCATTTAACAATGATGGAGGCCACTGTGTTCTTGGGGACCTTCAATGCTGCAGAAATGTTTTGGTACCATTTCCCAGATCTGTGCCCTGACACAATCCTGTCCCGGAGCTCTACGGACAATTCGTTCGACCTCATGGTTTGGTTTTTGCTTTGACTGCACTATCAGCTGTGGGACCTTATATAGACAGGTGTGTGCCTTTCCAAATCATGTCCAATCAATTTAATTTACCTCAGGTGGACTCCAATCAAGTTGTAGAAACATCTCAAGGATGATCAATGGAAACAGGATGCAACTGAGCTCAATTTCGAGTCTTGTAGCCAAGGGCCTGGATACTTATGTCAATAAGGTATTTCTGTTTTTAATTTTTAATACAATTGCAAACATTTCTAAAAAACTGTTTTTGCTTTGTTATTATGGGGTACTCTGTGTAGATTGATGAGTAATTTTGTTTTATTTAATACATTTTAAAATAAGGCTGTAACGTAACAAAATGTGGAAAAAGTCAAGGGGTCTGAATACTTTCCAAATGCACTGTAAATACAATTGCACAATGAGCACTTGTCTCTCGATTACATTGTTGCAGTTGTTGGTTAGCTAGCAAGCAAATGTTTGCCATATTAGCATAGACATGACATCAGTCAAAACAAGACATGGTATCAACAATAAGACTAGCTGAAACGAGCCACATACAATTCCCCCACATGGCAGCTTCTTGTTATTGTTGCTAGCTATCTGGTCATCCAGAATCACAACAACACATGAACTTCTGCCCCATTGAATCGCACGCATTGTTTTGGGGATCTTGTCAGCTAACCCATCTACGAGCTGTGCAGTGAGGGGACATTTAGAGGCACTGTGTGACTACAGCCATTGACAAAGAGAAGGGACACTAGTCATGGTGGAATCAGTAGGGGTCTGTTAGATGCTTGTTTTTTTACAACCTGTCAAAGTTTAATAATATACTAAATGGATAACATGAAAAACATCTTAAGTCCACAATTTCCCTGGGTATAGTACAGGCCCTAAAACCACACGGCCAAGCCTCCTCTCCTCAGCTGCCTGGTCTTGGCAGTAATGCTGGACTGTATATGCATCCCAAATGGGATCCTGTTTCCAATGTAGTGCAGTACTTTTGACTCCTTCCTCTGTCCTCCATACATACAACATCTGTAAGGTCCCTCAGTCAAGTACTGAAATTCTAACACAGATTCAACTACAAAGACCAGAGAGCTTTTTGAAAGCCACATAAAGAAGGTCAGTGATTGGTAGATGGTTAACAATAATAAATCAGACATTGACTATACAGTATCTTGAAGCATGGTCAAGTTAATAATTATGCTGTGGATGAGACATTAGACCATGCAGACATATCAAAGGTGCAGGACAGGAAAGAATCTGCTTAGGGACTGTACGTTATTTATAATGAGGGATACCTGGAGAAAATCGGATCTCTCTGAAATGAAAATGGATGGCTCTTCCTTCAGTAAAATACATTTTTCCCCGACCCTCCCTAATTGCTTGAAATAAAATAAGTGACCCTCCCCTATACCCAAAATAATCACTAAAACATCAAGTGGATAGCAGAGAACATGCCTACCATTTACCCTCACTCCTAGGACAGACCAGAGCCTTAGATATGCAGTTTTAGAAAATGTTCTTCATTTTGTAAGCATTACATAGCAAAGTAGCCAGAAGGTTGTGGATTCAGTGACCACCGCTCACAAGGGTGAAAAGCTGAATATTTGTTAATACCATAACAGAGCATGACAACGAATGAGTGAATGCTGCAGCACCTGAGACGTTTTGATCTCTATAGAGGCCATTGTTCAAAAACAGGAGAGTTTAAGTTTAAAACGGTGCTAAAGTTGTCTATCAACTGTAAACTGTATTTGATCATCAATGATTTTGAAAAAAAGGCTATTTTTCATTTGGGAAACTATAATTTTCTAAGTTATTTTATTTTATTCCATGATATTGTTGTTACAAAATTGATTTGTGTTGACTGTGGGCATGGGAATATAAGAGCAACTGCTAGGCTAAATTAACAAACAAAGCCTGCAAAGCTCACCATAGCAACTAAACTAGTGTTTCTAAAGTGAATTTAGAGGCACTGTAGAATGACTGTATAGCCTAATAAGGCATTTTTCGTTTCATTATTTTTTAATTCTAAGAAATTATTTGTTAAATGTCATTTTATACAGCCTACATGCTAAATGTATAGGCATGTTGTTGAAGAGCTGTTGATGTGTTGTTGAAATGCTGAGCACTCCTCCCAGCCTGTTGCGTGTCACAAACGCATCAAACTTGATTTCTTAAATGGCAGGCTATTGCCTTAAAAATATAAATAATATTGCCTAAATAATTCAATTTTGTTCCTTCTTAGGCTACCTGGCTTGCTCCTGAGTGATTTAGAGTTAGTATGACGTTTAAAATAGCCTGTTGAAATGTTGAATGTCAATTGACAGTGACAGAATCATTACCTCCCAAACAAAGTACATATTTTGAATGTCATAGAGACAACCCAGATATGTCCCATATGCATCGGAGTCACGTCTTTCCCTGGCATTTTACAGCTTGTTTCTAGCATAAAGCATAGCAGACTAAAGCGTTGTTAAATACCGAACAAAAATATAAACGCAACATGCGTTTCATGAGCTGAAATAAAAGATACAAGATATTTTCCATATGCACAAAAAGCATATTTCTCTCAAACGGTGTGCACAAATTTGTTTTACATCCCTGTTGGTGAGCATTTCTCCTTGACAGGTGTGGCATATCAAGAAGCTGATTAAACAGCATGCTCATTACACAGGTGCACCTTGTGCTGGGGACAATAAAATGTGGGACAAAATGTGCTTTGTCACACAACACTATGCTATAGATGTCTCAAGTTTCGAGGGAGCATGCTGACTGCAGGAATGTCCTTCAGAGCTGTTGCCAGAGAATTTAAAGTGAATTTCTCTAAAGCCCTTTTGTGGGGAAAAACTCATTCTGATTGGCTAAGCCTGGCTAACCAGTGGGTGGGCCTGGCTCCTAAATTTTTTTACATAAAAAAAAAAAAAGAAAATCTGCAAATTCTCATTTGCAACTGCGACCTGGCCAAGATAAAGCAAAGCAGTGTCACACAGACAACAACACAGAGTTACACGTGGAGTAAACCATAAATGAGCCAATAACACAAACAAGTCAATGACACAGTAGAGAAAAGAGAAAAGAAAGTCAATATTCAGTGTGTGCAAAAGGCATGAGGAGGTAGGCAATAAATAGGCCATAGGAGCGAATAATTACAATTTAGCAGATTAACACTGGAGTGATAAATGAGCAGAAGATGATGTGCAAGTAGAGATACTGGTGTGCAAAAGAGCAGAAAAGTAAATAAAATAAAAACAGTATGGGGATGAGGTAGGTAGATTGGGTGGGCTATTTACAGATGGACTGTCCCTCACCAACTTTAAACATCAACTATCTGAGCTTCTATCCGATCACTGCAGCTGTACAGCCGTACAGGGGTGTACTCACTTTTGTTGCCAGCGGTTTAGACATTAATGGCTGTGTGTTGAGTTATTTTGAGGGGACAGCAAATGTACACTGTTATACAAGCTGTACACTCACTACTTTACATTGTAGCAAAGTGTCATTTCTTCAGTGTTGTCACGTGAAAAGATGTACTCAAATATTTACAAAAATGTGAGGGGTGTACTCACTTTTGTGATATACTGTACCTGCTGGAATGTGTGCTACGGGTGGGTGTTGTTATCGTGACCAGTGAACTGAGATAAGGCAGAGCTTTACCTAACATAGACTTATACAGTGCCTTGCGAAAGTATTCGGCCCCCTTGAACTTTGCGACCTTTTGCCACATTTCAGGCTTCAAACATAAAGATATAAAACTGTATTTTTTTGTGAAGAATCAACAACAAGTGGGACACAATCATGAAGTGGAACGACATTTATTGGATATTTCAAACTTTTTTAACAAATCAAAAACTGAAAAATTGGGCGTGCAAAATTATTCAGACCCTTTACTTTCAGTGCAGCAAACTCTCTCCAGAAGTTCCAATGTTGACCTAAATGACTAATGATGATAAATACAATCCACCTGTGTGTAATCAAGTCTCCGTATAAATGCACCTGCACTGTGATAGTCTCAGAGGTCCGTTAAAAGCGCAGAGAGCATCATGAAGAACAAGGAACACACCAGGCAGGTCCGAGATACTGTTGTGAAGAAGTTTAAAGCCGGATTTGGATACAAAAAGATTTTCCAAGCTTTAAACATCCCAAGGAGCACTGTGCAAGCGATAATATTGAAATGGAAGGAGTATCAGACCACTGCAAATCTACCAAGACCTGGCCGTCCCTCTAAACTTTCAGCTCATACAAGGAGAAGACTGATCAGAGATGCAGCCAAGAGGCCCATGATCACTCTGGATGAACTGCAGAGATCTACAGCTGAGGTGGGAGACTCTGTCCATAGGACAAAAATCAGTCGTATATTGCACAAATCTGGCCTTTATGGAAGAGTGGCAAGAAGAAAGCCATTTCTTAAAGATATCCATAAAAACTTTGCCACAAGCCACCTGGGAGACACACCAAACATGTGGAAGAAGGTGCTCTGGTCAGATGAAACCAAAATTGAACTTTTTGGCAACAATGCAAAACGTTATGTTTGGCGTAAAAGCAACACAGCTCATCACGCTGAACACACCATCCCCACTGTCAAACATGGTGGTGGCAGCATCATGGTTTGGGCCTGAATTTTCTTCAGCAGGGACAAGGGAAGATGGTTAAAATTGATGGGAAGATGGATGGAGCCAAATACAGGACCATTCTGGAAGAAAACCTGATGGAGTCTGCAAAAGACCTGAGACTGGGACGGAGATTTGTCTTCCAACAAGACAATGATCCAAAATATAAAGCAAAATCTACAATGGAATGGTTAAAAAATAAACATATCCAGGTGTTAGAATGGCCAAGTCAAAGTCCAGACCTGAATCCAATCGAGAATCTGTGGAAAGAACTGAAAACTGCTGTTCACAAATGCTCTCCAGCCAACCTCACTGAGCTCGAGCTGTTTTGCAAGGAGGAATGGGAAAAAAATTCAGTCTCTCGATGTGCAAAACTGATAGAGACATACCCCAAGCGACTTACAGCTGTAATCGCAGCAAAAGGTGGCGCTACAAAGTATTAACTTAAGGGGGCTGAATAATTTTGCACAACCAATTTTTCAGTTTTTGATTTGTTAAAAAAGTTTGAAATATCCAATAAATTTCGTTCCACTTCATGATTGTGTCCCACTTGTTGATTCTTCACAAAAAAATACAGTTTTATATCTTTATGTTTGAAGCCTGAAATGTGGCAAAAGGTCGCAAAGTTCAAGGGGGCCGAATACTTTCGCAAGGCACTGTAGATGACCTGGAGCCAGTGGGTCTGGCAACGAATATGTAGCCAGGGCCAGCCAACTAGAGCATACAGGTCGCAGTGGTGGTATAAGGGGATTTGGTAACAAAACAGATGGCACTGTGATAAACTGCATCCAGTTTGCTGAGTAGAGTGTTGGAAGCTATTTTGTAGATGACATCGCTGAAGTCGAGGATCGGTAGGATAGTCAGTTTTCCTTGGGTAAGTTTGGCGGCGTGAGTGAAGGAGGCTTTGTTGCGAAATAGAAAGCCGATTCTAGATTTGATTTTGGATTGGAGATGTTTAATATGAGTCTGGAAGGAAAGTTTACAGTCTAGCCAGACACAAAAATATTTATAGTTGTCCACATATTCTAAGTCGTCAGAAAAACCAAGGCTATTGAGTCTGCTGATAAGAATACGGTGATTGACAGAGTCGAAAGCCTTGGCCAGGTCGATGAAGATGGCTGCACAGTACTGTCTTTTATCGGTGGCGGTTATGATATCGTTTAGTACCTTGAGCGTGGCTGAGGTGCACCAGTGACCGGCTCGGAAACCAGATTGCACAGCGGAGAAGGTATGGTGGGATTCGAAATGGTCAGTGATCTGTTTATTAACTTGGATTTCGAAGACTTTAGAGAGGCAGGGCAGGATGGATATAGGTCTGTAACAGTTTGGGTCTAGGGTGTCACCCCCTTTGAAGAGGGGGATGACCGCGGCAGCTTTCCAATCTTTAGGGAAGTGGGTGGGCCTATGCCCTCGCAGGCCCACTCATGGCTGTGCGCCTTCCCAGTCATGGCTGTGCGCCTTCCCAGTCATGGCTGTGCGCCTTCCCAGTCATGGCTGTGCGCCTTCCCAGTCATGCGAAACCGATAGAATAGAGCCTCGTGAATTTATTTCAATTGATTGATTTCCTCATATGAACTGTAACTAGCCTGAAGTTAAACTAAAATGAAGACTGTTTAAATTAAAAAGGTATTCTCATATTAGCCTACTTGAAGCACCCATGAGCTGTCCATCTCCGTGGCTGCCGCTATGTCAATTACTCGAATATGGCTTATTGTGAGGTCAATTACTCTGATAAATAGCTTAATTATGGGTAACGAAACATATATTTAATGTTTTTTTTAATCAATTATTGCAATAGCAAGTTTACCTCCTTAATTTCATGATCTCCCTCTCACACTGAATAGGACATCATTATGCCTAGATTGCGTGCACAGATATAGCATTTTTAATATATATTTTTTTTTACAAATTGAGTGTCCTCCTGAAGTGCCACCTTACACAACACAGTCATTGGTTAGACAGCACAAACGGGTTTATTTACATCAGCAAGAGCAGGGAAGGCCGGGGCTCATGATTGGGAACGCCTGTCCATTGCAGTGTGTAATGCAGTGTGAGCCTAGTTTTATATAGGCCTACATCGACCCAGCAGCGAAAAAACTCGGGAAAGAAGTAAATTTTCTTAGAAGTATAACTTTGCCCTGTGCTTCTCGGAGCATGCTCTTCGTATGCTCTATGCCTATAGCAATAGTATAGGCCATACTTTCTCAAACCGTTTTGTGCCTGGGACACCCCGGGGAGTTGCGGGTATTCTCCGCTGCTGAACAGACAGAATGTGGACATGCGCATGTCATTAAAATGAGCGCGCAGGCCTTAGTCACAGGACAGCTCCTGTAGTTTATCAAGAACCGGTGACAAACTGAGTCTCCAGTGCTGGTGAACGGATTATGCATCCACTGCTTTCCCGGGTGTGGATCAGATTGTAAAGGGAAGTAAATCATCTCATTTGAGTAGTCTTTTGCTCAGATGTGACATCATCAATTTACGCATTTGATCCATGTCCACATCATCCATGTCAGACAGAGTTGAGAATAGGGGAAACATACCGAAAATATCTATATCCACCCAGTTTCTCCAGACGCCCAGCTTTTTCTTGAAATCGGCAAATGTATCGTTTGCTTGGAAAATGTCACTTGCGTGTCCCTGCATGGATGGGTTGAGCAGCAGTCCCGTCGGTAGGCCTATAGATAACGATACACGGGTCCCATCGTAATCCATGTCCCGTTATGTACTCTTTCAGAACACGGAATATTTAACCTGCAGTTAAACTCTTTGCAACAAAGACATTCTTCATATATGCAGTGGCGTGTGTATTCACCGATGACAAGGAAAGCCAGGCTTCCCCAAATAAGAAATCATCCGAGTGAGGGAAACAGCGCCACTCTGTCTCAGTATGAGTAGGCCATCTGATGCTGTCTGAACCTAAAGAGTATAACATGTTACCACCGTCACATTTGATTGAATGACGCCTGCAATCATTTGTCCCCCCTTGATAAAACAATTATAAAATAATTAGCCAATCAGCTGTGAATTTAGCTCAACTGTGTGTTGTCCTAGTGCAGCAAAACGCCCCCCAAAGGAGTCCAGTTTGGATTTGGCTTCACACCAATCAAATCACTTCCTAGTCATTTTGAGAAAAAAAGTGTCTGTTTCTGGTCTGCTTGTATTGATGTCCTGCAGTATCTAGCTTGCTAAATCGTTCCTTTCCTAAGACAATGATGGAGATGTGGATTTGATTGTTGTTTTGATTACATTTTCTGTGCAGGCCAATGATAATGACGCTGATTATGATCTAACCATAAATGAATATGTTGTGCCACTGGCCAGAGATGGTTGAAGTCCAATATGTAGCCTATATGTAGCCTAGTAGACTCACGTTAATTAGCTAGCTAATTTAACTGGTTCATTGTTGCCCATGCAGAGGAGGTTAGGCTTGCAAGCATTTTAGCTAGGTAGCCTATGACAACAAAAAACAAAAAATTGGACTAAATTGCTTTTGGTATCTTTAAGTTTGTTTTCAGTGTATTACACTAAGCATATAAAGCCGTGTTGATTTGATGATGTTCAAATGTTATAGGTGAAATGGAGCTGGATAGCAGAGGCAGTGCTCCTGCTGACTTGCGGAAACTCTGTGTTTCTAAATCAGTAGTCGTTTGGTCAACAGGTGATATAACTTTGCTATATGGAATATTTGCTTTGTCTACTTCACCGGACAGATGTCGCTGTCTTTTTTTGTGGTAAAACAACCACATGTGTATTTGAATTTATTCCTCCACCTGTGTGACTGTTGTCTCTTTGTTATCACGGCCTTTTTGAATGTCACGCTGGCGTAAGAACGAATGGGTTATAGAGCAAACAACGCAATTCTCACAACATAAGTTGTAATATGTATTTTTCACTGGCTTGGCTTGATTTTACTCGCACACCACTACTGCATATATGTAGCGAATATATGCAAGAAGCGAGCATTTGATATGTCAGTCATCTCATCTAATTGGATTGCAAACCAATTTGATGTGCTGGCTCTGTCTAAAAACCTGCATGTGATTCATTATCATCTGCCATATCCTGGATTCTACGCGTGACAGTGTCATTGGAACGTGGGATTTCTCTGATCTTTGTAGCAGCAGCTGGGCATAAAACCTCTCGGCAAGCATCCATGACTGAGGGCATGACCAGCTTTTCAACTACAGTGAAAGGAGCCTGGCACTTGGAAAAGTTATGAGAGAGTAAGTATGAAGCCTTCAGTAAACTCTTGTTGAATGTGAAATTATTGTGCAGCATTTTTGTTTGGTTGTTCATCTCTTTTTTGTAATAAAAAAAAAATGATATTCAAGATATTATATGCTGTAGACTGGCAAACATTCCTCCACTGATTGGCACCAGTCCACAGACCTGGGTTTGAGAAGGCGTTGGTTAGGTTATGGATCATTTTATTGAGACCACACTTGGTGCACTTGATATTGCGTGCCCAGCAGGGAATCAGGGATGTGGGCACACATGAGATACAATAATAAGCAGCTAATTCTCAAACCCTGAGCAATATGACGTTTAATTGATTACAAATTGCATGACCCTCCCATGTACTAAATAAAACAAATACTAAACCTTCTCCCTGACTGAATTTGAAAAAGCACGGTCCTCCCCCATTTTCCTCCAGGTAACTATTGTGTAAATTTCAACCTCTCCCTTAGGGATGTCACCATGGGCCATTTGGCATTTAAAACAGCTACAGAGTTCAATGGCTGTGATGGGAGAAAACTGAGGATGAATCAACAACAATGTAGGGATTCCACAATAATGGCCTAAATGACAGAGTGAAAAGAAGAATACAAAATATACAGAATACACATGCATGTATGCAACATGACACTAAATTAATTCTGCAAAAAAAGCACAGCAAAGGAATACACTTTTTGTCCGAAATGCAATGGCTTGTGTTTGGGGCAAGTCCAACATAACACATCACTGAGTAACTGCCTCCTTATTTTCAAGCATGGTGGTGGCTGCATCATGATATGGGTATGCTTGACATCAGCTAAGACTGGGGAATTTTTCAGGATGAAAATAAATGGAAAAAACCTGCTTTAGTCTGTTTTACACCAGACAAAGAGAGTGGAATTCATCTTTCAGCAGGACAATAACCTAAAACACAAGGCCAAATCTACACTGGATCTGCTTACCAAGAAGACAGTGAATGTTCCTAAGTGGCCAAGTTACAGTTTGGACTTACAGTGCCTTGCGAAAGTATTCGTCCCCCTTGAACTTTGCGACCTTTTGCCACATTTCAGGCTTCAAACATAAATATATAAAACTGTATTTTTTTGTGAAGAATCAACAACAAGTGGGACACAATCATGAAGTGGAACGACATTTATTGGATATTTCAAACTTTTTTAACAAATCAAAAACTGAAAAATTGGGCGTGCAAAATTATTCAGCCCCTTTACTTTCAGTGCAGCAAACTCTCTCCAGAAGTTCAGTGAGGATCTCTGAATGATCCAATGTTGACCTAAATGACTAATGATGATAAATACAATCCACCTGTGTGTAATCAAGTCTCCGTATAAATGCACCTGCACTGTGATAGTCTCAGAGGTCCGTTAAAAGCGCAGAGAGCATCATGAAGAACAAGGAACACACCAGGCAGGTCCGAGATACTGTTGTGAAGAAGTTTAAAGCTGGATTTGGATACAAAAAGATTTCCCAAGCTTTAAACATCCCAAGGAGCACTGTGCAAGCGATAATATTGAAATGGAAGGAGTATCAGACCACTGCAAATCTACCAAGACCTGGCCGTCCCTCTAAACTTTCAGCTCATACAAGGAGAAGACTGATCAGAGATGCAGCCAAGAGGCCCATGATCACTCTGGATGAACTGCAGAGATCTACAGCTGAGGTGGGAGACTCTGTCCATAGGACAACAATCAGTCAGATATTGCACAAATCTGGCCTTTATGGAAGAGTGGCAAGAAGAAAGCCATTTCTTAAAGATATCCATAAAAAGTGTTGTTTAAAGTTTGCCACAAGCCACCTGGGAGACACACCAAACATGTGGAAGAAGGTGCTCTGGTCAGATGAAACCAAAATTGAACTTTTTGGCAACAATGCAAAATGTTATGTTTGGCGTAAAAGCAACACACCATCCCCACTGCCAAACATGGTGGTGGCAGCATCATGGTTTGGGCCTGCTTTTCTTCAGCAGGGACAGGGAAGATGGTTAAAATTGATGGGAAGATGGATGGAGCCAAATACAGGACCATTCTGGAAGAAAACCTGATGGAGTCTGCAAAAGACTTGACTGGGACGGAGATTTGTCTTCCAACAAGACAATGATCCAAAACATAAAGCAAAATCTACAATGGAATGGTTCAAAAATAAACATATCCAGGTGTTTGAATGGCCAAGTCAAAGTCCAGACCTGAATCCAATCGAGAATCTGTGGAAAGAACTGAAAACTGCTGTTCACAAATGCTCTCCATCCAACCTCACTGAGCTCGAGCTGTTTTGCAAGGAGGAATGGGAAAAAATGTAAGTCTCTCGATGTGCAAAACTGATAGAGACATACCCCAAGCGACTTACAGCTGTAATCGCAGCAAAAGGTGGCGCTACAAAGTATTAACTTAAGGGGGCTGAATAATTTTGCACGCCCAATTTTTCAGTTTTTGATTTGTTTAAAAAAGTTTGAAATATCCAATAAATGTCGTTCCACTTCATGATTGTGTCCCACTTGTTGTTGATTCTTCACAAAAAAATACAGTTTTATATATTTATGTTTGAAGCCTGAAATGTGGCAAAAGGTCGCAAAGTTTCGCAAGGCACTGTAAATCTGCTTGAATACTTTAAAATTGCTGTCTTCTTCCACTCTAACATTACAGAGTATTTTGTGTAGAGTGCTGACATCAATTGCAATCCCACTTTGTAACACAATAAAATGTGAAGAATTCAAAGGGGAGGTGTTGACTTTCTATAGGTGATTCCCCTCACAGGTCTCAAACTCAGGCCACCATCACCAATGACATACACCCTAACCACTGTCCCAATAAGGGTTTTCTCTAGGACGTGGGCTTATTGGGCAAGTATAGTTAGGCAATGTCCAGAACAAATGATAACCTCTCATCCATAGGCACTAAAACAACTTGATAGGTGTAAGCAATAGGGTAATTGCACTTTGAAGTAAATCCCAGCTCTGTTAAAGGTAGACTCAAGAAAATATTTTATTAATCATATTGATTCAGGAGTATCATTAAAACATATTAATATGCCCCACCAATATTAGACAACTACACAGAATGCCCTTAAATAGCTGAAATAAGTATATCAAATAAATGATGAGAGAATAGTCTGATTAACTAATACCTGACACAGACATGGTAGTGTAGCAGCAAGATTGGCATACTGGGATCCAACAAGTTGTGAGTTCAAAGCCCGGGTGAGGACATGTTGAAAAATAATGGCTATATAAATTAATGTGGACTACTCCCTCAGAAAACTGGACACAGGAATGTTGTAATTTAACATGTCTAGAACATTGTATTGTGAGAACAGGGCAACGATGTCCTGTGTATGTTTGGAGGGATGGAATATTATTATCCTAACCCTCAGAAAACTGCACAAATGAATGTTTTTGCAACATCCTACAAATCGCATCTAGAACATTAATGCTGTATATTCTGAGAACATTGTAACCACTTTCTAGATAAGTTCTGTTTGACATTAAGGGAATGTTCTAACTCTCCTAAAGAATCTCTCTTACCTTTTCCTCTCCTGTTAGCTAACTAACCTAGCACTCTAACTGTTAACCTGCTAGTCTATATTATATTGTAGCTGCATGCACGATGACCACTATGCAAACTTGCCTAGCACGCTAACCACAAACCTGCTAGTCTATATGATATTGTAACTGCATGCACGATAACCACTATGCAAACTAGCCTAGCGCCAGTTAGCTTAGCACCTGAAGATTTCCAGGGCAGATAGCAAAGACACAAAAGTATAGCGATACAATGCTCTAGACTTTTAATCCCCCCCCCTTTTTTCTCCCCAATTTCGTGGTATCCAATTGTTAGTAATTACTATCTTGTCTCATTGCTACAACTCCTGTACGGGCTCGGGAGAGACGAAGGTCGAGAGCCATGCGTCCTCCGAAACACAACCCAACCAAGCCGCACTGCTTCTTAACACAGCGCGCATCCAACCAATGTGTCGGAGGAAACATCATGCACCTAGCAACATGGTCAGCGTGCACTGTGCCCGGCCCGCCACAGGAGTCGCTATTGCGCGATGAGACAAGGATATCCCTACCGGCCAAACCCTCCCTAACCCGGACAACGCTAGGCCAATTGTGCGTCGCCCCATGGACCTCCCGGTCGCGGCCGGCTGCGACAGAGCCTGGGCTCGAACCCAGAGTCTATGGTGGCACAGCTAGCACTGCGATGCAGTGCCTTAGGCTTTGTCTCTCTCTCTCTTTCTGTCTTTCTGCCAGGGACAAAGATGATCCATCCTCTCTGATTAGACTTTGGAACTATTTCACAGCTGATTCTGGGTCAGTTATTCTCCTGCCATCTCCAGTTCTCTGAACCACCCTCTACAAGGTTCTCTCTGTGATGATCAATGATGGGTGGTCACACGGAACCGGACAAAAAGGACAGAAAGGATGACATGCCAGAATGATAAAACAGGTGAACAACAGATTTATAGCATTAGCATGTAGGCTAATGACTAAAAACTAATGTTACATGAAGTACTGTAACAGAAAAATGACCAGGGCAATTTTGGAGCAGAGCAGAGGAGAGGTGGTTTTAGAGATCTCTCACAGCCTGGGGGATGAGAGTGATTCTTGTTGGTCTGCTGCCTGTCTGGTTGGCTGGTACTGCCTGTGTGCCTGGCTGGCTGGTTCTCTGGTTGACTGGCTGGTTTCTGCCTGTCTGTCTGCCTGCCTGCTTGGACTCTCCAGACAACGCTGCACCTCCTCTCATCACCCAGGGAACATGTTAGGTGTCAACCCCTGTTTGTCTGACACACCCTCTCATCCCCCGACACCCCTGTGCAGGGGAATGGCTCCTTTTCTCCCTGACACACACAAGCACGCACGCACGCACGCACACACACCTCTTACCCTTTACTTATTCTCAAACACACCTGGTCCACGTTCCTCTTTTAGCTCCGGGAGTCAGTGGTGATGTGTTATCTATAACTAGCTGATAAAAATGTGAAGCTGTGAATTATTGAAGAGGAGAATTATGAGAGCAACTTCTCCTGCTGCTGGAGGATATGAATCATGCTGCTCACCCCCTGTCAGCCCCCCTCCCCCTGCTCCAGACACAGTGTCAGCCCCCTACCAATCCCCTGCCTCCCCCTCAGCCTCCTGCCTCCTGCCTCCCCACTCCCAGCCCCCCTCCCTCCTGTTAGCCTCCCCCTACCTCTCACTCCCAGCCCCCCTCTGCCTCCCTCCTGTCAGCGTCCCCCTACCTCTCTCTCCCAGCCCCCCTCTGCCTCCCTCCTGTTAGCCTCCCCCTATCTCTCTCTCCCAGCCCCCCTCTGCCTCCCTCCTGTTAGCCTCCCCCTACCTCTCTCTCCCAGCCCCCCTCTGCCTCCCTTCTGTCAGCCTCCCCCTCATCCTCTCCCTCCCCCTCCCCTCTCTGCCGCCCTCCTGTTAGCCTCCCCCTACCTCTCCCTCCCAGCCCCCCTCTGCCTCCCTTCTGTCAGCCTCCCCCTCCCCTCTCTGCCGCCCTCCTGTTAGCCTCCCCCTCATCCTCTCCCTCCCCCTCCCCTCTCTGCCGCCCTCCTGTTAGCCTCCCCCTACCTCTCCCTCCCAGCCCCCAGCCCTGTCAGGGTAAGAAGCCTTCTGATGTGAGACCAGATCAGACCAGCGTGCATAGTCCTGAACACAGGGTCAGATTGATTCTAGTCTGCCTGTGTCCACCTACCTGCCACTAATCACCTTCCCTACAACTTTTATCCACATCCACCCCAGACACAGACCCACACACACCAGCCTTCACAACCTTCCTCCACAATCTACCCGACACCATCACACCAGAACAACAACCCTCCCCACCACTTACACTATAAAAAACCTTTACAACCCCCTACAACCTTTCCATAAACCCTCTGACCCTCTCACACAGAGTCCTTCATATCCAACACCAACCTATCTAGTACAACAAGTCTATACAAGCCCCTACAACAACCCTTTCTAACACAACTTCTTCCACAACTACAATCATGGGAAAAATGTGTTAACATTGCCTAAGCAAGTGAGGTAGATAATATACAAAAGTAAAATAAACAATACAAATTAACAGTAAACATTACACATACAGAAGTTTCAAAACAATAAAGACATTACAAATATCATATTACGTATATATACAGTGTTGCAACGATGTCTCTCTCTCTCTCTCTCTTTCTCTGCACGCACGTACACACACCCACCCATCCACCCACACATACTGTACATACATACACACAGGTCCATCTGTGTGGCCCTTCCCCTCCAGCCACAGACCCTCCCCACACAACAGCCAGACACATGGCCACAGGACGTGCCAGAGTGGACAGCCAGCTGCCCTGCGCGTGTGTGTGTGTGTGTGTGTGTGTGTGTGTGTGTGTGTGTGTGTGCGAGAGAGAGACAGAGACAGAGAGACTGAGCATATACACAGTAACAGATGGCCAACTCAAGGCCTGCCAGTTCTAGTCTTTTTAACTTGTTTCTCTGTCTGGAGGGTCCTATATTCCCAGGTTATAGAGTAGTCAGAACACACACACACACACACACACACACACACACACACTAGTGATCAGCCTCGTGGGCGCTATGGGGTTGAACGTTGAGCTGTAGTCAATGAACAGCATTCTCACATAAGTTTTCCTTTTGTCCAGGTGAGAAAGGGCTGTGTGGAGTGCGATTGAGATTGCGTCTTCTGTGGATCTGTTGGGGCCGATTGCTGATTGTAGTGGGTCTAGGGTATCCAGGAGGATGCTGTTGATTTGAGCCATGACCAGCCTTTCAAAGCACTTCATGGCTACCGACGTGAGTGCCACGGGGCGGTAATCATTTAGGCAGGTTACCCTCACTTCCTTGGGCACAGAGACTATGGTGGTCTGCTTGAAACATGCAGGTATTACAGACTCGGTCAGGGAGAGGTTGAAAATGTCAGTGAAGGCACTTGACAGTTGGTCCCTGAATGCTTTGAGTACACGTCCTGGTGTTCTATCTTGCCCAGCGGCTTTGTGAATGTTGAACTGTTTAAAGGTTTTGTTCACATCGGCTACCGAGAGTATTATCACACAGTCATCCAGAACAGCTGGTGCTCTCGTGCATGCTTCAGTGTTGCTTGCCTCGAAGCGAGCATAAAAGGCATTTAGCTCATCTGGTAGATTTGTGTCACTGAGCATCTCGTCTGGGTTTCCCTTTGTAGTCCACAATAGTTTTCAAGCCCTGCCTCATCCGACGAGCGTCAGAGCCAGTGTAGTAGTATTCAATCTTAATCCTGTATTGACGTTTTGCTTGTTTGATGGTTCGTCTGAGGACATAGCGGGATTTCATATCTGCCTCCGGATTAGTGTCCTGCTCCTTGAAAGTGGCAGCTCTAGCCTTTAGCTTGATGCGGATGTTGCCTGTAATCCTTGACTTCTGGTTGGGATATGTACGTATGATCACTGTGGGGACAACATCGTCAATGCCATTGGATGAATCCCGGAACATATTCCAGTCTGTGCTAGCAAAACAGTCCTGTAGCATAGCATCCACGTGATCTGACCACTTCGAGTTTTGAGCGAGTCACTGTTACTTCCTGCTTTAGTTTTTGCTTGTAAGCAGGAATCAGGAGGGTAGACTTATGGTCAGATTTGCCAAATGGAGGGCGAGGGAGTGCTTTGTATGCATCTCTGTGTGTGGAGTGAAGGTGGTCTAGAGTTTTTTTCCCTCTGGTTGCACATGTGATATGCTGGTAGAAAATGGGTAAAACTGATTTAAATTTGCCTGCATTAAAGTCCCCGGCCACTAGGAGGCCCGCTTCTGGATGAGCATTTCTTGTTTGCTTATGGCCTTATAGAGTTGGTTGAGTGTGGTCTTAGTGCCAGCATCGGTCTGTGGTGGTAAATAGACGGCTATGAATAATATAGATGAGAACTCTCTTGGTAGATTGTGTGGTCTACAGCTTATCATAAGGTGCTCTACCTCAGGCGAGCAATACCTTGTGACTTCTTTAATATTAGACATCGCGCACCAGCTGTTCCTGACAAAAAGACACACACCTCCACCCCTCGTCTTACCAGATGTAGCTTCTCTCTTCTGCCGGTGCATTGAAATTCCCTCCAGCTCTATATTGTCCGTGTCATCGTTCAGCCATGACTCGGTGAAACATAGGATATTACAGTTCTTAATGTCCTGTTGGTAGGATGATCGCAATCGTAGGTCATCCCTTTTATTTTCCAATGATTGCATGTTAGCAAGTAGAATTGATGCCAATGGGAGTTTGCTCGCTCGCCTACGGATTCTCAGAAGGCAGCCTGATCTGCGTCCTCTTTTCCTCCGTCTTTTCTTCACCCAAATGACAGGGATTCGGGCCTGTTACATGGGAGAGCAGTATATTGTTCTCGTCTGACTCGTTAAATCCCAGTTCTGAAGTCCAGAAGTTATTTTTGGTAATAAGAGATGGTAGAAGCAACATTATGTACAAAATAAGTAAAAAAATAAGTTGCAAACAACACAAAAAAACGAACAAAATAGCACAGTTGATTACGGGCATGTAAAACGTCAGCCACCCTCTTCTGCGCCACCTAGAGGTACTACCTTGTCAGAAGTCAAACCTTCTCTTTTCACAGAGCCTGAGTCCCACAGAGAACAGGTCTCTAGACAGTATCAAGTTCTGTATCAGTCTGCCTGTACTCTTCTTGAATCATAGCCTACCCTGTCCCCGTCCCTGCCACTCCCCTACGGTTCTATAGCCCGACGCTGATTCATTAACTTCATTGACACAGTATTGATGTTTGGAGGCCAGTCAAGAGAGGACCTTTCTCTCTCTCTCTCTCTCTCTCTCTCTCTCTCTCTCTCTCACACACACACACACACACACGTTCTCTCCCTCTCTCCCTCTCTCTTCTCCCTCTCTCTCTTCTCTCTCTTCTTTTCTCTTTGCTCCCTCTCTCTTTCAGTCACTAGGAGTATGGCAGTGAGAGTTAGAGGTATCCCTTGGGGAGTTCTCTCTCTAATGTCTTCCAGTTTGAAAGTCTGTTTCTTTGACTGTATCGTCTGTCAGCTTGTCAGTCTGTCTGTTCCTTTGTCTATCTGCCAATATTACATCTTCCTTCGGTCGGTCTGTCCATCCATAAACCATTGTGATCTTGTTCTTTTCCATCCTCTCAGAGTCTCTCTTTAGACTATTACTGTGTGTGTGTGTGTGTGTGTGTGTTGGTGTGTGTGTGCACAGCCTTTCCTCTACGGGGAGCCATGTTTTCCTGTGTCTACCCTTCTCAATGGCAAGGCTGTGCTCACTGAGCCTGTACTTTGACAAGGTTTTTCCAAGGTTTTGATCAGTAACCGTGGTCAAATAATTTGCCACGGTGTACTGTTGATTTAGGGCCAGACAACACTCCATTTTGCTTTGTGCTCTTGTTTCCCAATAAGTAATGTTGTTTGTTTTGACTGTGTTGTGGTTTGGTTTATACTGATTGATTGAATGTTCTGGTCTTGAGGCTTCAGTGTTTTTGTAGAACAGGTTTGTGAACTCAGCCCCAGTGCCAGCTGGGTGAGGGGAGTTTTTCTTTGTTCAGCTCTTGGCATTGCAGGGCTTGGTAATGATATGAGAGGGTGTTACTGCATTTTAGATGTTTCTCTCTCTCTCTCTCCATCTCTCTCATTCTTTGTCTCTCTCTCGCTCTCTCTTTTTCTCTCTTTCTCTCACGCTTTCGCTCTCTCTCTCTCTCTCTCTCACTCTCTCTCTCCACTGTCTCTCTCTCTCTGTCCCTCCTTCCCTCTTTCTCTCTCTCTCTCTCTCTCTCTCTCTCTCTCTCTCTCTCTCTCTCACTCTCTCTCTTCACTGTCTCTCTCTCTGTCCCTCCTTCCCTCTTTCTCTCTCTCTCTCTCTCTCTCTCTTCTTCTCTCTCTCCCTCTCCTTCGCTCTCTCTCTCCATCTTCTTCTCTCTCTCTCTCCCTCTTCTTCGCTCTCTCTCCCTCTCCTGTCTCTCTATATCTCTCCCCATCCCTCTCTGTCCACCCCCAGCCCTCTCCCCTCTTCCTCCATCTAGGTCCTAACAACCACCACTTAGTTCATTCTTCAGGAGGCGGAGGAGAAGAGTAGAGCTGAAATGATGGTGAGCTAAAAATAAGACATCTAGAAATAAGGGAGCCCATTGAGGGTGATTGGAAGGCAGGAGGCGGGGCTGGCTGGCTACAGCTGAAGCTGCCGCTGAGCATGTTGGGAAGGGAAGATTCATTGTTGTTCCCCATGTCTTCCAGATTGCTGTTCCCCCCACAGTCCTACACAGGCAGTCTATATTTTACACAGATGGCTTACAGACTACTGACAGTCTACACAGCCCTTCTCTCCGTGTCTCTCTCTCTGTCTCTCTCTCTGTCTCTCTCTCTGTCTCTCTCTCTGTCTGTCTGTCTGTCTGTAGTTAGCCATTCCATGGCTGAGCAGAAGCGTTGTGAGTGTGTCTGCTGTATTATTCATCCTCATGTGTGGATCATCTTACATCCCACAGACACCTGCCATGAAGACAGGCAGCACATACTGATGGAGCTCAGCACTTGGTAATGTGTGGGCATAACACAATCTACACACCCACACTCATGCACGGGCGGGCGGATTGGCCATCTGGCAATTCAGGCAAATGCCAGATGGGCTGGACCATCTTTTTGTTTGGTGGGCAATTTCTGTCATATATTTGAGCATTTGCCTGATCAGTGGGCAACGGCCTTTGTATACCATATGAAACAGTAGGCTATTTAAAACTTAGGCCTAATTAGGGAAGTTGGGATTTGGGGGAGCACATGACAGGCACTAACTTGCAATAGCCTAAAACGTTGTTAGATGGGCTTTTATAATACATAAACCAATAGCCATCTACAGTATAAGACATAAATAGAGTGCTACTGCCTTTGATTAAATACAGGTCATCATGTATTACAATGAAACACAGAATTCATGAATAATTCCTTAATAATCCTCTGTTAAAGGTCAATTCAGGGACTGTCAATGTATATTAGTCTCTGAATCTCAGTTTCTTCAGCCAGCGAGTGGGTCTTAGTTTATGAGCTGTAGTAGCGAGTGACTCTGGTGTCGGATTACATTACATTGCCTCTGCCACTGGAGGCCTGCCTATTTCCCGCCACTTCTTGGAAGAAAGATACGCATACACTGTCAAATGAAGCACGACCCTGGAAATCTATCCGCGGACACATACAAGTGTTCCGGCGTTGTTCTATGACAAACACAGGTTTTTATATTGAATTCAATAGAAGTAAACAGAGAGCGAGATGGAGAGAGATGGATTGCCAGTTCCTTAATGTAGCCATTGGCTGTATTATACAAAACATTAAAGAACTGGCAGTCTCTCTCTCTCTCCTTCTCGCTCTCTGTTTTCTTCTATTGAATTATACATAGACTAATATTTAAACACTTAGCTAAGTAGGCAGTGGGGAACACAGGCACTAATTTGAAATATATAGTTAGGCTGTTATAAGGTATGACATACGCTGAGCCCAGCACAGCCAGTGCAGTCCCCTGGTCTTCTGGTCCCAGTGATGCTAGGCTTAGCAGCACAGCCAGTGCAGTCCCCTGGTCTTCTGGTCCCAGTGATGCTAGGCTTAGCAGCACAGCCAGTGCAGTCCCCTGGTCTTCTGGTCCCAGTGATGCTAGGCTTAGCAGCACAGCCAGTGCAGTCCCCTGGTCTTCTGGTCCCAGTGATGCTAGGCTTAGCAGCACAGCCAGTGCAGTCCCCTGGTCTTCTGGTCCCAGTGATGCTAGGCTTAGCAGCACAGCCAGTGCAGTCCCCTGGTCTTCTGGTCCCAGTGATGCTAGGCTTAGCAGCACAGGCAGCTCAGCAGTCAAGTGCAGTGGATGTGGGGAGAAAACAGTGAGAGGGAGACACACACTGACACAGATGTACTGCCAGTTGTAATATTTTGGCTCTGTATTACATATGTAATATTAATTAACCCTTAGGATAGGGGGTTAACCCCTGGTCTTTTGGTCCCAGTGCTGTGGTAAAGGATGCTAGGCTTAGCAAAGAGAGCTCAGAGGGGAGTGCGGTGAAGGTAGGAAGAAACCAGAGAGACACAGATGTACTGCCACTTCCTTCATATGTTGACTCTATATGTAATAACAATTAACAATTAGGAGTGAGAGACAGGCAGACAGACAGACAACAGAGGAGGACAAGGAAAAGCACAGACAGAGTGACAGACAGAGTGACAGACAGAGTGACAGACAGACAGAAGAATCAGAGACAGACAGACAGACATACATACAGACAGACAGACAGACAGACAGACAGACGAGAAGATGCAGACAGACAGACAGACAGACAGACAGACAGACAGACAGACAGACAGACGAGAAGATGCACAGACAGACAGACAGACGAGAAGATGCAGAGACAGACAGACAGACAGACAGACAGACAGACAGACAGACAGACAGACAGACAGACAGACAGACAGACAGACAGACAGACAGACAGACAAGAAGATGCATAGACAGACAGACGAGAAGATGCAGAGACAGACAGACAGACAGACAGACAGACAGACAGACAGACAGACAGACAGACAGACAGAGAAGATGCAGTGACAGACTGCACAACAGGGAGGCAACAAAGGCCCAGTTATAGTGGTGAGTTGTATCGCCAGTGGTGATTTTACATGTTGTTTGTCAGGTTAAAAAGAGCTGCTTAATAACCTCCTAAAGTCTATTGATGCCCTCTCTCATATTCAATATGCTGAAATGGCATGAAAGACAAGGTTAATGTTGCCAAAGCGAAGTGATACACATAAAAAATGTTCAAACAACAATGACTAAAATAAGAAGAGTAGATATAACACTAATGAAAAAAATACATACATAAACACATATATATATATAGATATATATAACAAATTAAACAAATATACAATACAGAAATGCAATAAGGGTTCGGACTATTCAACAAACAAAAAAACGAACATGAATGGTGCACTTATATTGTCTATTACATATAATACATGGAGAAAATAGTACATTTTATGTTTCCTCCCTTAGCTTGTGGCAAACTGTGCCATACTGTGTTCCAATTCATCCCAAAGGATTTTGACGGGGTTAAGGTCAGGGCTCTGTGCAGGCCAGTCAAGTTCTTCCACACCAATCTTGACAAACCATTTCTGAATGGACCTCGCTTTGTGCATGGGGACATTGTCATGCTGAAACAGGAAAGGGCCTTCCACAAACTGTTGCCACAAACTTGGAAGCACAGAATCGTCTAGAATCTCATTGTGTACTCTAGCATAATATTTCCCTTTGCTGGAACTAAGGGGCCAAGACCGAACCATGAAAAACAGCCCCAGACCATTTTTCCTCCTCCGCCAAACTTTACAGTTGGCACTATGCATTGGTGCAGGTAGCCTTCTCCTGGCATCCGCCAAACCCAGATTTGTCTGTCTGACTGCCAGATGGTGAAGCTCCCTCCAGAGAGCGCATTTTCACTGCTCCAGAGTATAATGGCGGCAAGCTTACACCACTCCCGCTGACGCTTGGCATTCCGCATGGTGATCGTAGTCTTGTGTGCAGCTGCTCGACCATGGAAACCCATTTCATGAAGCTCCCGAAGAACAGTTATTTTGCTCATGTTTCTTCCGGAGGGAGTTTGGAACTCGGTAGTGAGGACAGATGATTTTTACGCGCTACACGCTTGAGCACTCGGCTGCCCTGTTCTGTGAGCTTGTGTGGCCTACCACTGAGCCGTTGTTGCTTCTCGACATTTCCACTTCACAATAACGGCACAGTTGACCGGGGCAGCTCTAGAAGGGCAATTTGACGAACTGACTTGATGGAAAGGTGGCAGCCTATGACAGTGCCTCGTTGAAAGTCACTGAGCTCTTCAGTAAGGCCATTCTACTGCCAATGTTTGTCCATGGAGAGTGTATGTCAGTGTGCTCGATTTTATACACCTGTCAGCAACGGGTCTGGCTGAAATAGCCAAATCCACTTATTTGAATGGGAGTCCACATACTTTTGTATTTATAGTGTATATTGCGGAAAGAAATACATAATTTTCTGTCAGTACAATTTTTTTTTCTTTCAGTCTGAACCAAATATGATATTTATACATTTTTAGGGGATTAATTAGATTTTGTAGTTCAGATTTGAACCAATTGATCAACCCGCCAGAGTCTCTGCCTCTATTGACAGAGCTGTGTTTCTGTGACGGCACGATTACCTCTCTGTAGCCTTTGGGACAGTGTTGAGGAGTTTTCTCCGTGAAGTTCCTGCACTGGTTGTTCTGGTCCTGTAGAAGCTCTGTATCTAGGCTGAAGGTGGTGTAGCTGGGGGACCACTCCTTTAGCTCAGTAACCCATACCTCTAACAGAGCCAGCCTGTTTCTCAGCAGGCTGATGGTGGTGTGATCTTGGCTCTGGTGGTCGTAGGCAGGTAGGGGGGAGGACAGACCTGATGCGGTGATATGAGCCTGGGCTCCTGCTGTTGGGGTGCCTGAGGTGAGGGGAGAGGTCGGGGTGCTGTCCTTATCCTTAGTCTGTCTGTACTGTAGTGAACCCTCCGAAGCCCTGACAACCAGAGTTAAAGGACATATGTTTTATGAATATAACATGACTGTGATGTTTTCAGGTGATTGCTACGTAATCTTGCTATCCGGGCCGGGTTGGATTGCATAAAATGTTGTGTCATAGACGAAACCGGAATATGACTGTTCGGGGTCATGCGGGGGTTGGGACTGAATCGCAGGCAGCTGTCAAATGAACAGGGACTGGCAGAGGACTGGCAGTGTGTTTTCCTCCAACCCAGAGTAAAGATATTGTAGAACAAATCACCTCAGAAATGATGAAAAAGAACTCCAGTCGGTGACTCACTTGGAAAGATAATCAATGGTCGTTGTATGGGGATGAACCCTTGTCACCATCTAACTCTGTGACAGACACCGCTCACTGCAGGCGGACGGGATGAGAAGCGTGAATGAAATTAGACAGAGAGAATCACCAGAGGAAAGGAGGTGAAAAACATGAAGGGAGGGAGAGGGAAAGAATTGACAAAAGAAATCGAGCTTGTTTTCATGAAACAGAGAGACAGAGCATCCATAATAAAGAGATTCATGGCAAATACTATGCCGATCCACTACAAGGATCACACAGAGGCTTTGGTTTGGCATATTGGCCCAGTAGAGACTAATATCTGAGAAGATGGTATGAGCTCCTCGCTCTGATACATAGGACTACAAGAGATGGCTAATTTCAAAAGTTTTACAATCTTTTCACACACAAAAAAAATATATTGTAGAAGCAAATATCTTTGGAAATCTCATTAAGTCTCTGCGTTAGATCCTTCCAACGAGGGAAGAATAGCTTTTTTTTAACTCTCTTACATCTCAAAAAGCCAGCCGCGCCGTAAATTGCTTTTCTAATGCACATTTCTCACCGTTTTTTTTCTCTGTTTTTAAGAGAAAGCAATCACTCTTACTGGGCAGAATAAAAGCAACATCTGAGCAGGGGAGGCCAGTGTTCTCTCTCGCTCTCTCGTTCTCTCACTCTCTCTCACTCTCTCTCCCTCCCTCCCCCTCTCTCTGTCCCTGATCTGATATAGGAAGCTGTACAGCAGCCATTCATCTTTGAGTTCCTCTGGCGTTATCTTCCATTCAAACATGTTCTAGGTTTTATTAAGGCCCGTGTTTACGTGTGTGTCTGCGTGTGTGTGTGACATTCCTCTGTCCTTTAGTCTGCACGGTAATGACTATCTCAATATAAGAACATCGGCTTCAGACAGATGTGTACGTGTGTATACATATATATATATATGTATATATATATACAGTATATATATATATATACACTATCATTCAAAAGTTTGGGGTCACTTAGAAATGTCCTTGTTTTTGAAAGAGTATGCATTTTTCGTCCATTAAAATAACATGAAATTGATCAGCAATACAGTGTAGACAGCTTCAATAAATAGTACCTGCAAAACACCAGTCTCAACGTCAACAGTGAAGAGGCGACTCCGGGATGCTGGCCTTCTAGGCAGAGTTCCTCTGTCCAGTGTCCGTGTGCTTTTGCCCATCTTAATCTTTTCTATTTATTGACCAGTCTGAGACATGGCTTTTTCTTTGCAACTCTACCTAGAAGGCCAGCATCCTGGAGTCGCCTCTTCACTGTTGACATATTTAATGAAGCTGCCAGTTGAGGACTTGTTTCTCGAACTAGACACTCTAATGTACTTGTTCTCTTGCTCAGTTGTGCGCTGGGGCCTCGCACTCCTCTTTCTATTCTGGTTATAGACAATTTGCACTGTTCTGTGAAGGGAATAGTACACAGCGTTGTACGAGATCTTCAGTTTCTTGGCAATTTATCGCATGGAATAGCCTTCATTTCTCATAACAAAAATAGACTGATGAGTTTCAATAGAAAGTTCTTTGTTTCTGGCCATTTTGAGCCTGTAATCGAACCCACAAATGCTCCAGATACCCAACTAGTCTAAAGAAGGACAGTTTTATTGCTTCTTTAGCAGAACAACAGTTTTCAGCTGTGCTAACATAATTGCAAAAGGGTTTTCTAATGATCAATTTGCCTTTTACAAATGATAAACTTGGATTAGCTAACACAACGTGCCATTGGAACACAGGAGTGATGGTTGCTGATAATGGGCCTCTGTACGTCTATGCAGATATTCCATAACAAATCTGCTGTTTCCAGCTACAATAGTCATTTACAGCATTAACATTGTCTACACTGTATTTTTTTTAAAAATTTTATATATATATATATATATATATACAGTATATATATATATATATACAGTGCCTTGCGAAAGTATTCGGCCCCCTTGAACTTTGCGACCTTTTGCCACATTTCAGGCTTCAAACATAAAGATATAAAACTGTATTTTTTTGTGAAGAATCAACAACAAGTGGGACACAATCATGAAGTGGAACGACATTTATTGGATATTTCAAACTTTTTTAACAAATCAAAAACTGAAAAATTGGGCGTGCAAAATTATTCAGCCCCTTTACTTTCAGTGCAGCAAACTCTCTCCAGAAGTTCAGTGAGGATCTCTGAATGATCCAATGTTGACCTAAACGACTAATGATGATAAATACAATCCACCTGTGTGTAATCAAGTCTCCGTATAAATGCACCTGCACTGTGATAGTCTCAGAGGTCCGTTAAAAGCGCAGAGAGCATCATGAAGAACAAGGAACACACTAGGCAGGTCCGAGATACTGTTGTGAAGAAGTTTAAAGCCGGATTTGGATACAAAAAGATTTCCCAAGCTTTAAACATCCCAAGGAGCACTGTGCAAGCGATAATATTGAAATGGAAGGAGTATCAGACCACTGCAAATCTACCAAGACCTGGCCGTCCCTCTAAACTTTCAGCTCATACAAGGAGAAGACTGATCAGAGATGCAGCCAAGAGGCCCATGATCACTCTGGATGAACTGCAGAGATCTACAGCTGAGGTGGGAGACTCTGTCCATAGGACAAAAATCAGTCGTATATTGCACAAATCTGGCCTTTATGGAAGAGTGGCAAGAAGAAAGCCATTTCTTAAAGATATCCATAAAAACTTTGCCACAAGCCACCTCGGAGACACACCAAACATGTGGAAGAAGGTGCTCTGGTCAGATGAAACCAAAATTGAACTTTTTGGCAACAATGCAAAACGTTATGTTTGGCGTAAAAGCAACACAGCTCATCACGCTGAACACACCATCCCCACTGTCAAACATGGTGGTGGCAGCATCATGGTTTGGGCCTGCTTTTCTTCAGCAGGGACAGGGAAGATGGTTAAAATTGATGGGAAGATGGATGGAGCCAAATACAGGACCATTCTGTAAGAAAACCTGATGGAGTCTGCAAAAGACCTGAGACTGGGACGGAGATTTGTCTTCCAACAAGACAATGATCCAAAACATAAAGCAAAATCTACAATGGAATGGTTCAAAAATAAACATATCCAGGTGTTAGAATGGCCAAGTCAAAGTCCAGACCTGAATCCAATCGAGAATCTGTGGAAAGAACTGAAAACTGTTGTTCACAAATGCTCTCCATCCAACCTCACTGAGCTCGAGCTGTTTTGCAAGGAGGAATGGGAAAAGATTTCAGTCTCTCGATGTGCAAAACTGATAGAGACATACCCCAAGCGACTTACAGCTGTAATCGCAGCAAAAGGTGGCGCTACAAAGTATTAACTTAAGGGGGCTGAATAATTTTGCACGCCCAATTTTTCAGTTTTTGATTTGTTAAAAAAGTTTGAAATATCCAATAAATGTCGTTCCACTTCATGATTGTGTCCCACTTGTTGTTGATTCTTCACAAAAAAATACAGTTTTATATCTTTATGTTTAAAGCCTGAAATGTGGCAAAAGGTCGCAAAGTTCAAGGGGGCTGAATACTTTCGCAAGGCACTGTATATATATATATATATTTAGAGAGAGATTTAAACAATAAAGGTCTTCATTAGAACTATATTTAGAACTTATGGAGTCACCAGGCACACATGCCCCTGCATACAGAGTGTCTCAGTCTCCCCTCCATCTATAGGCATAGTGAGAGAGAACGAGAGAGAGGCAGAAAGCTATCTCTTTCCATGTTTACCTATTAGGGTAAGCCTCAGCCTGTTTGAGAACCTCTTAATATTCTATTTTATATCATCAGGAATACCTCAGAGAGCTACAGGTTCAACCACCTCATTTCAACAGGGGCAGGACTGAGCCTCCATAAGGACGAGAGATAGTGTGAGAGAGAGAGAGTGAGAGAAAGAGGGAGAGAGATAGCAAGGTGGGGAGAAGAGAGAGAGATATAGGGAAGGAGAGTGAGAGGGTGAAAGAGAGAGAGAGAGACTGTCTGTGTTTAGAGTGAAGAAGGGGTCATTGGGGCTTGAAGGAGGGAGAGTGACATGAGAGACAGAGTCTGCCGGCGGCCCATCTGTCCACTGAAGATATGCAAACAAACACAGCTCTCATTAGCCAGGGTCCAGCTGTTACAGCAGGGGATGGAATGGCGCTGGGCTGGGCACCACTTACCAATACACACACACACACACACACACACACACACACACACACACACACACACACACACACACACACAGACAGATATTCCAACACATTTTTTAAGTTTTCAAAGCACTTCAAAGCCCTGTGACTTTCACATTTGCACTTGTCTCATATCTCTCTTTTCAATTCTCTCCCTATATCTCCCTACATGTCTGACTCCCTCTGTTTCTCCCCATCCCCTCTCTCTCTTTTTTCTCTCTCTCTCACCCAACTCTCTCCCTCTGCAGCCTCCTGTACCTTGGCTCAGAGCCTGGCAAGCCAGAGAGAGAAACCTGTCTATCTCTATTCTCCCCATATGTAGTGTTTAACTGTGGGCAACAGAGCTTCACTGAGGAAGAAAGTCTCACATACAGAAACATACTGTAACAGTCTGTAGCACACTTCAGTGTCCCTCTACAGTCAGACTTCAATCCTGAATGGATATAACTCCATGTTGAATCAACTTCGATAATATAGGCAGTCATATCTATTCAATATGTAGACAACAAGAGTAAGATTTTAGTTTTGAATGGAATCATTCACAGGAGATCTCATGTTGCTCATGTCACCGTACATGCTGCTAATATCTATCACAACTAGTCTCTTATTTAGTACTGAATAAAAAGCTAGCATAACTGTAAAAAGGTAAGGCATTTCTTCTGAACCATCAGTAGTGGCATCCACAGCCCCCAGGCCTCCCAACTCAGCTCCCCATGGACCCCAGCTCAGACCCTCCTGCTGGGGCTTAAATCTCCTCAGGGGCCCCTGCCACCTGCAGTCCCTTCCCTGCACCGGCAGCATGGGGAGTGTGTGTGTGTGTGTGTGTGTGTGTGTGTGTGTGTGTGTGTGTGTGTGTGTGTGTGAGTAGAGAGAGCTGTAGTGTGGAGTGGCATGATTTTAGATGTTATTAGGATCCCCATTAGCCGATGCCAACGGCGACAGCTAGTCTTACTGGGGTCTGACACATAACAAAAAATACATTACCGACAAAATACTTTACAATTTACATACATTTGAGAACATTAACATGTCGTGTGTGTGTGTGTGTGTGTGTGTGTGTGTGTGTGTGTGTGTGTATATGCATCCATCAGTTACACATGTCAGTACATACACACAACAGGCAGGTCACATGGGGGAGAGGCGTTGTGCCGTTAAGTGCTTCTTTACTTGTTTTTTGAAACCGGGTTTACTGTTCACTTGTGCTATATAAGATGGAAGGGAGTTCCATGCACTCATGGCTCTGTATAATACTGTACGTTTCCTTGAATTTGTTCCAGACCTGGGGACTGTGAAAGACCTCTGGTGTCATGTCTGGTGGGGTAAGTGTGTGTGTCAGAGCTGTGTGTAAGTTGACTATGCAAATGATTTGGAATTTTCAACACATTCATGTTTCTTATCAAAACAAGAAGCAATCTAGTCAGTCTCTCCTCCATTTTTTGCCAACAGACTGGCATGCATGGTATTAATATGAGTCCTCTGATTAGAATGAAATCTGCTACTCTGTTCTGGACCAGCTGCAGCTTAACTAGGTCTTTCTTTGCAGCACCTGGCCATATTACTGGACCATAATCAGGGTAAGATAAAACTAGAGCCTGCAGGACTTGATTTGTGGAGAGTGGTGTCAATCAAAACAAGCTTTTTTTTTTATCATGGACAGACAACCATTGAAACTATATGTTTTGACCATGACAGTTGACAATCTACGGTAACACCAAGTAATTTATCTCCTCAACTTGTTCAACAGCCACACCATTCATTACCAGATTCAGCTGAGGTCTAGCACTTAGGGAATGATTTGTACCAAATACAATGCCTTTGTTTTAGAGATGTTCAGGACCAGTTGATGACCTGCCACCCATTCTAAAACTGACTGCAACTTGTTGTTTAGGGTTGCAGTGATTTCATTGGCTGTGGTTGTAGAAAGGGAGTTGAGAGAAGGAGAGAGACAAAGAGACAAAGAGAAAAGCGGTTTCAGTAGTCTGTCTACAGATAGCTAACCAAACTGAAGCTGTATACCGCATAGCGCCAGGGTAAATTAACCTTGTTGATATCAATAATTCAAATCTGATGCACAATCAGAAAGTTGTATTTTTCCATTGTTGTGCAGTTCACTGTAAATCATCATCGTATTGTTTAACGCTTTTCTCTCTTTAGGGCCATAAGACACCTTGAAACGGAGACTGAAATTGAAGAGAGGATGGAGAGAATCGTGGGTAAGAGGATTAGACAAGAGAGAGAGAGAGAGAGAGAGTGCTATATACTCCATCACCTAATTTCTCATATAACTTCATATGATTTGTTGCGTTCCCCTCCTCTCCTTTACATCCATCTACCATCCCCACAGATCATCCACCCATCCTCGGTTTTCATCCCCCTCTCCTCTCATCTCTCCCTTGACTCCCCTGTTTCATTAAAGATTGACACAACAGCTGCTACAGAGCACACACCTCCCCCCCCTCTCTCCCTCTCTCCCTCTTCCTTTCACTCGTTCATCCTTTCTTCAGCCCCCTGTGAGAGGTGGATGTCCTTTGTCTTTCTCTTGTGTGTTTGTGTGTGCTCTTGTCAAATATACAGTATTCTAAACATAGCAGGATAGAGACACACAAACACAATTCAACACCACAATGTGAAGATAGTTTAACCAAGATGATTATTGCTTATTCTTGTCGCCATAATAGGTTAAAAATGTAAAACTATAGTTCTTCTGCACAGGCCATGTGATCAGGAAAAACAGTTTTTTATTAAAACACCAGAGGCAGGGAATTTGGGATTTCCACCTGTTCTAGAAGAGAAAGGAAAGGGAACCAGAGTTCGTCTTTTAACGAGGATGTCACCCCACATGTGAGGGGTCTCTCCACGAAGACAGCTGACAATAGAACACACTGTTGTTTACCATTTTAGCCTTTAGCAGAAGCTTAAAGGCTAAGGTGCCTTGGGTTAAGGGCACAACGAAAGACTTTTCACCTTGTCGGCTCAGGGATTCCAACTAGCGAACTTTCGGTTACTGGCCCAACACTCTAACCGCCAGGCTACCTGCCGCTTGCCGTTTAGCACACAGCCTCTAGCTAGGAAGATGAGTCAATCTGAAATAAACGGCAACAAGTCGATCGTTTCCTTTCCGTCTCTGTCTACTGTGTGGGAACACAGACGTTCAAAGGAAGACACACGCACGCACGCACACACACACACACACAGTGCGCAGGCACACACACTTTCACACACTAATGAGTCCCCTATGATACCTGCTTTCTCGAACAAATGTTTCAGTGGCTCCAGAGGTATTTGACAGTCTCTTTTCTTTTTACTTGATGCTTGCAGTGAGAGGGTTTCTGTGAAGAGGGGGTAAAACACCTCTGTCATTTCATAGAGGAAAAGTTTCAAAGGGCCTCTTTTCGACAAAGCTATATTTCAAAGAGGGAATGGAAGTGAAATATGCTCCAGGTAAAGAGAGAACAGCTTCAGAGTAATGTATTATCATTCACTGAGATAAACTCTCATAGCAGTTACTGTCCCTTCAATTCATACTGCTGGGAGGGAGGGAGGGAGGGAGGGGGAGAGGGAGGGAGGGAGGGAGGGAGGGAGGGAGGGAGGGAGGGAGGGAGGGAGGGAGGGAGGGAGGGAGGGAGGGAAGGAAGGAAGGAAGGAAGGAAGGAAGGAAGGAAGGAAGGAAGGAAGGAAGGAAGGAAGGAAGGAAGGAAGGAAGGAAGGAAGGAAGGAAGGAAGGAAGGAAGGAAGGAAGGAGGGGAGACCCGGAAGCTACGAGTGAAGAAAACAAAACTACAGGATTTTTCAAACTTTGATGGATCCCTTAAGGCCGGATAGAATACTAGAACGATGCTGCAGAATGAACAAAGACAGGGTAGATTTAAAGAGGAGACATAGTAGATCTATAGAGGAGACAGGGTAGATCTATAGATGAGACAGTGTAGATCTACAGAGGAGACATTGAAGGTCTATATTTTAAATTACATTTCACCTTTATTTAACCAGGTAGGCTAGTTGAGAACAAGTTCTCATTTACAACTGCGACCTTGCCAAGATAAAGCAAAGTAGTGTGACACAAACAACAACACAGAGTTATTCATGGAATAAACAAACATATAGTCAATAATACAATAGAAAATGTCTATATATGGTGTGTGCAAATGAGGTAGGATAAGGGAGATAAGGCAATAAATAGGCCACAGTGGCGAAATAATTACAATATAGCATTTAACGCTGGAGTGATAGATGTGCAGAAGATGAGTGTGCAAGTGTAGATACTGGGGTGCAAAGGAGCAAAATAAATAAAATAAATAACAGTATGGGGATGAGGTAGTTGGATGGGCTATTGACAGATGGGCTATGTACTGGTGCAGTGATCTGTGAGCTGCTCTGACAGCTGGTGCTTATATTTAGTGAAGGAGATATGAGTCTCCAGCTTCAGAGATTTTGTAGTTCGTTCCAGTCATTAGCAGCAGAGAACTGGAAGGAAAGGCAGCCAAAGTAGGAATTGGCTTTGGGGGTGACCAGTCAAATATACCTGCTGGAGTGTGTTCTACGGGTGGGTGCTGCTATGGTGACCAGTGAGCTGAGATAAGGTTGGGCTTTACCTAGCAAAGACTTATAGATGACCTGGAGCCAGTGGGTTTGGCGACGAATATGAAACGAGGGCCAGCCAAGGAGAGCATACAGGTCGCAGTGGTGGGTAGTATATGGGGCTTTGGTGACAAAATGGATGGCACTGTGATAGACTGCATCCAATTTGCTGAGTAGAGTGTTGGAGAATGTTTTGTAAATGACATCGCTGAAGTCAAGGATTGGTCGGATAGTCAATTTTAAGAGGGTATATTTGGCAGCATGAATGAAGGATGCTTTGTTGTGAAATAGGAAGTCAAATCTAGATTTCATTTTGGATTGGAGATGCTTAATGTCTGGAAGTTTGGAAGGAGACTTTACAGTCTAGCCAGACACCTAGGTATTTGTAGTTGCCCACATATTCTAAGTCAGAACCATCCAGAGTAGTGATGCTGGACGGGCGGGCAGGTGTGTGCAGCGATCGGTTGAAGAGCATACATTTAGTTTTACTTGCTTTTAAGAGCAGTTGGAGGCCACGGAAGGAGAGCTGTATGGCATTGAAGCTTGTCTGGAGGTTAGTTAACACAGTGTCCAAAGAAGGGCCAGAAGTATACAGAATGGTGTCGTCTGCGTAGAGGTGGATAAGAGAATCACCAGCAGCAAGAGTGACATCATTGATGTATACAGAGAAAAGAGTCGGCCTGAGAATTGAACCCTGTGGCACCCACATAGAGACTGCCAGAGGTCCGGACAACAGGCCCTCTGATTTGACACACTGAACTCTGTCTGAGAAGTAGTTGGTGAACCAGGCGAGGCAGTCATTTGAGAAGCCAAGGCTGTTGAGTCTGCCGATACGACTGTGGTGATTAGTAGATCTACAGAGAAGACAGGGTAGATCTATAGAGGAGACAGGGTAGATCTATAGATGAGACAGTGTAGATCTACAGAGGAGACATTGAAGGTCTACAGATGAGACAGTAGATCTACAGAGAAGACAGGGTAGATCTATAGAGGAGACAGGGTAGATCTATAGATGAGACAGGGTAGATCTATAGAGGAGACAGGGTAGATCTACAGAGAAGACAGGGTAGATCTACAGACAGGGTAGATCTATAGAGGAGACAGGGTAGATCTATAGAGGAGACAGGGTAGATCTACAGAGGAGACAGGGTAGATCTACAGACAGGGTAGATCTATAGAGGAGACAGGGTAGATCTACAGAGAAGACAGGGTAGATCTATAGATGAGAAGTTTAGATCTACAGAGGAGACATTGAAGGTCTACAGAGGAGACAGTAGATCTATAGAGGAGACAGGGTAGATCTACAGAGGAGACAGGGTAGATCTACAGAGGAGACATAGTAGATCTATAGAGGAGACAGTAAATCTATAGAGGAGACAGAGTAGATCTACAGATGACACAGGGTAGATCTATAGAGGAGACATGGTAGATCTATAGATGAGACAGGGTAGATCTATAGAGGAGACAGCGTAGATCATTAGAGGAGACATGGTAGATCTATAGAGGAGACAGTAGATCTATACATGAGACAGGGTAGAACTATAGAGGAGGCAGGGTAGATCTACAGAGGCGACATGGTAAATCTATAGAGGAGACACAGTAGATCTATAGAGGAGACAGAGGAGATCTACAGAGGAGACAAGGCAAATCTATAGATGAGACAGGGTAGATCTATAGAGGACACAGGGTAGATCTATAGAGGAGACAGAGGAGATCTATAGAGGAGACATGGTAAATCTATAGAGGAGACAGGGTAGATCTATAGAGGAGACAGAGTAGATCTATAGAGGAGACAGAGGAGATCTATAGAGGAGACATGGTAAATCTACAGAGGAGACAGGGTAGATCTATAGAGGAGACAGAGTAGATCTACAGAGAAGACAGGGTAGATCTATAGAGGAGGCAGGGTAGATCTACAGACAGGGTAGATCTATAGAGGAGACAGGGTAGATCTATAGAGGAGACAGGGTAGATCTACAGAGGAGACAGGGTAGATCTATAGATGAGACAGTGTAGATCTACAGAGGAGACATTGAAGGTCTACAGACGAGACAGTAGATCTACAGAGGAGACAGGGTAGATCTATAGAGGAGACAGTAGATCTATAGACGAGACAGGGTAGATCTACAGAGGAGACAGGGTAGATCTACAGAGGAGACATAGTAGATCTACAGAGAAGACAGGGTAGATCTATAGAGGAGACAGTAAATCTATAGAGGAGACAGTGTAGATCTACAGAGGAGACATTGAAGGTCTACAGACGAGACAGTAGATCTACAGAGGAGACAGGGTAGATCTATAGAGGAGACAGTAGATCTATAGACGAGACAGGGTAGATCTACAGAGGAGACAGGGTAGATCTATAGAGGAGACAGAGTAGATCTACAGAGAAGACAGGGTAGATCTATAGAGGAGGCAGGGTAGATCTACAGACAGGGTAGATCTATAGAGGAGACAGGGTAGATCTACAGAGGAGACAGGGTAGATCTATAGATGAGACAGTGTAGATCTACAGAGGAGACATTGAAGGTCTACAGACGAGACAGTAGATCTACAGAGGAGACAGGGTAGATCTATAGAGGAGACAGTAGATCTATAGACGAGAGGGTAGATCTACAGAGGAGACATAGTAGATCTACAGATGACACAGGGTAGATCTATAGAGGAGACATGGTAGATCTATAGATGAGACAGGGTAGATCTATAGAGAAGACAGCGTAGATCATTAGAGGAGACATGGTAGATCTATAAATGAGACAGGGTAGATCTATAGAGGAGGCAGGGTAGATCTATAGAGGAGACATGGTAAATCCATAGAGGAGACAGAGTAGATCTATAGAGGAGACAGAGGAGATCTACAGAGGAGACATGGCAAATCTATAGATGAGACAGGGTAGATCTATAGAGGACACAGGGTAGATCTATAGAGGAGGCAGAGGAGATCTATAGAGGAGACATGGTAAATCTATAGAGGAGACAGGGTAGATCAATAGAGGAGACAGAGTAGATCTATAGAGGAGACAGAGGAGATATATAGAAGAGACAGGGTATATCTACAAAGGGGACAGGGTAGATCTATAGAGGAGACAGGGTAGATCTACAGAGGAGACATGGTAGATCTACAGAGGAGACATTGTAAATCTATAGAGGAGACAGAGTTGATCTTCAGAGGAGACAGGGTAGATCTATAGAGGAGAGGGTAGATCTATAGAGGAGACAGAGGAGATCTATAGAGGAGACAGGGTAGATCTACAGAGGAGACATTGTAAATCTATAGAGGAGACAGGGTAGATCTACGGAGGAGACAGAGTTGATCTTCAGAGGAGACAGGGTAGATCTATAGAGGACACAGGGTAGATATTTTGAGTAGACAGGGTAGATCTGCAGAGGAGAGGGTAGATCTATAGAGGAGACAGAGGAGATCTATAGAGGAGACAGGGTAAATCTATAGAGGAGACATGGTAAATCTATAGAGGAGACATGGTAGATCTATAGAGGAGACATGGCAGATCTATAGAGGAGACATGGTAGATCTATAGAGGAGACATGGTAGATCTATAGAGGAGATAGGGTAGATCTATAGACATGGTGTAAATTATAGAGGTAGATATGCAGCCAGGCGCACATCACACAAGTTCCAAACAGACGCACACACACACACACACACACACACACACACACACACACACACACACACACACACACACACACACACACACACACACACACACACACACACACACACACACACGCTGTGTACACTGTGTATATGGACGCACAAAATGCGCACTCACATGCACCAGAGTACGCACACACACGCACACACCAGTGAGACACCACTATAGAATGAAAAGCTTGGCCTAGAAATATCTCGAGGGGACAATTACAACAGTGTGATCTGGGCCATAGATTTGAATAATCTAACTCATTACTGTTTTCAATTTTTCACGCCTCCGCTGCTTCCCCACAATCTAATCATCATCATCATCCTCATCATCATCTTCATCATCAACTGGAATTACAGAATCACACACTCCCCAGCACCATTCTGAGAGAACTATTCACTGTGATACTTCTCTGATCCCCTACAGGTGACAACCACAGCTCTCCTCTGACCTTAACCACCTCATAGCCTTCAAATAACCACCAAACAACCACCAAACAACCCCAAACAACAAACAGATCAAAGTTCCTTAGAATCTAGAGAAAGTTAGTGGCCCTTTGCTGAACTTCAAACAACAACTTAATAACCCACAGACGACCAAGAATTTTTCATTTTTTAAATTACATTTCACCTTTATTTAACCAGGTAGGCTAGTTGAGAACAAGTTCTCATTTACAACTGCGACCTTGCCAAGATAAAGCAAAGCAGTGTGAACAGACAATAACACAGAGATATTCATGGAATAAACAAACATATAGTCAATAATACAATAGAAAATGTCTATATATGGTGTGTGCAAATGAGGTAGGATAAGGGAGATAAGGCAATAAATAGGCCACAGTGGCGAAATAATTACAATATAGCATTTAACACTGGAGTGATAGATGTGCAGAAGATGAGTGTGCAAGTGTAGATACTGGGGTGCAAAGGAGCAAAATAAATAAAATAAATAACAGTATGGGGATGAGGTAGTTGGATGGGCTATTGACAGATGGGCTATGTACTGGTGCAGTGATCTGTGAGCTGCTCTGACAGCTGGTGCTTATATTTAGTGAAGGAGATATGAGTCTCCAGCTTCAGAGATTTTGTAGTTCGTTCCAGTCATTAGCAGCAGAGAACTGGAAGGAAAGGCAGCCAAAGTAGGAATTGGCTTTGGGGGTGACCAGTCAAATATACCTGCTGGAGTGTGTTCTACGGGTGGGTGCTGCTATGGTGACCAGTGAGCTGAGATAAGGTTGGGCTTTACCTAGCAAAGACTTATAGATGACCTGGAGCCAGTGGGTTTGGCGACGAATATGAAACGAGGGCCAGCCAAGGAGAGCATACAGGTCGCAGTGGTGGGTAGTATATGGGGCTTTGGTGACAAAATGGATGGCACTGTGATAGACTGCATCCAATTTGCTGAGTAGAGTGTTGGAGAATGTTTTGTAAATGACATCGCTGAAGTCAAGGATTGGTCGGATAGTCAATTTTAAGAGGGTATATTTGGCAGCATGAATGAAGGATGCTTTGTTGTGAAATAGGAAGTCAAATCTAGATTTCATTTTGGATTGGAGATGCTTAATGTCTGGAAGTCTGGAAGGAGACTTTACAGTCTAGCCAGACACCTGGGTATTTGTAGTTGCCCACATATTCTAAGTCAGAACCATCCAGAGTAGTGATGCTGGACGGGCGGGCAGGTGTGTGCAGCGATCGGTTGAAGAGCATACATTTAGTTTTACTTGCTTTTAAGAGCAGTTGGAGGCCACGGAAGGAGAGCTGTATGGAATTGAAGCTTGTCTGGAGGTTAGTTAACACAGTGTCCAAAGAAGGGCCAGAAGTATACAGAATGGTGTCGTCTGCGTAGAGGTGGATAAGAGAATCACCAGCAGCAAGAGTGACATCATTGATGTATACAGAGAAAAGAGTCGGCCTGAGAATTGAACCCTGTGGCACCCCCATAGAGACTGCCAGAGGTCCGGACAACAGGCCCTCTGATTTGACACACTGAACTCTGTCTGAGAAGTAGTTGGTGAACCAGGCGAGGCAGTCATTTGAGAAACCAAGGCTGTTGAGTCTGCCGATACGACTGTGGTGATTGACATTGAGTCGAAAGCCTTGGCCAGGTCGATGAATACAGCTGCACAGTATTGTCTCTTATAGATGGCGGTTATGATATCGTTTAGGACCTTGAGTGTGGCTGAGGTACACCCATGACCAGCTCGGAAACCAGATTGCATAGCAGAGAAGGTACAGTGGGATTCGAAATGGTCGGTGATCTGTATGTTAACTTGGCTTTCGAAGACTTTAGAAAGTTAGGGCAGGATAGATATAGGTCTGCAGCAGTTTGGGTCTAGAGTGTCTCCCCCTTTGAAGAGGTGGATGGCCGTGGCAGCTTTCCAATCTTTGGGGACCTCAGACGATACGAAAGAGAGGGTCCAGATTGTCTAGCCCGGCTGATTTGTAGGGGTCCAGATTTTGCAGCTCTTTCAGAACATCAGCTATCTGGATTTGGGTGAAGGAGAAATGGGGAGGCTTGGGCAAGTTGCTGTGGGGGGTGCAGAGCTGTTGACCAGGGTAGGGGTAGCCAGGTGGAAAGCATGGCCAGCCGTAGAAAAATACTTATTGAAATTCTCAATTATTGTGGATTTATCTGGGGTGACAGTGTTTCCAAGCCTCAGTGCACTGCCAGCTCGCAGGAGGTGCTCTTATTCTCCATGGACTTTACAGTGTCCCAGAACTTTTTGGAGTTTGTGCTACAGGATGTACATTTCTGTTTGAAATAGCTAGCCTTTGCATTCCTAACTGCCTGTGTATATTGGTTCCTATTTTCCCTGAAAAGTTGCATATCGGGGCTGTTTGATGATAAATTACAGCTACCCTCAAACTTGGAGAGAGATAGTAGTTTATAACCAACCATCAAATAACCACTTGTACTTTCAGGAATATTTTATATGTTTAATATTTACAAATTCTATTTTTAGAATTTTACACACTGCAATTTCACCCGATGTTGGTCAGATGGGACATTAGAGTCCCACCTGCCCCAAAGAGGATTCAAAGGATAGTGTTGCCTTGCACATGTATTCTATTTTTCACGCCTCCACTGCTCTGCACACCCTAATCATCCTCATCACCACAATCATCATCATCATCATCAAATGGAATTACAGAATCACACACTCCCCAACACCACTCTGAGAGAACTATTCACTGTGATGTTTTCTCTGATCCCCTACAGGTGACAACCACAGCTCTCCTCTGACCTTAACCACCTCATAGCCTTCAAATAACCACCAAACAACCACCAAACAACAAACAGATCAAAGGTCCTTAGAATCTAGAGAAAGTTAGTGGCCCTTTGCTGAACATCAAACAACAACTTAATAACCCACAGACAACGCACGCATACCATACACATATTCACACAGAGAAACCTGTCGGGCTGCATCATCCTGTCGGGCGCCATCACCGCCTGGTACGGCAACCGCCCATAACCGCAGGGCTCTCCAGAGGGTGGTGCCTTCTGCACAATGCATCGCCGGAGGCAAAATCTCTGCCCTTCAGGACACCTACAGCACCTGATGTTACAGGAAGGCCAAAAAGATCATCAAGGGCAACAACCAGTCGAGCCATCTCCTGTTCACCCCGTTATCATCCAGAAGGCGAGGTCAGTACAGGTGCATCACAGCTGGGACAGAGAGACTGAAAAATAGCTTCTATCTCAAGGCCATCAGACTGTCTACATACAGACTTGAAATCATTGGCCACTTTAATAAATGGATCACTAGTCACTTTAATAATGCCACTTGAATAATGTTTACATATCTTGCATTACCCATCTCATATGTATATACTGTATTTTATACCATCTATTGCATCTTGCCTATGCCGATCTGACATTGCTCATCCATATATTTCTTTGTATATATTCTTATTCCATTCCTTTACTTAGATTTGAGTGTATTAGGTAGTTGTTGTGGAATTGTTAGATTACATGTTAGATATTGCTGCACTGTCGGAACTAGAAGCACAAGCATTTTGCTACACTCGTAATAACATCAGCTAACCATGTGAATGTGTCCAATAACCTTTGATTTGATTTGATTTGACACGATGTCATGACGTTGCCCTCTTTGGGTACAGCAAGCCCCATCCCCCTCTCCCTGTTTCCTACACACAGGTTGCTGTGGTCAGAGAGAGGTCGTAAATTCCTGGAGGAGATTATCTCCTCATGGCCACAGTATTGAGACAGAGTGAATTTTCATAGAGAACAAAGGAATTTCTTCCACCTCACAGAACTTGAGGTCCGAACAACATTTATGTTCTGGAGAAGGTATAAAAGATCGGTGAGGAATCCAGTTACGAACTGGTACGTTTGGTACAATTTGTTGAAACTCATGGGAGACAATGCAACCACATTACCATAACCCTGTTTATTTAATAGCCTCAGATATGAGGTGTACATCTAATTGTTGTATAAGATGAATGAGTGAGGATGATATTGTTTGTAAAATTGTGTTATGTGATTTTGGACTTTTTAATGAAGGAAACTCCCATTCCCTTTTGAGTTCAACTAAATTAGAGGACCGCCCATGAGCCTGGTTAGGGTCGGGCATCCTGGGACAGGTCCTTTTCTGCAACTCCTGAATAAAACCCCCACTTTGAGAATTTCTCAACAGACCATGTTTCCCTCAATTGCGAGAGGACAAAGGTTGCAGACCAGCTTACCTCTATAACGAGAGGGCCAAGGTTTGAGTAGACTGCTGAATCTTTTAACCATTCCACGTGGTTCAACTCTTAGACTATCGATACCGACAGAATAAAAACAAGTCTTTGATATTAATTACTAGTCTGCAGCTAGGAATTCGGTATCATTGAACTTGAAGACCGACAACCGCCGAAACATCTATCCATAACGACATGAATGAATGTCACTTTGAACTATCCATTTTAACCACGACAGAGAGGGCGGACAAACTCTCCAACAGAAATTAACTTTTCAACAGAGAACCCGACGACACACTGAGCATAAATATATATATTGATTGGAATTGTTCCCGAATGAGTGAGCATTCATGTGCAATGGATTAGCATTTCAATTGTTATATTTATCAACTGTGTGTTGTCTTATCTCAGTCGGCCCCCACTTCCCTTTTGTACACCAAGCCGCGATGCAGGTTTATCCCACTAGGGAAAACTCCGTTATCACTTCCTTGTAACTATCTACTGTTTGTTTATGCATTTCTGTGAATTACTTAGTTAGTAAATCAATTATTTAAGACAATTGATGTATGGATGACTCATAGTAAAGACTGGGTTCGTGCAGATAACCAACCATTTACGACGTTTGGAATGAGACTAACGTGAGGTAATGTAAAGAATAAGTCAATAATCAGAAGACTAATTGACCAGAAATAAAACATCTGAAAAGTTGTATTAGGAAAAATATAACTTTGTAATCTGAATATTTTCCTTGGTGCCCCGACTTCCTAGTTATTACAGTTACATGATTAATCAGTTTAATCGCGTAATAATAATTACAGAGAATCTTTGATAAAAACTAAGTCTTCAGTTAATGATAGTAAAGACATGACAACACACTCCGAATCACTTAGCATGGTAACAGGACATGGTCGTGGGTCAGGGAACCAATGGCTTCTCAACCAATCCGTCTCCGTCTGAAACAGTAGTGCAATGCTTTATATATCTCAGCAGAAATACAGTCAACTCAACTACAGTAGAGAGAGGAAGAGGAGGCATGAAAACAAATAACGTTGGACTAATGAGAAGCTTGCATGGATGAATACAGAGTATAGTAATGAGGTTGATGAATGATGATGATGAGGAGGCGGGAACAAAGTCTAGCTCAGTTAAACAATATTGTTGCCTTGCACCCGCCCGCCCACACACACACACACACACACACACACACACACACACACACACACACACACACACACACAGGGGATCCCTTTTCTAGGCCTCCCTTCTAATGTCATTAGCTGCAGGCAGTGGAGAGAATAGCAGAATGAAAGAGCTTTCACGCTATACATGAGGCTAAACTACTATATCCATTGCTACCACTATTAATACTGGTAAGAACAGGGCTATCACATTGTTCCAAATACACACTGTCTTTTTGTTCCTTAAGGTCAAGAGGGAAATACAACGCCCCTCCACCAAGGCATGTGAGCCTCAGGCTCGCTCACACACACACACACACACACACACATACACACACACACACACACACTAGGGAGTTTAAATTTGAAACACACAGAAATGCACGCACACACACACACTCATCTCAATCTTCCATTTAGGATGCAAGTGAAGCACGTAGCAATGCAGTGTACTGTATTTGTGAGGCATAAAGCCAATCTGTGTTCCACCTACATACACATACACACACACAAACACACACACACAGTTTGTGCCCTCCACATACACTTTGATGTTCCACACAGGAACTGGCAGAATTCTAAGTGTCTGTTTAGTAGTAGGAGAGTGTGAATAGATACCTGTAGCGTCAGTCAGCGTTAAAACAGCAGGCCTCTTAGAACCTTACAGCCAATCGAAATATAATGGTTTAAGTCAGCCCACCACTACATGACTAGGAGACTGTCAAATCAGCCAGACTACAGTCATCTTTAGTAAGTACTTGTGTGAAGTCCTGCATCCCGCTGTAATGACTATATAGAAAAGATTGCGACAATCAGGCCACATCTAGCTGAGAGCAGAATGCAGGTTTTGCATAGTTCTCACACTGACATTATGTTGAATGGAAATTAGATATTCTATGTTTGGCAATTCGGAACCCAGAGATGTTCTTTCTTAGCCATGTGACTTGACCAAGCAAAACATGGTTTTGTTTCTGGTCTGCTGGATGGTCAGGAAGCAATATCTAAGTCATGAGGCTGGCAGGAGTCTTATTCCTACACCAGCTTAAAACACTGGACTGGTGGTTAATATTAGAGATCGACTGTACTATGGATCTTCAAAAAGCAATATCCTGCCATAACAACCAGCCATGTTCTACATCACAGACCCCAGAGCTGTTTGAATGGAGGTAATTAAGCACTTTCATCTCAGACTCATTTTGAATAAAAGCGATCTAGATTTTCACCAGGGGAAGGGTGAGAGAGAGAGAGACAGAAAGAAAGAAAGAAAGAAAGAAAGAGAGATGGAGAGAGAGAAAGCGTGACGGAGAGAGAGAGAGAGAAAGAAAGATAAAGAGAGAAAGAAAGGGAGAGAAAGAGAAAGAGAGCAAGAGAAGAGAGAGAGGGAGAATGATGAATATCTACTGCACAACCAACCAAGTGATGAACGGGATTCAGTCAGAGGTTTACTTAAGTTTAGTTATTTTATTGAGACTTTTAGAGGCAAACAAGATGAGTTTAACCCCATTTACACTAGGGCCAGGAAGATACCTTTGTCTCAAAATATTATTTCCATGGCAAAAATGAAAACAGGAAGCAGACCCAACTCTTTGGTCCTTCATAAACCTGATGTATGTAAAATATCATGGGCTATAGCTTGGAAAATGAATGTGACTCTGGATGATGATACATTAGGGCTGTATATAGCCTCGCTACTGTTATTTTATTGTAGCTCTTTAATTATTTGTTATTTGTATTTTTTGCTTATCTATATTTTACTTGACACTTATTTTTCTTAAAACTGCATTTTTGGTAAAGTGTTTGTTAGTAAGCATTTCACTGTAAGGTCTACTGTATTTGGCACATGTGACAAATAAAAATTTATTTTATTTTGTTTTCCTAAAGAAGTTAAATCCGCTTCGTGTTTTTTTTCCCTTGCCACGACACTAATGAATATCGCCCTCGGCCCTAATTTACACTCATGTTTGTACAGCACGGTCAACTACCATTAGACCAAATATGTTCTCTCGACTCTGTTTACTTTAGTTGTAAGCTCACAATGAAGACAAATATTTGCATTGTTGGCAGCACTTCACTGGAAACATAACAGCAGTCGGGAAAGAGTCCACTAGGTCAACTATGTGTGTGTGTGTGTGTGTGTGTGTGTGTGTGTCTGTGTGTACAAGCATGTGTGTGTGTGTGTGTGTGTGTGTGTGTGTGTGTGTGTGTGTGTGTGTGTGTGTCTGTGTGTACAAGTATGTGTGTGTGTGTGTGTGCGTGTGTGTGTGTGTGTCTGTGTGTACAAGTATGTGTGTGTGTGTGTGTGTGTGTGTGTGTGTGTGTGCGTGTGTGTGTCTGTGTGTACAAGTATGTGTGTGTGTGTGTGTGTGTGTGTGTGTGTGTGTGTGTGTGTGTGCGTCGGCCCCTGTGGCGGAAGAAGGATTGTGATAATAATTGCTCACCATCTGGCCGCTGGTCTGTATGAAAGTGTGTCTGAAGGACAGCCATGTGATGGAGGCCGAGTCTATCTGTCTGTCCTGTCCTGAGGCCTGAACCAACATCATGGCTGCAACTGAAGCTAGCACTGCCAGCAGACCATTAGTCTATCAGCCAGAGAGAGAGAGAGAGCGAGAGAGCGAGAGAGCGAGAGAGAGAGAGAGAGAGAGAGAGAGAGAGAGAGAGAGATGTACAGCCCTCTAGCTCTTCAATATCATAACGAAGTGCTGAAGGACAGAGTGATTTCAAATGATGAGCCATAACATGAATGTGTCATGCATTTTGGTGAGGAATTAAAGAAAAAAAATGCATTGGAGGTTTGATTAGTTCAGACTACAGATAATGAATGTAAGGATAAGTCACAGCAGGAGGGTAATGTGTTTTTCTACACATCTCTGAGTAGTAGAGAAGAGATAGAGTAACCCCCTGAACACAACGCTGTAGCAATGTAATGATGACATCCATATGACAACTATTCTGCAACATTATTATGATATGATGCTGTTATGTGGAGCTCTCTTTGCCAAACATCTAACCTGGCTGAGAATACCGTAATTAAGATGTTATCAACATCTCTTTTTCATAGATGTTTCATTCCTCAAAGAAGCCCAGCAGCCGACACTGCTGCAACGTCTTCATCAATACTGATGTCGATCAGAGAGGAATGACTGAAAGGTGAGGAGAGGAGATGAGATGAGAGGAGAGGAGAGGAAAGAAGAGGAGAGGAGAAGAGAGGAGAGGAGAGGAGAGGAAAGGAAAGGAAAGGAAAGGAGATGCGAGGCGAGGAGAGGAGAGGAGAGGAGAGGAGAGGAGAGGAAAGGAAAGGAAAGGAAAGGGAAAAAAGGAGAGGAGAGGAGAGGAAAGAAGAGGCGAGGAAAATAAATGAAAGGAGAGGAAAGGAGAGGAAAGGAAAGGAAAGGAGAGGAGCTGGCAGTGATGTGATTTCCCAGGCTTTGTAGGCAGCTTTTCCCAATCTGCTTGAGGGTATTCCTTTGGTTAATTATCAACACACACATTTTCACATGTCTTGTACAAACAATTCTTTAAAAGCTGGTTTCAAATATTTAACAAGGCCTAAGCCATATAAAATTACCCCACTACTCGAACAACCAGGCAATTTTATAGCCGTAAAACTAAAATAAACCATTTTGCAGATTTCAGAGTTTTCAGAGTCGTGCTCGAGAAAGGAGAGAGACTGAGTTTGAGTTATAGTAGTAAAGTAGGGACATCACTGTGTGGTTGTCGGGCCAACACGACTGGACGGGAGTGTCCTAACAGTACTTTCCACAGCTGTGGCCATGGCAACCACAAACCCTCCTCATCAGTTTGTGTCTGTTTGTGCTATTACCTAAAAGAAACGTCACCATGTGAAGATATTTGCAAATATGTAACGGTATGTACAGTGCATTCGGAAAGTATTCAGACCCCTTGACTTTTCCCCCCAAAAATGTACATCACAGCCCTGTTCTAAAATAGATTCAAATGTTATTTTCCCTCATCAATCTACACACCACATCCCATAATGACGAAGGAATAACTAAAAATATCACATTTACATAAGTATTCAGCCAATTTACTCAGTACTTTGTTGAAGCACCTTTAGCAGAGATTACAGTCTCGAGTCTGCTTGGGTATGACGCTACAAGCTTGGCACACCTGTATTTGGGGAGTTTCTCCCATTCTTCTCTGCAGATCATCTCAAGTTCTGTCCGGTTGGATGGGGAGCGTCGCAGCACAGCTATTTTCAGGTCTCTTCAGAGATGTTCAATCGGGTTCAAGTTCGGTCTCTGGCTGGGCCACTCAGGGACATTCAGAGACTTGTTCTTAAGCCACTCCTGCATTGTCTTGGCTGTGTGCTTAAGGTTGTTGTCCTTTTGGAAGGTGAACATTCGCCCCAGTCTGAGGTCCTGAGCACTCTGGAGCAAATTTTCATCAAGGATCTCTCTGTACTGTGCTCCGTTCATCTTTCCATCGATCCTGACCAGTCTCCCAGTCTCTGCCGTTGAAAAACATCCCCACAGCATGGTTCCTCCAGACGTGACACTTGGCATCCAGTTCAAAGAGTTCAATCTTGGTTTCATCAGACCAGATAATCTTGTTTCTCATGGTCTGAGAGTCCTTTTGGTGTCTTTTGTCAAACTCCAAGCTGTCTGTCATGTGCCTTTTACTGAGGACTGGCTTCCATCTGCTCACTCTACAATAAAGTCCTGGTTGGTGGAGTGCTGCGGAGATGTTTTTTTTTGTTTGTTTGTTTTGCTCTGACTTGTACTGTCAATGGTGGGACCTTAAATAGACAGGTGTGTGCCATTCCAAATCATGTCCAATCAATTGGATTTACCACAGGTGGAGTCCAATCAAGATATAGAAACATCTCAAGGATGATCAATGGAAAAAGGATGCACCTGAGCTCAATTTCTAGTATCAAAGCAAAGGGTATGAATACTGGACACATCTACTCATTCACTATTTATTTCTACATTGTAGAATAATAGTGAGACATCAAAACTATGAAATAACACATATGGAATCATTTAGTAGCCAAATAAGTGTTGAACAAATCAAAATATGTTTTATACATGACATTCTTCAAAGAAATAGTCACCCTTTGCCTTGATGACAGCGTTGCACACTCTTGGCATTCTCTCAACCAGCTTCATGAGGTAGTCACCTGGAATGCATTTCAATTAACGTGTGTCTTGTTAAAAGGTCATTGGTGGACTTTCTTTCCTTCTTAATGCGTTTGAGCCAATCAGTTGTGTTGTGACAAGGTAGAGGTGGTATACAGAAGATAGCACGATCTGGTAAAAGACCAAGTCCATATTACGGCGAGAACAGCTCAAGTAAGTAAAGAGAAATGACAGTCCATCATTACTTTAAGACACGAAGGCCAGTCAATCTGGAAAATGTCAAGAACTTTCAAAGTTTCTTCAAGTGCAGTCGCAAAAACCTTCAAACACTATGATGACACTGGCTCTCATGAGGAACGCCACGGGAAAGAAAGACCCAGAGTTACCTCTCTGCAGAGGATAAGTTCATTAGTTACCAGCCTCAGAAATTGCAGCCCTTATAAATGCTTCACAGAGTTCAAGTAACAGACACATCTCAACATCAACTGTTCAGAGGAGACAGCGTGAATCAGGGCTTCATGGTAGAATTGCTGCAAAGTAACCACTACTAAAGAGTGATTGAGTGCTGCAACAGATGACCTGGCCTCCACAATCACCCGACCTGAACCCAATTGAGAAGGTTTGGGGTGAGTTGGACCGCAGAGTGAAGGAAAAGCAGCCATATGCTCAGCATATGTGGGAACTGCTTCAAGACGGTTGGAAAAGCATTCCAGGTGAAGCTGGTTGAGAGAATGCCAAGAGTGTGCAAAGCTGTCATCAAGAAAAATGGTGGCTACTGTGAACACTCAAATATAAAATATATTTAGATTTGTTAAACCTTTTTTCATTACTACACGATTCCATTTGTGTTATTTCATAGTTTTGATGTCTTCACTATTATTCTACAATGTAGAAAATAGTACAAATAAATAAAAACCCTTGAATGAGTAGGTGTGTTAAAAATTTTGACGGGTACTGTATATACTATACATAAGGTATTTCTGTTTTTATTTTTAATTAACTTGCACAAATTTCTAAAAGAAACTGTTTTCTCTTTGTCATTATGGGGTATTGTGTGTAGATTGCTGAGAATTTTAATACATTTCAATAGATTTTAGAAAAAGGTTGTAACGTAACAAAATGTGTAAAAAGGTCAAGGGTCTGAATACTGTATATAGTATAGGTGCTTTGCTTTATTAGTTGTTGTCACGACTTCCGCCGAAATTGGTGCCTCTCCTTGTTCGGGTGGTGTTCGGCGGTCGTCGTCCCCGGCTTTCTAGCTGCCTCCAATCCACATTTTTTTTCTCCATTTGTTATGTCTTGATTGTACACACCTGGTTTCAATTACGTTATTATTGTTTCCCTATATCCCTACGTGGATTTATTGTACTGTTTATTATTCCCGAGTAAAGTACGTTATTTTTACTCAGTTCTGTTTCCTGCGCTTGACTCCGTCCTCACCTATACACCACTGACGCTGACAGTTTTATTAGTAATTGTAGCAGTAGTTTTTATTAGTTGTAGGCCTATTTGTAGTTTTTTATGCTAACTAACTTTAGTTTTTTAATTATTATTATTTCATTGTTATTATTATTAGACTGTATTTCCATTTTATTCTTATCACTAAATATTGTTTGTTTGTTTTGTTGTTTTCATTTGGTCACTTGAAAAAGAGATGCATCTTAAGAGATTTCATCCTTCAAAATGTAACATAAAAATAAATAAATCAGCTGGACCTTGTCACTGTGACGACACACAGCCAGACTGAAAGCCTTCATGGCAACGACAGGAACTGACATGACATGTCAGTCTAAATTGGCATGAAGTTTGCCTTGTCTGTTTGTTCTATCTTACCACCTCATTGTCAGTGATATTGTCAAGGTAAATAACGCCTGTAGGAGTTGGCAAGAGAGCACAAACAGACTGGCTGTCAGGCTATCATCATATAGCAATACTTTCTTACAGCTGCAACAATGTGCATTCGGTTTAATCTAAGATGTTTACAGTACGACGAAAAAAAATACTTCACAGAGTAATGACATTCAATTGTCACACCCTGATCAGTTTCACCTGTCCTCGTTATTGTCTCCACCCCCTCCAGGTGTTGCTTATTTTCCCCTGTGTATTTATCCCAGTTCCCTGTCTCTCTGTGCCAGTTTGTCTTGTACGTTTCCAAGTCAACCATCTGTTTTCCTGTTCTCCTGCTTTTTGCGTTCTCCTTTTTCTCGTCCTCCCGGTTTTGACCCTTGCCTGTTTCTGGACTTTGTACCCGCCTGCCTGACCATTCTGCCTGCCTTGACCACGAGCCTGTCTGCCACTTTGTACCTCATGGACTCTGGTCTGGTTTGGACCTTTTTGCCTGGCCACCACAACCATTCTCTTGACTACCCCTTTGGATTAATAAACATTGTAAGACTCCAACCATCTGCCTCCTGTGTCTGCATTTGGGTCTCGCCTTGTGCCTTGATATCAATGACAGAATGTCAAAGTCGCTGTGATTCATAAAAAAAAAACCATCTATCAAAAACAGTGGTTCCACATAATCCGTTTTCAAATGTCTGCTACGGAATGTGCTGCACTATCAAATAAAGAGGAAGTCACTGTAAATATCTCCCCATTCCCTTTAGTGTCTCTTATAACAAAGACAAGAGGAGTGCTCCAGAAATAACTTCCTTCCCCTCCCTATCATTGTCTCTCCTAACTCCATCTGCCTCCGCTACACTTCAGCTACAGCAGTACATAGAAGATCATATATTTATAGATCCAAACACTCTGTCAAAAAGCATTAACGTTATATACTATGTGTGACTTGTTTCAGGAAACTAGGCGTATGTCGCGCATCACTACTTCACAGGAGAGGCATTTGAAACGTAAATATGTATTTACTTTTAATCAAAATACATTTGTTTTGGGCAGAAATACCTTCTGGAACATGTGGAATTTCATGTGCCTTAATAACAAATGTGTATGCCATCTGTAAATATGAATAAACATTTTTAATTACGAGCCTAGTTGGTTTATCCTCGGAAAAATACAGGAATCTTCAAGCTAGCCATGATTGGCTGAGATAATGGATGGGTTGTGTCACGCCCTGACCTTAGAGAGACGTTTTATTTCTCTATTTGGTTAGGTCAGGGTGTGATGTGGGTTGGGCATTCTATGTTTTGTTTTTCTATGATTTTGTTTTGGCCGGGTGTGGTTCTCAATCAGGGACAGCTGTCTATCGTAGCCCTTTTCCCTACTTTCTTTGTGGGACGTTAACTTTGTTTGTGGCACATAGCCCTTAAGCTTCACGGTTCTTTTGTATTGTTTATTGTTTTTGTCGGCGTCACCTAAATAAAAGGAATACAGTGCCTTGCGAAAGTATTCGGCCCCCTTGAACTTTGCGACCTTTTGCCACATTTCAGGCTTCAAACATAAAGATATAAAACTGTATTTTTTTTGTGAAGAATCAACAACAAGTGGGACACAATCATGAAGTGGAACGACATTTATTGGATATTTCAAACTTTTTTAACAAATCAAAAACTGAAAAATTGGGCGTGCAAAATTATTCAGCCCCTTTACTTTCAGTGCAGCAAACTCTCCAGAAGTTCAGTGAGGATCTCTGAATGATCCAATGTTGACCTAAACGACTAATGATGATAAATACAATCCGCCTGTGTGTAATCAAGTCTCCGTATAAATGCACCTGCACTGTGATAGTCTCAGAGGTCCGTTAAAAGCGCAGAGAGCATCATGAAGAACAAGGAACACACCAGGCAGGTCCGAGATACTGTTGTGAAGAAGTTTAAAGCCGGATTTGGATACAAAAAGATTTCCCAAGCTTTAAACATCCCAAGGAGCACTGTGCAAGCGATAATATTGAAATGGAAGGAGTATCAGACCACTGCAAATCTACCAAGACCTGGCCGTCCCTCTAAACTTTCAGCTCATACAAGGAGAAGACTGATCAGAGATGCAGCCAAGAGGCCCATGATCACTCTGGATGAACTGCAGAGATCTACAGCTGAGGTGGGAGACTCTGTCCATAGGACAACAATCAGTCAGTCGTATATTGCACAAATCTGATTATTATGAAATCAAATTATGGAAGAGTGGCAAGAAGAAAGCCATTTCTTAAAGATATCCATAAAAACTTTGCCACAAGCCACCTCGGAGACACACCAAACATGTGGAAGAAGGTGCTCTGGTCAGATGAAACCAAAATTGAACTTTTTGGCAACAATGCAAAACGTTATGTTTGGCGTAAAAGCAACACAGCTCATCACGCTGAACACACCATCCCCACTGTCAAACATGGTGGTGGCAGCATCATGGTTTGGGCCTGCTTTTCTTCAGCAGGGACAGGGAAGATGGTTAAAATTGATGGGAAGATGGATAGAGCCAAATACAGGACCATTCTGGAAGAGAACCTGATGGAGTCTGCAAAAGACCTGAGACTGGGATGGAGATTTGTCTTCCAACAAGACAATGATCCAAAACATAAAGCAAAATCTACAATGGAATGGTTCAAAAATAAACATATCCAGGTGTTAGAATGGCCAAGTCAAAGTCCAGACCTGAATCCAATCGAGAATCTGTGGAAAGAACTGAAAACTGTTGTTCACAAATGCTCTCCATCCAACCTCACTGAGCTCGAGCTGTTTTGCAAGGAGGAATGGGAAAAAATGTCAGTCTCTCGATGTGCAAAACTGATAGAGACATACCCCAAGCGACTTACAGCTGTAATCGCAGCAAAAGGTGGCGCTACAAAGTATTAACTTAAGGGGGCTGAATAATTTTGCACGCCCAATTTTTCAGTTTTTGATTTGTTAAAAAAGTTTGAAATATCCAATAAATGTCGTTCCACTTCATGATTGTGTCCCACTTGTTGTTGATTCTTCACAAAAAAATACAGTTTTATATCTTTATGTTTGAAGCCTGAAATGTGGCAAAAGTTTGCAAAGTTCAAGGGGGCTGAATACTTTCGCAAGGCACTGAATGTACGCTCACCAAGCTGCACTTTGTTCCACTTTCAACGACACCCGTGACAGGTTGGACATGCCGAGAGATGAGTTCGGATTGGTCTGCCATGTGTTATGCTTCTGTCTATACCATGAGCTGCTCAGTATGTGTAGGTAATCCTTTCTAAGGCGGCTTTTTTGAAAGATGCTCTCCACTTCCTGGAGGAGCGTGTTTTGAAATCAGTGGAACGTCCCGTGGAAGCAGAATATGATAGCTAAGGAGATGGAGAAAATTCTGGAGTTTGATTGCAAATATGCAGAAGGAGTCAACAAGAGAACACACCGAAAGTTATTGTATGCAACACCTGTCTCTGGATTACATCTTCAAACTAAGGGCAACCATGGCATCAATGACAGATAGGGAGAAGCGTGCATCAATGTATTTGGGTAAGTGAGTCTAGCTAGCTACTTTTTCAGGTATTATATGTTTCATGTTTTGTCAGAAAGTCATTTTCATTGCAGGGTAGTAACTATACTCTCCTTAAAGAGATGGCTGGGGATAAGGCTTAAGAGGGTGTGAACAAAGCTGAATGGATGTAGACAAAGCAGAATTACATTCCCATTGTTCCTCAACTGTAGCGCATGATACACTAATTTCTAGTCTCTACTTTTATCCAATGTAAAAAACACCATTTCAAACCTTGCTACATAAGACTGAATTGAGCCGGTCGGTCAAATTTGACATATATAGAGCATGAAAAATTGAGCTGCCTGGCTTCTTCGCTGCCTGCATCCCCTTGTTCAGAGGGGTTTTGTGATACACAGAGAGAGAGAGCGAGAGAGAGAGAGCAAGCTGCACCCTGCCTATGATAATGAATAATAAATGCAGAGATGAGTGTATGCATAGACTATTGATGAGTTCCTCTTTTAAGTTCTGGAGAAGAGCCACTACACTGGCCTCGCCATCTGTGATGGCTGTTAGTCTGGATACCTGGGGACTGGACCCAGGCTCACACACTGCTAGGACTGTTAGTCTGGATACCTGGGGACTGGACCCAGGCTCACACACTGCTAGGTCTATTAGTCTGGATACCCGGGGACTGGACCCAGGCTTACACACTGCTAGGACTGTTAGTCTGGATGCCTGGGGACTGGATCCAGGCTTACACACTGCTAGGACTGTTATTCTGGATACCTGGGGACTGGACTCAGGCTCATACACTGCTAGAACTGCACAAATGGCAATTAACTATTGTATAATACTCTAAACACGCATACTGTACATACATACATACATACATACATACATACATACATACATACATACATACGCTCACACACAAAATCACTCACTTGTATGCACATGAACGATTCCACGCATTTGCTTGACAAGAGAGACCAGCCACTTCTGAACCACTAAAATTAAATAGGGAGGTTAAGTAGAAGAAAAACAATATTTAGAAAAGTACTGTGGCGGTACGGCTGTTAAATATGTGTTCATACAGGGAATCACATTGGTGCACGCACACAAAGTATAGTAATGAACACAAAGTGAGACAGAGAGCTGGTTTCAAGCGCAGGGCGCAGCAGGTGTTTATTGTAAAGGACCACAGGAGGAGGCTGGGTCCAGGGGCAGGCAGAAGGTCATTCACAGGGGGTCCAAAAAGGCAACAGTACAGGCAGGGAAAGACTAGTAATGTTGTCTGGGATATCAGGCAAAAGGTAGAGAACAGGAAATCCGATAGGCTAAAGTACAGTCAGGGAATAGGCAAAAGGCATCGTTAGTGAGGCAGGCAAAAACTATCATACACGAGAGGATTAAATGGGAAAACCAGAGCTCCGAATAGAAGTGTGTCACAAAACAAACAATACCTCAAAATGATGGGGTGCAAAGAACTGAACGAAATAGTGTGTGATAATGAAATACAGGAGTGTGAACAGGTGATCAGAATTCAGGTGATTGGGATCTGGAGAGTGAGCTACGTTCAGGGGGTCTATGTGTTTGAGAGTGTGAGTTGGAAGTAGACGTTACAAGTATAAGTATCTCATCTCACGGTCATGAATCACTAGTCACTTGAAACAATTCCACTCAAAATAATGCCACTTTATTAATGTTTACATATCTTGCATTACTCATATCTCATGTATATACTGTATTTTATACCATCTATCGCACCTTGCCTATGCCGCTCGGCCATCGCTCATTCATATACTTATATGTACATATTCTCATTCCCCCCTTTAGATTTGTGTGTATTAGGTAGTTGTTGGGGAATTGTTCGATTACTTGTTAGATATTGCTGCACTGTCGGAACTAGAAGCACAAGCATTTCGCTACACTCGCATTAACATCCGCTAATCATGTGTATGTGACCAATAAAATTTGATTTGAGTCAGTGTGTGTGTGTGTGTGTGTGTGTGTGTGTGTGTGTGTGTGTGTGTGTGTGTGTGTGTGATGTGTGTGTCAGGGACAGGTTGTTGTGGTTTGGACTATGGACCTCAGTCAAAGCTTCTTGTGTTTTCATACATGGCCTCTCTCTCAGACATGATAGTGGATCAGTCCAACCCTAACCCTTTCCTTCTGGTTCTGCTCCAAACCATCTGTGATAACTGCCCTGTCAGAACAGTCGGAACGTGGAATGTTCCCCCTCCCCTGTTCTAGAATCCCAGAGATCCATTCCAGTGTTCTGGGCCAAATAGTTCCTCTCCGCCCCTCTCTCTGTCCATCTCCCCCTACTCAAGCAGAGACCTCAGGGGATGAAAAGTTAATTTTAGGAATGATATCATTACAGCACACCGTGCCAGTGTCAATACCGGAGGGAAAAAAATAATAAGAAAAATAATAGAAAGAGAGAGAGAGACTGATCTGCTTAGCGAACTTGCTGGTGAGTAAGCTGGATGGACTGGGGTGTTTGAATTCGAAAATCAAACAGGCCCAGTTAGGGAGGTCAGTCCATCGTAAGATGAGCTACTTTGTTCAGGTTAAGGGGAGAAAAATTCAATTTCACATCTCTGCTCTCCCCACTTTAAGAAGCTTACAGTTGAGAAAACTCTGGCTGGAGAATAAATGATACATTAACATTAAAGGCTTAGCAATGAAGGTGGCTGCCCAGACCAGACCCAGACTTGCTGATAGGCCTGCTGAGAAGCCCACAGATCAGGTCAAGACAGAGCTGCTGGACAAAGATAGGACGATCCCACTCGCTAGCTTGCTACGATTTTTATATCAGTGTTATGAAGACTCACAGGACATACAGAAAGAGAGGGCACGGGGGAGAGAGAGATAGACAGAGAGAGAAGGGAGAGAGAGACAGATGTAGAGTGACACACATACACAGATCAGCAGTTTCCTATCCAGGGCAGGCAGAAAGACACCTGGGCTGGTTGGTTGCTTGGCAACAGCTCAGAGATATCCCATAGTCTTCGAGTACCCCTAACAACACACATTTTTGTTGTTGCCCTGGACCACCTCACCTGATTTAACTCATTGAGGGCTTGATGATTAGTTGACAAGTTTAATCAGGTGTGAATATTGGGGGCTACATTTAAAATGTATGCTGTTGGGGGTACTCGAGGAATGGAGTTGGAGAAACCAAAGATTGTCTATTACATTAACAAGATATTTGAGTGACTAACAATGGAAGTACATATCCTCGAAGATGGAAGGCAGGCGGGAGGAGGCGAGATCAGGTGGGACCATTTTAGCCAATGCTGTAGAGGGCAGATCCATGTGTGAACAACAGGCCATAAAGATAGATAGAGGATCTTTGTATCTGTGCCATTATAGCATCTGTGGCAGCATGGCATCTCCATTTTAAAGTAGTACATTTTCTTCTTCTTCATTGGATGATTTCTTTCAACAAAGGAATCCCTACTTTAAAATGGTGGAAGCCCTCAATGACCATGATAAAAACCGGTTATATCCATGATGAGTCCTCTATCTATCTCTATGACAACAGGCACAACTTCGATATAAACTTTGTTTTGGGGTAAGTTGCCCAAATGCCACATGCATTCACTTATACCAACCTAACCAATATGAAACTTATTTTCGATCGAATAAGCCTAACATGGCAAATTAGCTATTACATTTTTTTGATGGCCAAACTTTCTCATTGACCTCCATACTTATTTTCGTGGACAGATTTTGGGCGGAGTAAAACCTTTTGCTTCACCTCTTCCTCTCTGGAAACACTGCCATAGAGAACATCCCATAACGCAGTGTGTTTGAGCGCACAGGACTAATAGATCATGTCAGGATTCCCTGTGTGGTGAGGTCATCCCTCTCTAAACTACAACCATTAGCTGATAGAGCCTCAATTAGGAGAGAGGACACCAGGGAGGATTTCCACAACTCACTACTTTACTGCTGCATGTCATAGTGTGAACAACACTCTCTAGATGCTATACCCAAAACTCACTCTACTGCTCTGGTACTATGTCATAGTGGTGACACCATAGAAATAGAATCCATAGAAAGCTACCATAATGGGTGGAATGTCAGGTCAAGCTTTTTCATTAAAAAGGCCTACTCCTCCACCTCCTCCTCCCCCTCCCTCCCTCCCTCTCCTCCACCTCCCCCTCTACCTCTCCCTCCCCCTCCTCCACCCCCCCTCCTCATCCACCCCCTTCTCCACCTCTCCCTCCACCTCCTCCACCTCCCCTCTTTCTCCACCCCCTCCTCCACCCCCTCCTCCACCTCTCTCTCTGCCTCCTCCACCTCTCCCTCGCACTCCAACCCCCCCCTCTTCCACCACCTCTTCCTCCTCCTATCAGTAAGACTGCTGCCAAAGAGGATCTAGACTAGGCCTCCTGCTTGTGTCACCAGGACTCAGATAAATACTCCAGACAGATTCAGGCCAAAGTGGAAGACAACATAAGCAGATAAGCATATATAATTGACTATACATTCCCATGTCAGAGCTAGCGTAAAGAATGGTATCACTGAAGAGTGAACATCAGCAGGTGTCAGGATCCTCTCACAGTAAACACGGAACTTAATATGATTGTGTCCCAAACGGCAACCTACTCCCCACCAGAGCCCTGGTCAAATGTAATGAATAGCGTTCCACTTTATGATGCAGGCATTGTTTTTCCAAATGCTAGCTAAGATGTCTGAGAGGGATAAACATCCAGTCTATATGCCACTTCAGTTGGCAATCAGCCACTATAATAAGCCTTTGTAAAACCACACAGCCTCTCCAGATCCAGAGTAACACAAAGGGATGAAATAATAACCAACCAACACAGAAACAGAGCAGATTTTTTGGGAGCATTGCATCAGAGCGATTGAAATCGAAAATGCATTGCTGCGATGCTGCTGTAAACAACAGGTCATGTAGCATCCATATTACATGAGAGATGAGACCTCAGTGATGCCTAGCTAGCTTTCCAGGAGGCCTGGGTTAGGGTAGGAGAGGAAGCAGGAAGACTGTTATGGCTGCTGCTATCTGATAGGTCCATCTAGAGCTGGAGTTAAAGGCATCAGCAGCCCAGTGCCTCAACTCACTGCGATAGAACACACAGAAAGAGGTTACTTTATAATGGCTTCTGGGCTGAAGATGGGAATGGGACATGCTCTTGCACACTGAGGCTGGGACCTGATACTTGTCCTATCCCAATAGAGGAGGAGGAGGAGGAGGAGGAGGAGGAGGAAGAAGAGGACAAAGAAGAAGAAGATGATGAAGCAGACGAAGAAGAAGAAGCTCTCAAGTTGTGTGGCCTGAACCCTTCCTGAACAGGAACTCTTACAGCTGGCCTGCAGGAATGTAGGGAAGTGTCAGTCAGACCAACAGCCCCATACTGTCACACATACTGACAGCCCCCATTTAGAGTGTGATGGGAGTGAGGACAGGTCATAGACAGGATTGTTGAATGATGACAACCACAGTAAAGCCTTGGGTAGTACTTCCCTTCACTTTACACCAGCTGTCTGAGACGTCATTAGCGTCTCTAGCTAGAGTCGTTAGCATGTGGGAGAAGGAAGCCTGCTAGTCTGGGCACGCTGCTCTGCGAGACGCCCAGGGGAGTGGTGGTTGACGGCCTGGGTTTCACCTCTGGGTGACCTCCCCTTACCCTTCCCCCTCTCCCAGGAAGGCAGGCAATCCCAGCTCTATCCCAGCTCTAGTGCAATACATACAGTGTCTCACGCATGCACACACACAAATGCATGCATGCACGCTCATTCATAGAATATTCCTGACTGGCAACACAATAGTCCACAAACTATAAAACACTATAAAAAAATGACATATTTCAACCATAAGATGTTAGTCCCGTGCATGTACAGTATAGGTGTAGTGGTCCTGTCCAACACAGGCTATTCTAACTCTATGTGCCCAGTCCTATTACCTCTAACTCAGCCTGGCCGGTTCCAACTAGCTATAACTCAGCCTGGCCGGTTCCTACTAGTTCTAACTCAGCCTGGCCGGTTCCAACTAGCTATAACTCAGTCTGGCCGGTTCCTACTAGTTCTAACTCAGCCTGGCCGGTTCCTACTAGTTCAAACTCAGCCTGGCCGGTTCCAACTAGCTATAACTCAGTCTGTCCGGTTTCTACTAGCTCTAACTCAGCCTGGCCGGTTCCTACTAGTTCTAACTCAGCCCGTCCAGTACTTACTAGCTCTAAGCCCGGCCTGTTCCTGGGATTTATCTTTACATAATCAAGTCCAGATCTCTTTCTAATGTCTCTCTACACGCCTCTCTGGCAAGGCTCTGCTGTATACCAATGGCCCACTTTCAAACCAAACAAAGACCCAGCCAGAACTCTCCTACTCTTCTCTCTACAAGGCTTCAGAGGTACATCACTGCTAAGGGAATAGGAGGGGATGGAATAGAGATGAGCGATGAGAGATGAGAGAGAGGGAGAGAGAGTGAGACATCTACATGTTCATTTGTGCTTGGTTCTCACTCAGATCTGATCTGATCAATCACGTTAAGTGAAAAGAGCTGTGCCTTTCGTCCTCGGTTCTGAACCTCAAGTGACCAGTGCTCATTTGTCACCCCCTGGTCTAATTACGGGGAGACCGGAAACAAATGGCGGACAGCGACTCTGGCGAGAGGGAGAGGGAGAGGGAGAGGGAGAAAGAGGGAGAGAGAGAGAGAGAGAGAGAGAGAGAGAGAGGGAGAGAGAGAGAGAAAGTGGAGTGTAGATTATTGGGGCTGGTCCCTATATGTAGTGTATAGTACTGTACTTGTTGTGCTTCCTGCTGTCCTTCTTCAAAGGCTTCCCCCCTACTTTCCTCTTTAGACCTGTTCCTTCCAGTCCTCCTTTCTTCCCCAGATCTCAGGCTGTAGCACAGGGATATACATGTTTAGCTATGCAGTTTTAGCTAGAGCAAGTGTGTACTTTAAGGAAATCCATGTGGGTGTTTGGGCTTAGAGCATGTCAAATCACAGCTCTTGGAGATAAACGACGCAAATCCAACACATGAAGGAATAACAAGCTAAGAAGTGCCAGACCTAGCTGTAAGAAGATAAGAAGAGCTAGCAGGTATTATGAGAGAGAGAGAGAGACATCTACATTTGTGCTTGGTGTTCAGATCTGATCTCATCAATCACGTTAAGTGAAGAGAGCTGTGCCTTTCGCCCTCGGTTCTGAACCTCAAGTGACTCGTGCTCATTTGTCACCCCCTGGTCTAATTACGGGGAGACCGGAAACAAACGGCAGACAGCGACGCTGGTCGAAACCTCATCAGAGGCCCTTCCGCTGACTGATGACCTCACTGTGGAGAGGGCGGCCATTACTGGGAACAGTGGACGGTGGAGCACCTCTTACTAGCTGAGGCCTAATGTTGATGAAGTTGTATAGTCTTGAAAAACTCACCCCAGGCAACAGTGACTAGGGCCTGGTTTCAAATAAGGACTATTTTGGCAATAAGGGGAAAAAATGTAAATCCTCTTCAGCCAGAAAACTCTCCCAACAAATCAGACATGCCAGAGATATGCCAGAGACATGCCAGAGACATGCCAGAGACATGCCAGAGACATATCAGAGACATGCCAGAGACATGCCAGAGCGTCGCAATTCAGAACAAAAGTTTGCAGGCAAACCTTTGCAATGGTTTTAGTGAAGATAGTTGATGCAAACTAGCCACTTGCGAAATACACTCATTAAAAATAAACTCAGCAATCTCCATATTTTGTATTTAATTCAAGCGGATAAAGTAGTGACGTAGGCAGTGATGTAGCTCGTCTATGCCAAAAGAGTCATTGAAACCAGACCCTATCACTGTTACCTAGGTTGGTCTTTCGAGACTAGAGGCTGTACAGTACAATGACGAGTTGTTACAGGAGAAATTACCAGACCAGGGGGAAGTGAATATATGACGGGATAATTGGGGAGGGAGGGGCAGGTGAGGAGAAAGGATATGAGAGCTGTGATGAATGTGCATTGGTTGTATGGGTTGGGGTGGGGGTGGGGGGGATGAATATTTGAGCTGTGATGAATGTGCATTGGTTGTATGGGTTGGGGTGGGAGGAGGAGGGGGGGGGGGAATGAATATGCGAGCTGTGATGACTGAGTGGGTGTAGGAGAAGGGCTGGCCAACTCTGCAAAATGCAAAATGGCTGACAAAGAGGAAAAGGACGGGCTGTGAAAGGTGTGAAGGAGGCCCCTCCCCTCACACTAGGTAATGATGGAACAGGACGAGAGAAGGAAATGCAAAAAAACACGACATGACACAGAACAACACATAAATAACAGAACAGTAAAACACGACATGACACAGAACAACACATAAATAACAGAACAGTAAAACACGACATGACACAGAACAACACATAAATAACAGAACAGTAAAACACGACATGACACAGAACAACACATAAATAACAGAACAGTAAAATACAACATGACACAGAACAACACATAAATAACAGAACAGTAAAACACGACATGACACAGAACAACACATAAATAACAGAACAGTAAAATACAACATGACACAGAACAACACATAAATAACAGAACAGTAAAACACGACATGACACAGAACAACACATAAATAACAGAACAGTAAAATACAACATGACAAAGTGCAGTACAACACAGCACACCATGACACAGCACAGCACACCATGACACAGCACACCATGACACAGCACACCATGACACAGCACAGCACACCATGACACAGCACAGCACACCATGACACAGCACACCATGACACAGCACAGCACACCATGACACAGCACAGCACACCATGACACAGCACACCATGACACAGCACAGCACACCATGACACAGCACAGCACACCATGACACAGCACAGTAAACTAAAGCACGACATGACACAGCACGGCACAGAATGGCACAAAACAAGAAAACACACCGGAAGAAAACTATTAAAACCAGAGGAAAACTTCATCAGTAAAGTGGGGTTGTTAACAGAGACAAACCTAATCCAAGGAATGACTCTTATAGACGTGAGAGCAGGGATATGCTTTACAACTGAGAAACAAGCCAAGTCATCAGAAAAACCCAACGTTCAGCATCCTAAACCAGCTCATTGAGAGGCAGCCGGTATAAATCCCAAGCCTTTCTGTGCTGAGCTAGCTACAGTAAGCCTTTAAATAATTTATAGGCGCCAATCCTGAGACAGAAACAATAACAATGTATCTAAAATAAAACAATGCCCTCTTGAGATGGTAATTTCCTCCCAACCAAAAACATTTTCCTCCACAGGCATTTGTCTATGTCTGGCTGCATGGTTTGAGGGAAATGTGGGTATTACTGTTCACAGTAGAAGGAGAGCGATGTGTTATTTACAAAGTTATAATTATTCACAGAGAGGAGAGAGAGGATAACACCACCACGCTGAAGTCACTGAACGTAGACTGTGTGTGTGTGTGTGTGTGTGTGTGTGTGTGTGTGTGTGTGTGTGTGTGTGTGTGTGTGTGTGTGTGTGTGTGTGTGTGTGTGTGTGTGTGTGTGTGTGTGTGTGTGTATGTGTGTGAGAGAGAGCCAACAGAGCTCTCTGGCTTTTTGGGAATGGCAGTCTTTATTTTCATCCCTGAACTACCTTTGGTTCTGAACTCCTTTAAACAAATGTTAAATGCCTGAGTCGGCAGATGGATAGACGAGAGTGTCTGTGTTTTTCCATCTCTTGCTGTCATTTGTTGTGACAGGCCGTCTGGTACACAGGAGAAACCAGACAGGAACAAACATCCCTGCCTCCAACCAACACTACCCTGTGTAAACCAGCTACACATTACAGGGATGGGTAGCACGAGTCCTCTGCGGTCAGAGAGGTGTCACACTTCCCCCCCATCCCTAGCAAACACAGCTGATTCAACTAATTGCATTCTAAACTGAAGAGCATGATTAGTTGATTATTGGAGTCAGATGTGTTAGCTTGGGCTGGGGCAAAAGTGTGACGGCATCAAGCCCCCTAGGACTGGAGTTGCTACAAGATCCCCCCCCCCCCCCTTCTCAGTTAAAATGAGTCTTTTGAAATCTCCTACGAATTTTCTTATTATTTTGAAAGGCTGGAGCAATGATGAGGTAGGCTAGAGAAGGCTAGAGCTGTTTTGTTCTACTTCATTGCTGTGGTGGAATCAAGCAAGCTGTTGCTACTGAAAGAAAATAAAGGCTCAAAGCTGACCCCTCACTCCTACATACACACATCAAATCAAATCAAATGTATTTATATAGCCCTTCTTACATCAGCTGACATCTCAAACTGCTGTACAGAAACCCAGCCTAAAACCCCAAACAGCAAGCAATGCAGGTGTAGAAGCACGGTGGCTAGGAAAAACTCCCTACAAAGGCCAAAACCTAGGAAGAAACCTGGAGAGGAACCAGGCATTGAGGGTGTGGCCAGTCCTCTTCTGGCTGTGCCGGGTGGAGATTATAACAGAACATGGCCAACATGTTCAAATGTTCATAAATGACCAGAATGGTGAACTAATAATAATCACAGTAGTTGTCGAGGGTGCAACAAGTCAGCACCTCAGGAGTAAGTGTCAGTTGACTTTTCATAGCTGATCATTCAGAGTATCTCTACCGCTCCTGCTGTCTCTAGAGAGTTGAAAGCAGCACGTCTGGTGAACAGGTCAGGGTTCCATAGCCGCAGGCAGAACCGTTGAAACTGGAGCAGCAGCAAGGCCAGGTGGACTGGAGACAGCAAGGAGTCATCATGCCAGGTAGTCCTAAGGCATGGTCCTAGGGCTCAGGTCCTCCAAGAGAGAGAGAAAGAAAGAAAGAGAGAATTGGAGAGAGCATACTTACCATGTCTACATCTATATACCGTGTCCACATCTATTTAATGTGTCTACATCTATTTAATGTGTCTACATCTATTTAATGTGTCTACATCTATTTAATGTGTCTACATCTAAGTCAGTTAACGGTGTGGCCTTCTCCAAGACGGTCTCTGTCTCCTGGTCAAGAATCTTAAGATGTCAGAACCACCGCGTCCCTGGTCTGAATAGAGGAGAGGATGAGAGGCAGAGGAGATGGCTGAGAGGAGATGAGAGGCAAAGGAGAGGAGAAAGGGCTGTGAGGAGATGAGAGGCAGAGGAGAGGAGAGGAGAGGAGAGGAGAGGAGAGGAGAGGAGAGGAGAGGAGAACTATGGATGAGCTACTCCGGAGCTTGTTAACATTCCAGTGCCAGAGCTCTGCGTGGCTCTGAGTGTGTGTGTGTCTGTGTCTGTTATGTATATGTGTGCCTATGTGCGTGTGTCACTGCGTGCCTCACTAATAAATTCAGGCTTTGTGTGTAGGGCCAAGGCAGGGCCAAGCCAGCGGCCCCTGGCCAGTAGTCAAGTGACAGGGGATGGCATGGGGGCCAGTCACGCTACTTAGAGACAAACACTACCCTATCTGTGTGTCTGTGTGCTCCCTCCCTGCTCCCTCCCTGCTCCCTCCCTGCCTGGCAGTAAGACAGAGCCAGCGCCTGAACCACACCACTTCCATCTGCAAAGTCCGCTCCTTTTCGTCCATCTGGCTGCCTGTCCAAATCCAAATGTGAGAGAGAGAGGGAGAGAGGGAGAGAGAGAGAGAGAGAGAGAGGGAGGGAGGGAGAGATAGAGAGGGGGAGAGTGAGACCTTCCATACCCTCTTTAATTTGTTCTTCTGTTTGCCTGTCCATGCATGTGTGTGTCTGAGTTGTGTTTTCTCTCCGTCTCTTTCCTCTCTCCCACCCCTCTATCTGTTAGCACGTCTATCTGAATGGCTCTGTTGTTCCCTGTTATACTGTGAATAGAGCAGACAGACAAAGACTGTAGTAATAGTGTCAGCATGCATAATGATGTGTATGTGTGTGTGAGAGAGAGAGAGAGAGAGAGAGAGAGAGAGAGAGAGAGAAGATTTAGCATGTTTTTGTTCATGTGCATGTGTGTGATTGAGAGCTATGGGTATGTACAGAATATTGTATTTGGTGTGGGTTTTCACTGAAGATGTGTGTGTCTACTGCACGCTGGCTAGATGACTATTTCACTGCTGGGCCTCTTAATGAGTTGTTGGCACCTCGCCACCTGCATGGTGACAGTCCCTACTCTCGCTCGTTTCCAACCCGTCAACAGCCTGACCTGGCATTGGCAGTCCCCCAAAGCCCATGTCAATCAGGGCAGCGCCCACTGGGAGCCCCTCAATGAACCCCTGGTCATGCCACGTCACAGAGGGCAGTGCCCTAACAGGGCGACACACTCACTATGTCGGTCCTAAATGGCACCCTATTTCCTGTATAGCGCACTACTTTAATCCAGGGCCACACACTGTGTTAGGACAATGGCTCCTGCACACATCATCACCACAATGTCTGTACCCAAATGACTCCCTATTTACCATATAGAGCAGTACTTTAAACCAGAGATCTAGTCCACAGTAGTGTGTGTGTGTGTGTGTGTGTGTGTTTGTGTGTGTGTGTGTATGTGTGTGTGTGTGTGTGTGTGTGTGTGTGTGTGTGTGTGTGTGTGTGTGTGTATGTATGTGTGTGTGTGTGTGTGTGTGTGTGTGTGTGTGTGTGTGTGTGTGTGTGTATGTGTGTGTGTGTGTGTGTGTGTGTGTGTGTGTGTGTGTGTGTGTGTGTGTGTGTGTGTGTGTGTGTGTGTATGTGTGTGTGTGTGTGTGTGTGTGTGTGTGTGTGTGTGTGTGTGTGTGTGTGTGTGTGTATGTGTATGTGTGTGTGTGTGTGTGTGTGTGTGTGTGTGTGTGTGTGTGTGTGTGTGTGTGTGTGTGTGTGTGTATGTGTGTGTGTGTGTGTGTGTGTGTATGTGTGTGTGTGTGTGTGTGTGTGTGTGTGTGTGTGTGTGCGCGTGCGTGTGAGCCAGGCTGCGGTGCAGTGTTCATTGTTCCCCCTATAGACCCTATGCTGAGTGTTGACAGTGTTCAGGGAAGATTAGAGCCGGATGCTGCAGCTGATTAAAACATCCAAAAGCAGGCAATTAAAGTGTGATGCAGAGAACCACGGGCTGGCAGAAAGCTCTATGCTTTCATTAAGGTAGGCTTCTATACTCCTATACTGCATAGAGCTTCACATACAAACACACTGCTATGGGAGCCGTCCCTCTAGACTTATTATGCCCATGCCGACAAAGGGGTTAGCAGACATGGAAACATGGACATAGATGTGTTCGCAGTCACTGTGGATTGTTAGAGAATAGGTTTATGTGTGTGTACTCTAAATGGACTCCATAGACTGGTTATTGAATGTAGCCTAATCTCATTAGATGTAAAACACTTGTTATTGCCCATGCTATTAAAATGCACATGCATAATACACTCCGCCATATTAATAATCCACACATGAATAATAACTGAGTTATGACAGGAGCTGTTCAAATACAGCCTCTTTGATGACACATGACATGTTCGTCCCGAGTAGCATTTAGAGTGACTTGCATTGTGTTTATCATTAATAAACAGTTCAACATAAACAAAAACATGTAGGATGTGTAACTATTTGTCATTTTACTTAGTTTTTCATGGTTGCAAAGGCAAAGGACGCAAATGCCACCAGAATACAAGAATGACCCGGCTGCCATTATAATCTGTCACGATAAGATATGAATCTCAGCTTGGATTTTTGAGTGTCGTACTAATGCACTTTAACATGCTTGGGTGAGTTGAGTATTCCAAATCTTCATATTTTGACCGCTGTTAAGTTGAATCTTTTAGTGTTCCGAGCAGAATGGGATCAAAAGTGCACTGTGCAGTCAACTATTGACCAGTATAATGATAACTCTCAGTTTAAATGCTTTGTAGTAAACTGAACTTTGATCCTTTGACCAAGTCACTGCAGAGTCCAGAGCCACGCTCAGTTCACTGTTCATTATACTGGAAAATAGCAGAGGAGCACATTGCTATTTACACAGCTGAATCTCTTTCTCTCAACTCTCTCTATGTCTCTGTCTACTCTCTCTCTCTCTCTCTGACTGTCTCTCTCTCTCTCTCTCTCTATCCTCTCCTGCTTTCTCTCTTGTGCTCTCCTCTCCCCCTCTCTCCCTTAAAGAGGGTATGGAAGGTCTCTCTCTCTCTCTCTCTCTCTCTCTCTCTCTCTCTCTCTCTCTCTCTCTCTCTCTCTCTCTCTCTCTCTCTCTCTCTCTCTCTCTCTCTCTCTCTCTATTTCAAATTAAGGGGCTTCATTGCCAAAGCAAGTGAAGTAGATAATTAATAAATAGATAATAAACAAAAGAGAAAAAAACAAAGAAACAATTACACTAACAAAAGTTCCAAACGAATAAAGACATTTCAAATGTCATATTATGTCTATATACAGTGTTGTGCAAATAGTTCAAGTACAAAAGGGAAACTAAATAAACATAAATATATGTTGTATTTACAATGGTGTGTGTTCTTCAATGGTTGCCCTTTTTAATGGCAACAGTGGCATCTTGTTGCTGTGATGGCTGTGTTTGTGACTGGAACTTTCCAAACACCCTCAGTCTGCTGTGTAAGAGACATCGAGACGAGGTGAACTCCTGCTGAGTAAGAGACATCGAGACGAGGTGAACTCCTGTTGTGTAAGAGACATCGAGACGAGGTGAACTCCTGCTGAGTAAGAGACATCGAGACGAGGTGAACTCCTGCTGTGTAAGAGACATCGAGACGAGGTGAACTCCTGCTGTGTAAGAGACATCGAGACGAGGTGAACTCCTGCTGAGTAAGAGACATCGAGACGAGGTGAACTCCTGCTGTGTAAGAGACATCGAGACGAGGTGAACTCCTGCTGTGTAAGAGACATCAAGACGAGGTGAACTCCTGCTGAGTAAGAGACATCGAGACGAGGTGAACTCCTGCTGTGTAAGAGACATCGAGACGAGGTGAACTCCTGCTGAGTAAGAGACATCGAGACGAGGTGAACTCCTGCTGAGTAAGAGACATCGAGACGATGTGAACTCTTGCTGAGTAAGAGATATCGAGACGAGGTGAACTCCTGCTGAGTAAGCGATATCGAGACGAGGTGAACTCCTGCTGAGTAAGAGACATCGAGACGAGGTGAACTCCTGCTGAGTAAGAGACATTGAGACGAGGTGAACTCCTGGTGAGTAAGAGACATCGAGACAAGGTGAACTCCTGCTAAGAGACATCGAGACGAGGTGAACTCCTGCTGAGTAAGAGACATTGAGGCGAGGTGAACTCCTGCTGAGTAAGAGACATCGAGACGAGGTGAACTCCGCTGAGAGTTGAGCAGCAGTAAACACCTGAGTTAAGGATGCAAATAGCAGAGACACAGAGTGACACGGCGGTGTCAGTGAGACTGGAGCCTGACTGACTGACAAGCAGAATATTGACGGTGATGAGATAATGACAAAGCTGTCAGGTCTCCAAGAGCAGTACCTCCAAAGACTGCCTTATTCTCATACAGGAACACAGTTGACTAACAGGCAGCAGTATATATAGTGCATTATGTTTGAACTCTAACATCTATGACTATAGAATAACATTATATTTCTATCACAGGAGGTTGGTGGAAGCTTAATTGGGGAGGATGGGCTTGTGGTAATGGCTGGGGCAGAATCAGTGGAATGGTATCAAATACATAAAATGTGTGTGACGCCATTCCATTCGCTCCAGCCATTATTATGAGCCGTCCTCCCCTCAGCAGCCTCCTGTGGTTTCGATGTTCATGCTATTCCTTGTGAACACACTGTAGAGTCTACAAGCACAGAGCTGAGCATACTGTCAGTAAAGCATACCAGCGCAGCTCCAAGGCTTCCCTGTAGAGAATATATTCTCTGTACTTAGTCAAGTTCAAATATTTTTTCTCCTTGAAGGGGTAAACCCTCAATCTAGTGGAAGGAAATAGGATCTAAATAGAATTAGGGGGGTAGGCAGCCCTAGGGGTCACCCTTCCTCTCAGTCATAGATTGGATCGTTCCGTCTTCCTACTCCCATAATGCTCGTCTGATGACAGTACATTGTGTTCCAACCACAAACGCCCCTCCCCCCTCACCACCGCCCCACCAGATCTACGACAGACAGTCGGGTGGAGGGATGGGATGTCCTCGTAGCCATGGAAACCTCGCCCCTTCAGCAGCAGCTGTTTCATCAGTTTCCACAGTAACACCATAAGGTGGAAGAAAAGTAGATAATTATTTCAGAAATATTATAGCCGAAGGGCTTGGATGGGTCCCTAATTGTGGTCTATTACTATGCTACTTGGGGATATTACTTTAGGAGAAAAAAAGAACAATCACGAACATTTCATGCATAACACAGCACACAGATCTGTTCTGTTCAGTGGTTACAAATTAGGACACAGGCGGAAGACAAAACCGTGGGGAAATTGCAGTATTAGCATTAGCATAATCTCCCAGGAAATTGCAGCAGGCTAATCCTTGTTGTTTGACTAAAGTATCCTTGACTGACAGGGACACCAACAGGGATTCAATCAAGAGACACTAGACCTCAATCACAGCCTTGGATCACAACAGCAACATCGACTTACGGAGAAAACAATCATCGGGGGAAATTCTCAGTTGTTCGACTATCTATTATCTTGAAACCTGTGGTTCTACAACCCATGACTAACCCTGAGTAAAGTGGTCAGAGAAAGCAGTAGCCTCTCACTCTGCTGAGGCCAAGGGCTTAGAGGGTTATCTTGCTCACGGGACACTGAGGTCTCCACGCAATTAAAGAATAATAAAGGCATGAGAAGTGCCTCCTCCTCCGAGATAAACCCAGGTTCCAAACCCACTGGGAAATGCATGGAATCAGAATTAGAACGCGGAAATTCAGATTCTATGGTCAGACCCGCAGGATTTGTGGATATCAATAGACAGAGTGAAATCTGCTCTGATTCTCCAATCCAAGAGAGATATTGCTGGGGCTACCAAAAAAACAATCTTGTGATGAAGGAATGCCTGCTTCGATTGCTTAATTAATGAGAAAGTGTGGAAAAAAATGCTTCACTCACTGCGTTAAAAAAATAATATCAAACGTTTTGATTGAATAGATCCCGTTTGTCTTGTCAGTGCAGCCTCTGCAGCAGGAAATGCACATGTTACTTGTGGTAAAGGCATATACAACCAGACCATCCACTGGTAGAATCCCTAATACTGTAAGTACACTATAATATTCAATAGGCCAATGTTGTATGTGGTACAACACAAAACAAATACTGATCACTAGTCCCACTCGACACTCTTAGAAAATAAAGGTGCTATCTAGAACCTAACAGGGTTCTTTGGCTGTCCCCATAGGAGAACACTTTGAGGAACTAGTTTTGGTTCCAGGTAGAACACTTTTTGGTTCCATGTAGAACCCTTTCCACAGAGGGTTCTACATGGAACCAAAGAGGGTTCTGCCTGAAACAGAAAAGACTGCTACCTGGAACCAAAAAGGGTTCTCCTATGGGGACAGCTGATCAATCCTTTTGGAACCCTGTGTTCTAAGAGTGTAGACCATTTTACTGTGACACTTGACTGCCAGACAGAGATAAATCATCTGTCTCTTCTCAAAGATCTCCAGTAGCCTACATCTGATATGAAATGACAGGGTCGGACTCATAGCCTACAACATGTCAACAACAAGAGTGTGAAAGCATAATCCTTGTGATATGTCCTGGAAGAGGTCTCATTTAGTATGCTCTCGGTAAGTTATGCAGTACTAGAATATTATATTTGTGCTTGAACTATCTGCACAACCTTCAATAATGCTAATGTATGAGAGTGAGAATGGAAGGAAAGAACATTTTAATGGCCTGGCACTCTCAGAAGAAAAAGTGGAGTGGACTATATTTGGAGTGGTGAGACAGATCACAGCCTAGGCATCCTGGCATTAGGGGCATAACCCTGTGCATTGCCCAGTGATACTATTCAAAGTGATGAGGCTACTGATGCCTGCTGGGATACGGAACGCTCATTGTGAGTCTGAGCACAACGGTCTTCACTCCTGTTTACTTTAATTCACAGAGGTTCACAGAGGTTGGCTTCCCGAGTGGCGCAGCGGTCTAAGGCGTCACTACAGACCCAAGTTCAATCCCAGGCCATGTCGCAGCTGACCGGGAGAGCCATGAGGCGGCGCACAATTGGCCCAGCGTCGTTTGGGTTAGGGGAGGGTTTAGCCGGCCGGGATGTCCTTGTCCTATCGCGCTCTAGCGACTCCAATGGCGGGCTGGACGCAGTGCACACTGACTTTGGTCAGCAGTTGTACAGTGTTTCCTCAGACACATTGGTGTGGCTGGCTTCCAGGTTAAGTGAGCAGTTTGTCAAGAAGCAGTGCGACTTGGCAGGGTTGTGTTTCGGGGGTCGCATGACCTTCGCCTCTCCCTAGTCCATACGGGAGTTGCAGTGATGGGACAAGACTGTAACTACCAATTGGACACCACGAAATTGGGGAGAAAAAGGTGTAAAAAGTTCACAGAGGGTGCCTCCCAAATGGAACCCTATTCCCTATATAGTGCACTACTTTAGACCCCTATTCCCTAAATAGTGCACTACTTTAGACCCCTATTCCCTATATAGTGCACTACTTTGAGCAGGGCCCATAAGGAATAGGGTGCAATTTTGGGGACACACAGAGCTGCCCTGACATGTGTTAAGATCAACCTCTCTTTGGAATAAATAAGTAAATAATGAACAATCAAATGACGACAAACTTGCGCAATACCAAAAGTTTTAAGAAATCTAGTGTGTACTGCTGTGGCTATAGAGTAACTTTACAAGGACCTCTTGACTATTGCTGTATCATGAAGAGAGATATGGTAATGCTGGTGGTCCACTTATCAAAGAAGAGAACAGCTCACTTCAGTTCAGATCATCTGTGGAGGACACATCACTCTACTCAGTGAAGGGCAGACTATATATAGTGTCAGCTATGACATGCTGCAGCCGCTTATCCATCATGTTTCAGGTGGAAAGACAGTGGAGAGAGGGGAGGTGATATGTCACAGAAAGAGAGAGAGCCATGCATCACAGTTAGGTGCAGATAACAGTGACAGAGCAGAGTGGATAGGACAGATGAATGACAGAACATGGTGTTCTTAGAACAATGCAAAATGCCTATAGACTATGCCTTTATACTAATGCATGTAGACTTCCAATTTCAGTCACATCAAGTAAATGAGTTTGACAGCAACAAAAATCGAGTCATTCTCCATGAACACCAGAAAGAACCACTACTGAAGCTGAAATGATCTCAGCAGTAGCCCCTGTCGAGAAGCGCCATGTGGCTGGGAGACCCTGTATGTAAAAGGCGTAACTACCTGTATCAGTGTCTGACATCAGTGCGACAAAAAGGAGACAATCAGTCAGGAGGAAGTCCTCTTCCCTTCAAGCGTGACCCGCCCACACCATCAGCCTGGCAAAGCCCTGCCGTACCCCATACAGGCCTTGGGAGGGAGGAAGGGGGACCGGCAGTTAGGTCATCAGGGAGCCATGGTAGAAGCACACCTATTAGTCATCTCCATAACCACATTCCCTCAAACAGCTGGCACTCCCCAGAGCAGTGTGGGTAATGGGGCCAGGCGCAGCAGGAGGGTGACCTTATTACCTCTCCAGGGCTACTTAGCTGCTTAGCACAGGTGGACACACTCAGGACTGACTGGGCTAGGCACCATTAGCCTGGTAACTTATAACAGAAGGGAGCATGGGGTAGCTAGCCTAGCATAGCATGCTAATGTTCCAACTTCCAGAAAGAGTTTGACAGTTGGATGGAGATGGGTGTAACTGTCATCAAATAACGTTGGCGATTATTTGAGTGTTCATCCACAGAAGGCCAAAGTTGTGAATGAATCACTTCTCCTGGTCTTTTTGATCTGAGACGTTTTATACGTAGCTGAAAAGACCGGGAGACTGAATGGCCTTAGAACTAAGATCCCACCAGGCTTTTTGAAATTTATGACGGGGAAATATGTGGTGACTAAATACTATTTTCTAACCAGTTCAATGCTTTGAATACTTTACCATTACAGTATAATAAACTTCTTTCAATGAAATGTCAAAATGATCAAGATTTTCATTGGAAATTGGAGCCTGGTCCCAGATCTGTTTGCGCTACCATGTCAACTCTTTGTCATCCTAAATATGTTTGGCATGACAAGGAGTTGACATGATAGCACAAACAGATCTGGGACCAGGCTAGGGACATTGTGAATCAACATAAATGAATTGAACTAACACGGGCTACAACATTATGTGAATGGATTCTTCTTTCTAGTCATGATTATGTTTAATTCACTTCAATAGGTTTTATTCAACAAGATGCAGTGTGAAATACCAGTGATCCCGCAGCAGTCTGAGATGTTCATTTCTAGAGTGAAGTAAGAGATTATGCAACACATAACAAACTGGAGCCATACACATACGTGCACACACACACTGGAAAGCAGATGAGGAATATTTTTTTTGAACTATAAAATCCCTGCAACCATCCGTCTTCCAACATGTCACAGTTTTATGACGGTATTATAAGCTCTCAGACATAATAAAATGAAATAAGAGTTATGAGTAGGGAGTCTTATTCAGTCTCTGAGTGTGTGTGTGTGTGTGTGTGTGTGTGTGTGTGTGTGTGTGTGTGTGTGTGTGTGTGTGTGTGTGTGTGTGTGTGTGTGTGTGTGTGTGTGTGTGTGTGTGTGTGTGTGTGTGTGTGTGCGTGTGTGTGTGTTTTGAAGGGCACATAAATAAGTATCAGTGATAAATGGAACAGAATTATGGCCAACTGCTTTAATCGGACCAGAATATTAGGACTTCTAAGGGACATAAATCACGACAACTGATGAAACGCTGCCTGTCTACTGTTTTCTACTGTCATATACTCATTATACTGTCTCATAATCGTCTTGAGTTTGAGTTGATGGAATCTTGCACAAGAAATGCAGAATTGTCATTATAAAAAATTGCAACAACCACATCAAATTCATAACACATAATAGAAATAGAATACAGGACACTTAAAACTTTACAGGATATTTTTTCATGATGTAAACTGAAATGTTAAAATGTGATTGCAGTAAAGATCAATTTAGAGAAAACATTTAAGAGCTAGAGTTGTTGTACAGTCAGTCTGACAGCAGTGGATAGAGTAGCATTTATCGGGGGGGGTGGGGGGGGGATGGGCATTCGGGTAGTGATACAGGACAGTTGGTGGCTGTTTCTCAGGAGCCTGGGGGTGCAGTCACCTCGTTTTGGAGGGAGCAGGTCAGTGTTCAAGAGTGTGCATTCTACATTTTTTATCCAACCCACAGGCCCAGAGGACAGGGTGTGATCACAAAACCCTGTTACCACAGCGACATGTCACACCCTGGGCCTGTGGGTTGGATAAAAATGTAGAACACATTTTTTACCAGAATTAAGAAGGTTGTTATTGTCTTGAAGACTGTATAGCCTTGTACAAGGTTTTACTTTACATTCAAATGTCAATAGTTATGCACTATAACTAATACGCAACTATATCTGCTGCAATTGCTTTTGAAATACTCTTGATGTCTGATCGATTACATAGATAGCAGATTTCTTATCTGGCATGAAGTAATTGGGCTGAGAGTATAAGACAGTGTAAGACAGTGTTACCACAGCAACGTGTCACACCCTGTCCTCTGGGCCTGTGGGTTGGATTTAAAAAATCATGCTCTAGTCTGCGCTGAGTAACAATCATATAATTGTTATATAAAGCTACAGGGGATTCCAGGGGGTGACATATGTTTCCAGTGTGTGTCTGAGACCCACTTATATAAAAGCTAATTGTGACAAAAACCTCTGTAGATGGAACTGTTTCCAAGTACATTTCCTTGAGGATTTTCCTCATGACACATTCTCTCTCCCCAGAGCATTTGACAGAACATGATTGGTCAAGCCCGGTTCCTTGGCTTCAAAGAATGTGCACCAGACACAACATGTCAAACCAAACCCCTTTCCCTAGGGAATGTACTGGTAGGATGAGGAAACAAGGGGGTGGGGGAGTGAGAGAGAGAGCGAGAGAGCGAGAGAGAAAGAGAGAGAGCGAGAGAGAGAGAGGAAGCAGATACCATCTCTGACCTGACCTTGAACAGCGGACCACCTTGGCTAGAGGACGTGAACTTTTACAACAGGCCAAAAGCCAGAGAGTCATGTGCCATTAGAGGTTTATGTAGGGAATTGGCAGTCATTACGTTTTGTCAGCTGGTAACTGTTATGCAAATAACTGCTGGTCTCACTGTAATACACACAGTTAGCATCTCTGGGCCTCAAAGCATAGCCTACAAGCCACAGTTTTAAATCAAGTTTCTGCAATTCTACAGATTTCGTCATAGGGTGGAGAGAAATGTATGCAATTTAAAAGCAATTCCACACATTTTGTAATAACTTATGCCATGTTAATATGATGTCCGAGTGAGAATGACTAACAAAATCAATGGTGGCTCCCTGGAGGTCAGAGCCCCTGGGCACGTAACCTGCATGCCAGGTCGTTATTCTGTCATGATTACTACAGGTTTAGACAGCTGTCTAGACTAACTACTAATCTAAAAAATGTTAGCTGACATAGATAATTCAGTGACTGTCAGTAACTGACATAACAAGATAAAAACTGTTGATGCACAATCAAATTTCGAACTTGCACCTGGTACATTCTACTATTCTTACTCTCAATAGTAAGTTGACAGCCCGACCGAGTACCAAAATTAAAAAATAACAAAAAATATATATTTTTGCTGTTGTTGAAGGTTGGGGCCCCCTAGCGGCAGGGGGCCTTAAGTGACCTCTTATGTCGCTTATGCATAGAACTAGTCCTGCATACAGTACTAGTCAAAAGTTTGGACACACCTATTCGTTCAAGGGTTTTTCTTTATTTTTACTGTTTTCTACATTGAATAATAATAATGAAGTCAACAAAACTATGAAATAACACAAATGGAATCATGTAATAACCAAAAAAGTGTTAAATAAATCAAAATATATTTTAGATTTGATAATTCTTCAAAGCAGCAACCCTTTGCCTTGATGACAGCTTTGCACACTCTTGGCATTCTCTCAAGCAGCTTGATGAGGTAGTCACCTGGAATGCATTTCAATTAACAGGTGTGCCTTGTTAAAAATAAATATGTGGAATTTATTTCCTTCTTAATGCATTTGAGCCAATCAGTTGTGTTGTGACAAGGTAGAGGTGGTATACAGAAGATAGCCCTATTTGGTAAAATACCAAGTCCATATTATGGCAAGAACAGCTCAAATAAGTGAAGAGAAACGACAGTCTATTGTTACTTTAGGGCATGAATGTCAGTCAATACGAAAAATTCTAAGAGCTTCTTCAAGTGCAGTCGCAAAAACCATCAAGAGTTATGATGAAACTGTCTCTCATGTAACCGCCACAGGAAAGGAACAACCAGAGTCACCTCTGCTGCAGAGGACAAGTTCACTAGAGTTACCAGTCTCAGAAATTACAGCCCAAATGAAGGCCTTCATGGTCAAAGAAACCCCTACTAAAGGACACCAATAATATAAAGATACTTGTTGGGCCAAGAAACACAAGCAATGAACATTAGACGCTGGTGGAAATCTGTCCGTTGGTCTGATGAGTCCAAATGTCACGCCCTGACCTTAGATATCTCTGTTTTCTTTATATTTTGGTTAAGTCAGGGCGTGACTAGGGTGGGTACCCTGGTTTTTGTATTGTCTAGTTTTTTTTCAGGATAAGATAAAACTAGAGCCTGCAGGACTTGCTTTGCGGAGTGTGGTTTCAATAAAGCAGAGCATCTCTATTACGGACAGACCTCTCCCCATTTTTACAACCATTGAATCTATATGTTTTGACGATGACAGTTTACAATCTAAGGTAACACCAAGTAATTTTAGTCTCTTAAACTTGTTCAACAGCCACAACGTTCATTACCAGACTCAGCTGAGGTCTAGAACTTAGGGAATGATTTGTGCCAGGACCAGTTTATTACTAGCCACCCATTCCAAAACAGACTGTATTACTTTGTTAAGGGTTTCAGTGACATTTAAAAGCAGTTGGAGGCCTCGGAAGGAGTGTTGTAGGTTTGGAGGTTTGTTAGCACAGTGTACAAAGAAGGGCCAGATGTATACAGAATGGTGTCATCTGCATAGAGGTAGATCAGAGAATCACCAGCAGCAAGAGCGACATCATTGATGTATACAGAAAAAAAGAGTCGGCCCGAGAATTGAACCCTGTGGCACCCCCATAGAGACTGCAAGGCAAGGCAAGGCAGTCATTTGAGATGCCAAGGCTATTGAGTCTGCCGATAAGAGTGTGGTGATTGACAGAGTCGAAAGCCTTGGCCAGGTCGATAAAGACGACTGCACAGTACTGTCTCTTATCGATGGCAGTTGTGATATTGTTTAGGACCTTGAGCGTGGCTGAGGTGCATCCATGACCAGCTTGGAAACCAGATTGCATAGTGGAGAAGGTACGGTGGGATTCAAAATGGTCGGTGATCTGTTTGTTAACTTGACTTTCAAAGATTTTTAGAAAGGCAGGGCAGGATGGATATAGGTCTATAACAGTTTGGGTCTAGAATGTCTCCCCCTTTGAAGAGGGGGATGACTGAGGCAGCATTCCAATCTTTGGGCATCTCAGACGATACAAAAGAGAGATTGAACAGGCTCGTAATAGGGGTTGCAACAATTTCGGCCGATAATTTTAGAAAGAGAGGGTCCAGATTGTCTAGCCCAGCTGAATTGTAGGGGTCCAGATTTTGCAGCTCTTTCAGAACATCAGCTGTCTAGATTTGGGTGAAGGAGAAGTGGGGGGACTTGGGCAAGTTTCTGCAGGGGGTGCTGAGATGTTGGCCGGTGTAGGGGTAGCCAGGTGGAAAGCATGGCCAGCTGTAGAAAAATGCTTATTGAAATTCTCAATTACAGTGCCTTGCGAAAGTATTCGGCCCCCTTGAACTTTGTGACCTTTTGCCACATTTCAGGCTTCAAACATAAAGATATAAAACTGTATTTTTTTGTTCAGAATCAACAACAAGTGGGACACAATCATGAAGTGGAACGACATTTATTGGATATTTCAAACTTTTTTAACAAATCAAAAACGGAAAAATTGGGCGTGCAAAATTATTCAGCCCCTTTACTTTCAGTGCAGCAAACTCTGTCCAGAAGTTCAGTGAGGATCTCTGAATGATCCAATGTTGACCTAAATGACTAATGATGATAAATACAATCCACCTGTGTGTAATCAAGTCTCTGTATAAATGCACCTGCACTGTGATAGTCTCAGAGGTCCGTTAAAAGCGCAGAGAGCATCATGAAGAACAAGGAACACACCAGGCAGGTCCGAGATACTGTTGTGAAGAAGTTTAAAGCCGGATTTGGATACAAAAAGATTTCCCAAGCTTTAAACATCCCAAGGAGCACTGTGCAAGCGATAATATTGAAATGGAAGGAGTATCAGACCACTGCAAATCTACCAAGACCTGGCCGTCCCTCTAAACTTTCAGCTCATACAAGGAGAAGACTGATCAGAGATGCAGCCAAGAGGCCCATGATCACTCTGGATGAACTGCAGAGATCTACAGCTGAGGTGGGAGACTCTGTCCATAGGACAACAATCAGTCGTATATTGCACAAATCTGGCCTTTATGGAAGAGTGGCAAGAAGAAAGCCATTTCGTAAAGATATCCATAAAAAGTGTTGTTTAAAGTTTGCCACAAGCCACCTGGGTGACACACCAAACATGTGGAAGAAGGTGCTCTGGTCAGATGAAACCAAAATTGAACTTTTTGGCAACAATGCAAAACGTTATGTTTGGCATAAAAGCAACACAGCTGAACACACCATCCCCACTGTCAAACATGGTGGTGGCAGCATCATGGTTTGGGCCTGCTTTTCTTCAGCAGGGACAGGGAAGATGGTTAAAATTGATGGGAAGATGGATGGAGCCAAATACAGGACCATTCTGGAAGAAAACCTGATGGAGTCTGCAAAAGACCTGAGACTGGGACGGAGATTTGTCTTCCAACAAGACAATGATCCAAAACATAAAGCAAAATCTACAATGGAATGGTTCAAAAATAAATATATCCAGGTGTTAGAATGGCCAAGTCAAAGTCCAGACCTGAATCCAATCGAGAATCTGTGGAAAGAACTGAAAACTGCTGTTCACAAATGCTCTCCATCCAACCTCACTGAGCTCGAGCTGTTTTGCAAGGAGGAATGGGAAAAAAATTCAGTCTCTCGATGTGCAAAACTGATAGAGACATACCCCAAGCGACGTACAGCTGTAATCGCAGCAAAAGGTGGCGCTACAAAGTATTAACTTAAGGGGGCTGAATAATTTTGCATGCCCAATTTTTCAGTTTTTGATTTGTTAAAAAAGTTTGAAATAGCCAATAAATGTCGTTCCACTTCATGATTGTGTCCCACTTGTTGTTGATTCTTCACAAAAAAATACAGTTTTATATCTTTATGTTTGAAGCCTGAAATGTGGCAAAAAGTTCAAGGGGGCCGAATACTTTCGCAAGGCACTGTATCGTAGATTTATCGGTGGTGACAATGTTTCCTATCCTCAGTGCAGTGGGCAGTTGGGAAGAGGTACTCTTATTCTCCATTGACTTTACAGTGTCACAAAACCTTTTGGAATTAGTGCTACAGGATGCAAATTTCTGTTTGAAAAAGCTAGCCTTAGCTTTCCTAAGTGCCTGAGGATATTGGTTCCTGACTTCCCTGAAAAGCTGCATATCGTGGGGTCTATTCGATGCTAATGCAGAATGCCACAGGATGTTTTTGTGCTGGTCAAGGGCAGTCAAGTCTGGGGTGAACCATGGTCTATATCTGTTCTTAGTTCTACATTTTTTGAATGGGTCATGCTTATTTAATATGGAGAGGAAAGTACTTTAAAAGAGCAACCAGGCATCCTCTACTGATGGGATGAGGTCAATATCCTTCCAGCATACCCGGGCCAGGTTGATTAGAAAGGCCTGCTCGCTGAAGTGTTTTAGGGAGTGTTTGACAGTGATGAGGGGTGGTCGTTTGACCGCGGACCCATTACACACGCAGGCAATGAGGCAATGATTGCTGAGATCCTGGTTGAAGACAGCAGAGGTGTATTTAGAGGGCAAGTTGGTCAGGATGATATCTAAGAGGGTGCCCATGGTTACGGATTTAGGGTTGTACCTGCTGGGTTCCTTGATCATTTGTTTGAGATTGAGGGCATCTAGCTTAGATTGTAGGATGGCCAGGGTGTTAAGCGTGTCCCAGTTTAGGTCACCTAACAGTACAAACTCTGAAGATAAATGGGGAGCAATCAATTCACATATGGTGTCCAGGGCACAGCTGGGAGCTGAAGGTGGTCTGTAACAAGCAGCAACGGTGAGAGACTTGTTTCTGGAAAGGTGCATTTTTTAAAGTAGAAGCTCAAATTGTTTGGGCACAGACCTGGATAGTATGACAGAACTCTGCAGGCTATCTCTGCTGTAGATTGCAACTCCACCACCTTTGGCAGTTCTGTCTTGATGGAAAATGTTATAGTTAGGGATGGAAATTTCTAGATTTTTGGTGGCCTTTCTAAGCCAGGATTCAGACACGACTAGGACATCTGGGTTGGTAGAGTGTGCTAAAGCAGTGAATAAAACAAACTTAGTGTCACTCCCTGGTCGAAGTATTTTGTGTTTCTTCATTTATTTGGTCAGGCCAGGGTGTGACATGGGTTTATTGTGGTGTGTTTTGTCTTGTGGTTTTGTGGGGTGTCGGGTGTGTGGCTTAGTGGGGTTATCTAGCTAAGTCTATGGCTGTCTGGAGTGGTTCTCAATCAGAGGCAGGTGTGTATCGTTGTCTCTGATTGGGAACCATATTTAGGCAGCCATATTCTTTGAGTGTTTCGTGGGTGATTGTCCTTAGTGTTAGTTTGCACCAGTTTAGGCTGTTTCGGTTTTCACATTACGTTTATTGTTTTTGTATTGATTCGTGTTTACGTTGTTAAATAAACATGGATCGCAATAGCCACGCTGCATTTTGGTCCGACTATCCTTCACACCTAGAAAACTGTTACACTTAGGGAGGGGGCTTCTAATGTTAACATGCATGAAACCAAGGCTTTTATTGTTACATAAGTCAACAAATGAGTGCGCCTGGGGAGTGGAGCTAGGCGCTGCAGGGCCTGAGTTAACCTCTACATCACCAGAGGAACAGAGGACGAGTTGGATAAGGGTGAGGCTAAAGGCTATACGATCTGGTCATCTAGTGCGTTCGGAACAGAGAGTAAAAGGAGCAGGTTTTTGGGCGCGGAAGAATAGATTCAATGCATAATGTGCAGACAAGGGTATGGTATGCTTTGTTTGCTTTGTTTAACGTCAGTGGCACGTCATTGGTATTCTCACCCATCAGACTATTCTCAATTTAATATTGGCTTGACATATACTAAATAATACATGTGTGAAATTAGGGGCAGGGGGATAAAGACATGTCCAAACTGGTCCTCCATATGCTCTTGAATAGTGAATGGAGGGCGCTTTTAATTTGGAGCAATTTATAAAGCAAGGCAATGTACTTAATGTTAGGAACGTTGATAAATAAATATAGTAGGCCTAGCCTATAGAAAGCTGATGGGACCCTCCTGTTTTTAATAGAAGCCATCACAACTCTTTCTCACGCCATTAGAAATGTTGTACAACCTGTGTTTATAGGAATCCTTATTTTAATTCCATGTGTCAAACAGCTATGAGGAGTTGGCTCTTTCTGCACGACAGGTTATCCTTCCCTCTCAAACTGAATTCCAGGGCTCTCATGATGTGCTTGATTTGATTTTCAATTGCATTTAAATTGATCTCAGAGTGATTCATCTAGTTTTTTTAACTGGTTATTATGAAGTAACTGGTTCCACAGCCTTTCTTAGTTTACTGAACCTTTCAGTCAAAGTTTTACCTTAACTTAACAAACAAAAGAATTGTTGGCCTAAACTTAACTTGAAAAACATTGTCAAAAAAAGCTGTAAATTTAAAATGATGTCTTTGCTCAACTTGATCGTTGTCTCATATGTTCATTCAATTATAAATTATTCTTCGGCATCTTAACTTGTCTGCATGATGAAAATTACAGGCCTCTCAACTTTTTTTTATTTTTATTTTCTCCCCAATTTCGTGGTATCCAATTGTTGTACTATCTTGTCTCATCACTACAACTCCCTTACGGGCTCGGGAGAGACGAAGGTTGAATGTCATGCGTCCTCCAATACACAACCCAACCAGCCGCACTGCTTCTTAACACAGCGCGCATCCAACCCGGAAGCCAGCCGCACCAATGTGTCGGAGGCTATACCGTGCACCCGGCAACCTTGGCTAGCGCGCACTGCGCCTGGCCCGCCACAGGAGTCGCTGGTGCGCGATGAGACAAGGACATCCCTACCAACCAAGCCCTCCCTAACCCGGACGACGCTAGGCCAATTGTGCGTCGCCCCACGGACCTCCCGGTCGCGGCCGGTTACGACAGAGCCTGGGCGCGAACCCAGGGACTCTGATGGCACAGCTGGCGCTGCAGTACAGCGCCCTTAACCACTGCGCCACCCGGGAGACCTCTCTCATCTTTTTAAGTGGGAGAACTTGCACAATTGGTGGCTGACTAAATACTTTTTTGCCCCACTGTATGTTGAAAGCACTATGTGTTTAACTAATTCAACAACTAGATTTGAGACAATTTGCTTACGTTTAACATCCCATTTTCCAACAGTCAAATCACCATTACCCCTAACTAAACTTTCACGGGGAAACTTTGTTGCCAAACTTGCCTTATAACAATAGTAGGGCTCAACATTCATGCTGGTTTTCGACTGCAACACCAGTGTTACACTAGTGTATACACCCTTATGTTATAATAGGGTAATTATGTTTCCATAGCTAGGGCTGACAGTGAGTACTTGTGAAGAGCAGAATCAACAACCTCTGCATAATCAATACAGTTGCTTTGTGAGAAGGTGTTGAAGTCCACAGTTAGCCATTGTTATTTAAATACCAGCTGAAAAGTACCAGAGGCCTGGCTTTGGCCCCAAGTGAGAGCAGGTCCAGCGGAGCCATGGCCCAGTGAGACACGGGTGCCGACCCGTGTAGATGGAAAGAGAAGTCTGAGCCTTTTGGGTAAAACACTGGAGTAAATCAAGCATAGAAATACACTATTAATGTCCTCCTTGCAGTGAAACACATTGTCTGTAAATCCTGTACAGCTTAACACTACCATCTAGTGGTCAAGACCATTTAAGGCAACTTTCATTTTGAGTCCATAAACTGGCTAGCTAACCTATTCATGAGTATTTACCAAGTTCCAATGTCACCAAGACAAGACAGTGAGTGAAATAAAATTAAAACAATCAATCAATCAAATTTACTTATAAAGCCCTTCTTATATCAGCTGATGTCACAAAGTGCTGTACAGAAACTCAGCCTAAAACCCCAAACAGCAAGCAATGCAGGTGTAGAAGCACGATGGCTAGGAAAAACTCCCTAGAAAGGCCAGAACCTAGGAAGAAACCTAGAGAGGAACCAGGCTATGAGGGGTGGCTAGTCCACTTCTGGAAGTGCTGGGTGGAGATTATAACAGAACATGGCCAATATGTTCAAATGTTCATAGATGACCAGCAGGGTCAAATAAAATGAATCACAGTGGTTGTTGAGGGTGCAACAGGTCAGCACCTCAGGAGTAAATGTCAGTTTCCTAGCCATTCAGAGGATCTCTACTGCTCTTGCTGTCTCTAGAGAGTTGAAAACAGCAGGTCTGGGACAGGTACCACGTCCGGTGAACAGGTCAGGGTTCCATAGCCGCAGGCAGAACAGTTGAAACTGGAGCAGCAGTACGGCCAGGTGGACTGGAGACAACAAGGAATCATCAGGCCAGGTAGTCCTGAGGCATAGTCCTAGCGCTCAAGTCCTCCGAGAGAGAGAGAGAGAGAAAGAAAGAGAGAGAAGGAAAGAGAGAAAAAGTGAGCGAGAGAATTAGAGAGAGCATACTTAAATTCACACAGGACACCGGAGAAGACAGGAGAAATACTCCAGATATAACAGACTTACCCTCACCCCCCGACACATAAACTATTGCAGCATAAATACTGGAGGCTGAGACAGGAGGGATCGGGAGATACTGTGGCCCTATCTGACGATACCCCCGGACAGGGTCAAACAGGCAGGATATAACCCCACCCACTTTGCCAAAGCACAGCCCCCACACCACTAGAGGGATATCTTCAATCACCAACTTACCATCCTGAGACAAGGCAGAGAATAGCCCACAAAGATCTTCGCCAACCTAAGGGGGGCGCGAACCCAGACAAGAAGATCATGTCAGTGACTCAACCCACTCAAGTGACGCACCCCTCCTAGGGACGGCATGGAAGAGCACCAGTAAGCCAGTGACTCAGCCCCTGTAATAGGGTTAGAGGCAAAAAATCCCAGTGGAGAGAGGGTAACCGGCCAGGTAGAGACAGGGCAGTTTTTTGCTCCAGTGCTTTAGTGCTTTATCCCTGAAGCCGGAACGTAGAGCATTGCAGTAGGCTAACCTAGAAGTGACAAAACAATGGATTATTTTTTCTGCATAATGTTTGGACAGAAAGTTTATGATTTTTGCAATGCTACGTGGATGGAAAAAGCTGTCCTTAAAACAGTCTTGATATGTTTGTCAAAAGAGAGATCAGGTCCAGAGTAACGATAAGGTCCTTCACAGTTTTATTTGAGACGATTGTACAACCATCAAGATTAATTGTTAGATTCAACGGAAGATCTCTTTGTTTCTTGGGACCTAGAACAAGCATCTCTGTTTTGTCCGAGTTTAAAAGTAAAACATTTGCAGCCATCCACTTCCTTATGTTTGAAACACAAGCTTCCAGGGAGGGCAATTTTGGGGCTTCACCATGTTTCATTGAAATGTACAGCTGTGTGTCATCCGCATAGCAGTGAAAGTTAACATTATGTTTCCGAATGACATCACCAAGAGGTAATATATTTAGTGAAAACATTGGTGGTCCTAAAACGGAACCTTGAGGAACACCAAAATTTTGTTGGACCATCCACAGAGACAAACTGATATCTTTCCGACAGATAAGATCTAAACCAGGCCAGAACTTGTTCGTGTAGACCAATTTGGGTTTCCAATCTCTCCAAAAGAATGATCGATAGTATCAAAAGCAGCCCTAAGGTCTAGGAGCATGAGGACAGATGCAGAGCCTCGGTCTGACACCATTAAAAGGTCATGTACCAACTTCACAAGTGCAGTCTCAGTGCTGTGATGGGGTCTAAAACCAGACTGAAGCATTTCGTATACATTGTTTGTCTTCAGAAAGGCAGTGAGTTGCTGCGCAACAGCTTTTTCAATTTGTTTTGAGAGGAATGGCAGATTCGATATAGGCCGATAGTTTTTTATATTTTCTTGGTCAAGGTTTGGCTTTTTCAAGAGAGGCTTTATTACTGCCACTTTTAGTGAGTTTGGTACAGATCCGGTGGATAGAGAGCCGTTTATTATGTTCATCATAGGAGGGCCAAGCACAGGAAGCAGCTCTTTCAGTAGTTTAGTTGGAATAGGGTCCAGTATGCAGCTTGAAGGTTTATAGGCCATTTTTATTTTCATCAATGTGTCGAGAGATATAGTACTAAAAAACTTTAGTGTCTTCCTTGATCCTGGCAGAGTTGTGTAGACGCAGGACAACTGAGCTTTGGAGGAATACTCAGATTTGAAGAGGAGTCCGTAATTTGCTTTCTAATGATCATGATCTTTTCCTCAAAGAAGTTCATGAATTTATCACTGTTGAAGTGAAAGCCATCCTCTCTTGGGGAATGCTGCTTTTTAGTTAGCTTTGCGACAGTATCAAAAATGAATTTAGGATTGTTCTTATTTTCCTCAATTAAATTGGAAAAATAGGATGATCGAGCAGCAGTGAGGGCTCTTCGATACTGCACGGTACTGTCTTTCCAAGTTAGTCGGAAGACCTCCAGTTTGGTGTAGAAAAGCCATTTCCGTTCCAATTGTCTGGAAGCTTGCTTCAGAGCTTGGGTATTTTCTGTATACCAGGGAGCTAGTTTCTTATGACAAATGTTTTTTGTTTTTAGGGGTGTGACTGCATCTAGGGTATTGCACAAGGTTAAATTGAGTTCTTCAGTTAGGTGGTTAACTGATTTTTGTACTCTGACGTCCTTGGGTAGGCGGAGGGAGCCTGGAAGGACATCTAGGAATCTTTGGGTTGTCAGAGAATTTATAGCACAACTTTTGATGATCCTTGGTTGGGGTCTGAGCAGATCCAAATCCATATCAAACAATTGCCAAATTAAGAGACAGTAGTCAGATTCAGAATCAATTGAAGAAACATATGCTGTAATACATCTCAACTATAAAGAGAGTAAATTGTGCTGTAATTGTCTTTCAAAATAGTATTTTAGTTAGATGTACATTTGTAGCTACACATTTGATTGTTGTACAGATAAAGTACCTTACCCTGAATATACCCCAATAACATTCTAAATAAAAGCTTACTACGATGTCCAGAGAATACACACTGAGTGTACAAAACATTAGGAACACCTTCCTAATATTGAGTTGCACCCCCTTTTGCCCTCAGAACAGCCTCAATTCATCAGGCATGGACTCTACAAGGTGTCGAAAGCGTTCCACAGGGACTCTGGCCCATGTTGACCCCATTGCTTCCCACAGTTGTGTCAAGTTGGCTGGATGTCCTTTGGGTGGTGAACCGTTCTTGATACACACTGGAAACTGTTGAGCATGAAAAACACAGCAGCATTGCAGTTCTTGACACACTCAAAACCAGTGTGCCTGGCACCTACTACCATACCCCATTCAAAAGCATTTAAATATTTTGTCTTACCCGTTCACCCTCTGAATGGCACACATACACAATCCATGTCTCAACTGTCTCAAGGCTTAAAACTCCTTCTTTAACCTCCTTCCCTCCTAGTGCCAAGAGTCTACAAAACTGTCTTCACGGCAAAGTGTGGCTACTTTGAAGAATCTCAAATATAAAATATATTTTGATTAGTATAACACTTTTTTGGTTACTACATGATTCCATTTGTGTTATTTCATAGTTTTGATGTCTTCACTATTATTCATCAATAAAGAAAATCCCTGGAATGAGCAGGTGTCCAAACTTTTGGCTGGTACTATATATATAGATGTCTATTGTCTCATACACAGGATAGATGCAGTGAAATGTGTTTTATTTACAGGGTCAGCCAGTGCGGCACCCCAGGAGCAAATTAGGGTTAAGTGTCTTGCTTAACCTTGTCGGCTCAGGTATTCAAACCAGACACTTTTTGTTTACTGGCCCACTGCTCTAACCGCTAGGCTACCTGCTGCCTTAATAGCATTCTAAATATAGGCCAACAATAGGCTTCAGTGTGTGTGTGTGTGCGTGTCTTTGCGCATGCGTGTGTGTGTGTGTGTGTGTGTGTGTCACCGTGTGTGTGCACACGCGCGCGCTTGTGTGCGTGTGTGTATGGAAATGATGGCAGGTAAGAACAGATTGAAAAGGACTTGTGGATCAAAGGTCATGTCTAAAAAGACAGAGGTGTTCTGACTGACAGGGCGGGGAGGAAGAAGAGACACGCTGCTTTACTCAACGTGACAGCATGACAGACAGCAATCAGAAGACACATCTCTTCTCTCAGTACAATGGTTATTTTTGGGCGGCGCAAGCTCATTCTCTCTCTCTTATCCATCACCTCAGTGAAGGTTATGATGAACTTGGATGTCATCGTCACTAGCCTTCATTTCATAGCATTTAATAAGGATCATATTTTCATGAAAAATGTATCTAATTATTCTGTATAATTATTTAATTATGATTTATTAGCTAATACTGATAAAACTGCAAAAGAAATGTATATCAATCCATATTTCTTTCTAATTCCATTCACCTTATATTTCTGAAATCATAGCCACCTGCCATCTCTGACTGTTTTACATCTGTAACTGTCAAAAGCAACAGTGGCATCAAATCACAGAACAAAGTGTCTTTCCAACCAAAGTGATGTAGAGTAGTTCTAATGTAAGGAAAGCTGTTACCTCATCTTTAAGACATTAAGAATTGCCAATGTAACCATCGTAGTACATTCACAAACGACCAATGATTCCGACACTGATATCCAACTAATGTAAGATCAAAATAGCACAACACCTCTTCCTTCTTGTTGTTCACATTGACATACCCTAGCTTTAGGTTAAATAAGGTCACCACTAAAATAAGGTCACCACTAGCCTAGTCCAGCAGTAGGCCTACTGTTAGCTCTTGAGAACCCAAGGGGGTTTCACATCCTCCAATTAGGGAATATGGACCACAGCTGGTTTACTGTGAATTACAATCCCGACACTCTGTTTTAACATTAAAAACGTTATGGATCCTCGCTTGCGATACGGTTTTGGACATTTTTGGAACTTAACTTTTATATAAATGAGAAAGACTATTTCAAATACAAGTGACTTTGATGCTGCAGCCACGATTTGTATTTCACTCCTGAAATCCCACCAGGGCCCTGTCGGCTATTGTTTGTTAACCCGCGCTGTCGTGTGTAATTCATTAAAGATGCCTATGTATTCATGTTCAGATGAGAGCTCGCATTTATATGTTAGCAATAGTGCTTCTTTACATTCATGTTAAAACCAAGGCATTGCGTTGCTTATTTTGTCTTAAAAGTATGGTTTAGCTTGAGAGTCTCAAATGGGGTGTCTACTATTTCCAATCACCATTATATTTATGATGTTAATTAAATGTTTATTGCACTCATTTTGAGGTGTATTTTTTTCCTGTGTGGATCCATATGGCTAAAATTGTAGTAGGTCAATTATGCATATTGGATATTGCATGGGGGTTCATTTGGGGTGTTTTGGGACAGATTAACAAATCATAGGCCCCCCGGATTTAGATTATTTAAAAAAAAAAAATTTACAGACAATGTTATTAGTCACTCTCACTCAGATATAATTAGCATGGCATAAGTCATGGCCAAATTTGTAGAATTGCAGGTAATTAGCTTTAAAACTGCAAAACGCCAGTCTCAACGTCAACAGTGAAGAGGTGACTCCGGGATGCTGGCCTTCTAGGCAGTTTAAAAGAAAAAGCCATATCTCAAACTGGACAATAAAAAGAAAAGATTAAGATGGGCGAAAGAACTGGACAGAGGAACTCCCGGAGTTGCCTCTTTACTGTTGATGTTGAGACTGGTGTTTAAGCGGGTACTATTTAATGAGGCTGCCAGTTGAGGACTTGTGAAGCGTCTGTTTCTCAAACTAGACACTAATGTACTTGTCCTCATGCTCAGTTGTGCACCGGGGCCTGCCACTCCTCTTTCTATTCTGGTTAACAGTAGAGTCAGTTTGCGCTGTTCTGTGAAGGTAGTAGTACACAGCGTTGTACGAGATCTTCAGTTTCTTGGCAATTTCTCACATAGAATAGCCTTAATTTCTCAGAACAAGAATAGACTAACGAGTTTCAGAAGAAAGAGTCTTTGTTTCTGGCCATTTTGAGCCTGTAATCGAACCCACAAATGCTGATGCTCCAGATACTCAAGTGTAAAGAAGGCCAGATGTATTGCTTTAATTAGGACAACAGTGTTCAGCTGTGTTAACATATTTGCTAAAGGGTTTCCTAATGATCAATTAGCCTTTTAAAATGATAAACTTGGATTAGCTACACAACGTGCCACAGGAACAGAGGAGTGATGGTTGCTAATAATGGGCCTCTGTATGCCTACGTAGATAATCTGTCGTTACCAGCTTCAATAGTCATTTGCAACATTTACAATGTCTTCACTGTATTTCTGATCAGTTTGATGTTATTTTCATGGACAGAAAATGTCTTTCAAAAATGTATTTAAAAAACAAGGTGTCACGCCCTGGCCATAGAGAGGCTTTTATTCTCTATTTTTGGTTTGGCCAGGGTGTGACCAGGGTGGGAATTCTAGTTTCTTTATTTCTATGTTTTCTGTTTCTATGTTTTGGCCTGGTATGGTTCTCAATCAGGGACAGCTGTCTATCGTTGTCTCTGATTTGGAATCATACTTAGACAGCCTGTTTTGCCACCTTACTTGTGGGTAGTGGCCGGTTGTCTGTGTTAGTGGCCTGTATATCCCTAGTAAGCGTCACGGCTGTTTTTTGTTTTTGTTTGGTTGTTTATAAAATAAAGAAATGCATGCTCACCACGCTGCACCTTGGTCTGGTCATTTCCCTGACGATTTTCGTGACACAAGGACATTTCTAAGTGACCCCAAACTTTTGAAAGATAGAGTATACACTAAATATATACTGAAAAATATAAACGCAACATGCAACAATTTCAAATATTTTACTGAGGTACAGTTCATAAAAAATCTGTCAATTTAAATAAATTCATTAGTCCCTAATCTATGGATTTCACATGACTGGGAAAACAGACATGCATCTGTTGTTCACAGACATCTTTAAATAAAAGATAGGGGAGTGAATCAGAAACCAGTCAGTGTCTGGTGTGACCACCATTTGCATCATGCAGGGCAACACATTTCCTTCACATAGCTGACCAGGTTGTTGACTGTGGCCTGTGGAATGTTGTCCCACTCCTCTTCAATGGCTGTGTGAAGTTGCTGGATATTGGTGGGAAATGGAACAAGCTGTCATACATGTTGATCCAGAGCATCCCAAATATGATCAATGGGTGACATGTCTGGTGAGTATGCAGGCCGTGAAAGAACTGGGACATTTACAGCTTCCAGGAATTGGGTACAGATCCTTGCATTATCCGTTCATTATCATGCTGAAACATGATGACGGCGGATGAATGTCATGACAATGTGCCTCAGGATCTCTGTGGATTCAAATTGCCATTGATAAAATGCAATTGTGCTCGTTGTCCGTAGCTTATGCCTGTCCATACCATAACCCCACTGTCACCATGGGGCACTGTGTTCACAACTTTGACATCAGCAAAACACACGACGCCATGCACGTGGTCTGCGGTTGTGAGGCCAGTTGGACGTACTGCCAAATTCTCTAAAACAACATTGGAGATGGCTTATGTTCTGGTAACAGCCCCGTTGGACATTCCTGTAGTCAGCATGCCAATTCCACACTTCCTCAAAACTTGAGACATCTGTGGCATTGGGTTGTATGACAAAACTTGTCCCCAGCACAAGGTGCACCTGTGTAATGGTCATGCTGTTTAATCAGCTTCTTGATACAAATTAGTTAAAACAATTTTGCGAGGAATAAGCTTTTTGTTCGTATGGAACTTTTCTGGGATCTTTTATTTCAGCTCATGAAACATGGGAGGACCAACTCTTTACATTTTGTGTTTTATTTTTGTTCGTGTAATATACACTCAGTGGTCAGGTTATTACACCACCCCGTTCCCAAAAGTGGTTCGCTCCAACAGACAGTGAGACTCTAATGTGAACACTGGGAGTCGGGAAGCAAGTGCTGGTGGTGAGTTTAATAATAAACGGAACAAAACAAGAAACACGAGCAGTGTACATACATGAAACACAGTCAATACTGCCTGGGGAATGGAACTAATGGAGTGACAGATATAAGGGAGGTAATCAGTGAAGTGATGGAGTCCTGGTGTGCCTATTGATGAAGCGCAGGTGTGCGTAATGATGAATGCCAAGACTGGTGGTAGTAAACCGGCAATGTCAATTGCTGGAGGGGAGGAGCTGGAGTAGATGTGACAGTCTCGAGGCCGTGGCTTGCTATATGAAGCAGGCAGACAGGCATCGAGGCACTCAATTACTGTTTGATTGAATGTTAGAATGGACAAAACGTGTTTACAAACACTACAGGTACATTCACATGTATTGACCACATTTTTACTAATACTGTAGCTCTTTGCTCTTATGCTGTATCCGTACCCATTGGATGCAGTGATCACAATATAGTGGCTATATCCAGGAAAGCCAAAGTTCCAAAAGCTAGCCATAAAATAGTGTATAAGAGATCATTCAGAATATTTTGCTGTGACTCTTATGTGGATGATGTTAAATATATTTGTTGGTCTGATGTAATTAATAAGGAGCATCCAGACGCTGCAGTTGATGAGTTTAAGAAATTGCTTCTTCCAATTTTTGATTAACATGAACCTGTTAAGAAACTGACTGTTAGAACTGTTAAGGCTCCATGGATTGATAGGGAATTGATAATGGTATGGTTGAAAGGGATGAGGAAAAAGGATAAGTCTGGCTGCACATCTGAATGGCTGCCTTACTGCACATTAAGAAATTATGTGACTAAATGCAACAAAAATAAGAACTTGTACTATGAATGTTACGGTGCGTGAATGAGGACCCAAAAGCGAATTAACGTAAACAGAGCTTCTTTAATAACAAAACATAGGTAGGCTCAGATGGACCGGCAGATTCCGACAGGACAGGACAAGGTTGCAGCAAACATGACAATAGTCTGGTTCAGGCATGAATAACACAAACAAGAATCCGACAAAGACAGAAACAAAAACAGAGAGAGATATAGAGGACTAATCAGAGGGAAAAAGGGAACAGGTGGGAAAAGGGGTGACGAGGTAGTTAGGAGGAGACAAGGAACAGCTGGGGGAAAAAGGGGGAGAAAAGGTAACCTAAAACGACCAGCAGGGGGAGACAGGGTGAAGAGAAAGGACAGAAACAAGACACAACATGACAATACATGACAGTACCCCCCCACTCACCGAGCGCCTCCTGGCGCACTCGAGGAGGAAACCTGGAGGCAACGGAGGAAATCATCGATCAGCGCACGGTCCAGCACGTCCCGAGAGGGAACCCAACTCCTCTCCTCAGGACCGTACCCCTCCCAATCTACTAGGTACTGATGACCACGGCCCCGAGGACGCATGTCCAAAATCCTACGGACCCTGTAGATGGGTGCGCCCTCGACAAGGATGGGGGGGGGGGGGGAGACGAGCGGGGGCGCGAAGAACGGGCTTGACACAGGAGACATGGAAGACCGGGTGGACGCGACGAAGATATCGCGGAAGAAGAAGTCGCACTGCGACAGGATTAATAATCTGAGAAATACGGAACGGACCAATGAACCGCGGGGTCAACTTGCGAGAAGCGGTCTTAAGGGGAAGGTTCTGAGTGGAGAGCCAAACTCTCTGACCGCGACAATATCTAGGACTCTTAGTTCTACGCTTATTAGCAGCTCTCACAGTCTGCGCCCTATAACGGCAAAGTGCAGACCTGACCCTCTTCCAGGTGCGCTCGCAACGTTGGACAAAAGCCTGAGCGGAGGGGACGCTGGACTCGGCGAACTGAGATGAGAACAGCGGAGGCTGGTACCCGAGGCTACTCTGAAAAGGAGATAGCCCGGTCGCAGACGAAGGAAGCGAGTTGTGGGCGTATTCTGCCCAGGGGAGCTGTTCTGACCAAGACGCAGGGTTGCGAAAAGAAAGACTGCGTAAGATGCGACCAATAGTCTGATTGGCCCGTTCTGCTTGACCGTTAGACTGGGGGTGAAAGCCGGAAGAGAGACTGACGGAAGCCCCAATCAAACGGCAAAACTCCCTCCAAAATTGAGACGTGAATTGCGGACCTCTGTCCGAAACGACGTCTGACGGAAGGCCATGAATTCTGAAAACATTCTCGATGATGATTTGTGCCGTCTCTTTAGCAGAAGGAAGCTTAGCAAGGGGAATAAAATGAGCCGCCTTAGAGAACCTGTCGACAACCGTAAGAATAACAGTCTTCCCCGCTGACGAAGGCAGTCCGGTGACAAAATCTAAGGCGATGTGAGACCACGGTCGAGAGGGAATGGGAAGCGGCCTGAGACGGCCGGCAGGAGGGGAGTTACCGGACTTAGTCTGCGCGCAGACCGAACAAGCAGCCACGAAGCGACGCGTGTCATGCTCCCGGGTGGGCCACCAAAAACGCTGGCGAATGGAAGCAAGCGTACCCCGAACGCCAGGGTGGCCGGCTAACTTGGCAGAGTGAGCCCACTGAAGAACGGCCAGACGAGTAGGAACGGGAACGAAAAGAAGGTTCCTAGGACAAGCGCGCGGCGACGGAGTTTGAGTGAGTGCTTGCTTTACCTGCCTCTCAATTCCCCAGACAGTCAACCCGACAACACGCCCCTCAGGGAGAATCCCCTCGGGGTCAGTGGAGGCTACTGAAGAACTGAAGAGACGAGATAAAGCATCAGGCTTGGTGTTCTTAGAGCCCGGACGATAAGAAATCACGAACTCGAAACGAGCGAAAAACAGCGCCCAGCGCGCCTGACGCGCATTAAGTCGTTTGGCAGAACGGATGTACTCAAGGTTCCTATGGTCAGTCCAAACGACAAAAGGAACGGTCGCCCCCTCCAACCACTGTCGCCATTCGCCTAGGGCTAAGCGGATGGCGAGCAGTTCGCGGTTTCCCACATCATAGTTACGTTCCGACGGCGACAGGCGATGAGAAAAATACGCGCAAGGGTGGACCTTGTCGTCAGAGAGGGAGCGCTGAGAAAGAATGGCTCCCACGCCCACCTCTGACGCGTCAACCTCGACAACGAACTGTCTAGTGACGTCAGGTGTAACAAGGATAGGTGCGGATGTAAAACGATTCTTGAGGAGATCAAAAGCTCCCTGGGCGGAAACGGACCACTTAAAGCACGTCTTGACAGAAGTAAGGGCTGTGAGAGGAGCTGCCACCTGACCGAAATTACGGATGAAACGACGATAGAAGTTCGCGAAGCCGAGAAAGCGCTGCAGCTCGACGCGTGACTTAGGGACGGGCCAATCAATGACAGCTTGGACCTTAGCGGGATCCATCTTAATGCCTTCAGCGGAAATAACAGAACCGAGAAATGTGACGGAGGAGGCATGAAAAGAGCACTTCTCAGCCTTCACAAAAAGACAATTCTCTAAAAGGCGCTGGAGGACACGTCGAACGTGCTGAACATGAATCTGGAGTGACGGTGAAAAAATCAGGATATCGTCAAGGTAAACGAAAACAAAGATGTTCAGCATGTCTCTCAGGACATCATTGACTAATGCCTGAAAGACAGCTGGAGCGTTAGCGAGGCCGAAAGGAAGAACCCGGTATTCAAAGTGCCCTAACGGAGTGTTAAACGCCGTCTTCCACTCGTCACCCCTCCCTGATGCGCACGAGATGGTAAGCGTTACGAAGGTCCAACTTAGTGAAAAACCTGGCTCCCTGCAGGATCTCGAAGGCTGAAGACATAAGAGGAAGCGGATAACGATTCTTCACTGTTATGTCATTCAGCCCTCGATAATCTATGCAGGGGCGCAGGGACCCGTCCTTCTTCTTAACAAAAAAAAACCCCGCTCCGGCGGGAGAGGAGGAGGGGACTATGGTACCGGCGGCAAGAGCTACAGACAAATAATCTTCGAGAGCCTTACGTTTGGGAGCCGACAGAGAGTATAGTCTACCCCGGGGGGGAGTGGTTCCCGGAAGGAGATCAATACTACAATCATACGACCGGTGTGGAGGAAGAGAGGTGGCCCTGGACCGACTGAACACCGTGCGCAGATCGTGATATTCCTCCGGCACCCCTGTCAAATCACCAGGCTCCTCCTGTGAAGAAGAGACAGAGGAAACAGGAGGGATAGCAGACATTAAACATTTCACATGACAAGAGACGTTCCAGGAGAGGATAGAATTACTAGACCAATTAATGGAAGGATTATGACAAACTAGCCAGGGATGGCCCACAACAGGTGTAAAAGGTGAACGAAAAATTAAAAAAGAAATGGTTTCGCTATGATTACCAGAAACAGTGAGGGTTAAAGGTAGCGTCTCACGCTGAATCCTGGGGAGAGGACTACCATCCAGGGCGAACAAGGCCGTGGACTCCCTTAACTGTCTGAGAGGAATGTCATGTTCCCGAGCCCAGGTCTCGTCCATAAAACAGCCCTCCGCCCCAGAGTCTATTAAGGCACTGCAGGAAGCTGACGAACCGGTCCAGCGTAGATGGACCGACAAGGTAGTGCAGGATCTTGAAGGAGAGACAGGAGTAGTAGCGCTCACCAGTAGCCCTCCGCTTACTGATGAGCTCTGGCTTTTACTGGACATGAAGTGACAAAATGACCAGCAGAACCGCAATAGAGACAGAGGCGGTTGGTGATTCTCCGTTCCCTCTCCTTAGTCGAGATGCGGATACCTCCCAGCTGCATAGGCTCAGCACCCGAGCCGGCAGAGGAAGATGGTAGTGATGCGGAGAGGGGGGCAACGGAGAACGCGAGCTCCTTTCCACGAGCTCGGTGACGAAGATCAACCCGTCGCTCAATGCGAATAGCGAGTTCAATCAAGGAATCCACGCTGGAAGGAACCTCCCGGGAGAGAATCTCATCCTTTACCTCTGCGCGGAGACCCTCCAGAAAACGAGCGAGCAAAGCCGGCTCGTTCCAGCCACTGGAGGCAGCAAGAGTGCGAAACTCAATAGAGTAGTCTGTTATGGATCGATTACCTTGACATAGAGAAGACAGGGCCCTGGAAGCCTCCTCCCCAAAAACAGATCGATCAAAAACCCGTATCATCTCCTCCTTAAAGTCCTGATACTGGTTAGTACACTCAGCCCTTGCCTCCCAGATTGCCGTGCCCCACTCACGAGCCCGTCCAGTAAGGAGAGATATGACGTAGGCGACACGAGCAGTGCTCCTGGAGTAAGTGTTGGGCTGGAGAGAAAACACAATATCACACTGGGTGAGGAACGAGCGGCATTCAGTGGGCTCCCCAGAGTAACACGGCGGGTTATTGATTCTGGGCTCCGGAGATTCGAAAGCCCTGGAAGTGGCCGGTGGATCGAGGCGGAGATGGTGAACCTGTTCTGTGAGGTTGGAGACTTGGGTGGCCAGGGTCTCAACGGCATGTCGAGCAGCAGACAATTCCTGCTCGTGTCTGCCTAGCATCGCTCCCCGGATCTCGACGGCTGAGTGGAGAGGATCCGAAGTCGCTGGGTCCATTCTTGGTCGGATTCTTCTGTTACGGTGCGTGAATGAGGACCCAAAAGCGAATTAACGTAAACAGAGCTTCTTTAATAACAAAACATAGGTAGGCTCAGATGGACCGGCAGATTCCGACAGGACAGGACAAGGTTGCAGCAAACATGACGATAGTCTGGTTCAGGCATGAATAACACAAACAAGAATCCGACAAAGACAGAAACAAAAACAGAGAGAGATATAGAGGACTAATCAGAGGGAAAAAGGGAACAGGTGGGAAAAGGGGTGACGAGGTAGTTAGGAGGAGACAAGGAACAGCTGGGGGAAAGAGGGGGAGAAAAGGTAACCTAAAACGACCAGCAGGGGGAGACAGGGTGAAGAGAAAGGACAGAAACAAGACACAACATGACAATACATGACAATGAAGCCAAGATCAGTGATTTAAAGAATGATGAATGATTTTTTAAAAGAATAATAATGACAAAAAAATTGCAAGTTGAATTTTGTAAAGTAAGTGTTGGAGAGTTGGAAAAATTATTGTTATTCATCAATAATGACAAACTTCCTGGCATTGATAACTTAGATGGAAAGCTACGGAGGATGGTAGCTAACTCTTTAGCCACTCATATCTGTCATATCTTTAATCTGAACCTCAAGGAAAGTCTTTGTCCTCAGGCCTGGAGGGAAGCCAGACATTCCACTACTCAAGCGTGGTAAAGTGGCCTTTACTGGTTTAAACAGCAGACCTATCAGCTTGCTGCCAGCTCTTAGCAAACTGGTGGAAAAATTGTAAACAAATTAACAACAGACTTTCAGCATTTTTATAGAGAAGGGCACCCAACATGTACTGCACTGACACAAATGACTGATGATTGGTTGAAGGAAATTAAGAATAACAAGATTGTGGGTGCTGTACTTTTTTGATTTCAGTGCAACCTTTGTTAATATTGACCGTAACCTGTTGTTGAGAAAAATGATGTGTTATGGATTTTCAACCTCTGCCATATTGTGGATTCAGAGCTATCTATCTAATATAACTCAGAGGGTTTTCTTTAAGGAAGCTTCTCCAATGTCAAACATGTAAAGTGTGGTGTCCCGCAGGGCAGCTCTCTAGGCCCTCTACGCTTTTCTTTTTTTTTTACCAATGACCTGCCACTGGTATTAGACAAAGCATGTGTGTCCATGTATGCTGACGATTCAACCATATACGCTTAAGCAACCACAGCTAATGAAGTCACTGAAACCCTTAACAAAGAGTTGCAGTCTGTTTTGGAATGGGTGGCCAGTAATCAACTGGTCCTGATCATCTCTAAAACTAGGAGCATTGTAATTGCTACAAATCATTCCCTAAGTTCTAGACCTCAGCTGAATCTGGTAATGAATGGTGTGGCTGTTGAACAAGTTGAGGAGATAAATTACTTGGTGTTGCCTTAGATTGACAACTGTCATGGTCAAAACATATAGATTCAATGGTTGTAGTGATGGGGCGAGGTCTGTCCGTAATAGAGAGATGCTCTGCTTTTATGATACCACACACTACAAAGCAAGTACTGCAGGCTCTAGTTGCAGGCTCTTGCTGTCTCTGCCTGGCCGGTTCCCCTCTCTCCACTGGGATTCCCTGCCTCTAACCCTATTACAGGGGCTGAGTCACTGGCTTACTGGTGCTCTTCCATGCCATCCCTAGGAGGGGTGCGTCACTTGAGTTGGTTGAGTCACTGACATGATCTTCCTGTCCGGGTTTCTCCTGTCTTTTCTGGTGTCCTGTGTGAATTTAAGTATGCTCTCTCTAATTCTATCTCTCTTTTCCCTCTCTTTTCCCTCTCTTTCTTTCTCTCTCTCTCTCTCTCTCTCTCTCTCTCTCTCTCTCTCTCTCTCTCTCTCTCTCTCTCTCTCTCACACTCACACTCACACTCACACTCACACTCACACTCACACACTCTCTCTCTCTCTCTCTCTCACTCACACTCTCTCACTCTCTCTCTTTCTTTCTTTCTTTCTTTCTGAGGACCTGAGCGCTAGGACCATGCCTCAGGACTACCTCGCCTGATGACTCCTTGCTGTCTCCAGTCCACTTGGTCGTGCTGCTGCACCAGTTTCAACTGTTCTGCCTGCGGCTATGGAACCCTGACCTGTTCACCAGATGTGCTACCTGTCCCAAACCTGCTGTTTTCAACTCTCTAGAGACAGCAGGAGCGGTAGAGATACTCTGAATTATCGGCGATGAAAAGCCAACCGACATTTACTCTTGAGGTGCTGACCTGTTGCACCCTCTAAAACCACTGTGATTATTATTATTTGACCCTGCTGGTCATCTATAGGCATTTGAACATCTTGGCCAAATGTTATAATCTCCACCTGGAATCCTGGTTCCTCTCTAGGTTTCTTCCTAGGTTCTGGCCTTTCTAGGGCGTTTTTCCTAGCCACCGTGCTTCTACACCTGCATTACCTTCTGTTTTAGGCTGGGTTTCTCTACAGCACTTTGTGACATCAGCTGATGTAAGAAGGGCTTTATAAATACATTTGATTGGTCGTTTTATCTTATCTTAAATATTTTCCAATTATATGGTCAAGTGCTGCAAAGAAAGACCCAACTGCAACTGGCCTAGAACAGAGATGCACGTCTTGCTCTGTAATCAAAGGGCTAACATTAATACTATGCATGTCAGTCTCTCTTAGCTAAGAGTTGAGGAAAGACTGACTGCGTCACTTCTTGTTTTGATAAGAAACATTAATGTGTTGGAAATTGCTAATTGTTTGCATGGTCAACTTACACCCAGCACTGACACACAAACTTACCCCACTAGATATGTCACCTGGGGTCTTTCACAGTCCCCAGGTCCAGAACAAATTCAAGGAAACGTACAGTATTATACAGAGCCATGAGTGCATGGAACTCCCTTCCATCTTATATAGTGCAAGTGAACAGCAAACCTGGTTTCAAAAAACAAGTAAAGCAACACCAATGTAACCAACTTGTTGTGTTTATGTACTGACATGTATGTATAACTGATAGACACACACACACACACACACACACACACACACACACACACACACACACACACACACACACACACACACACACACACACACACACACACACACATAATTGTGAAGTATTTCTTCTGTTAAGTATTTTCTGTTATGTGTCAGACACCAGTAAGACTATCTGGGGCCATTGGCATTGGCTAATGGGGATCCTAATGAATCAAAATGACTAACCTAAGTGACTTTGAGTATGGTATTATCATTGGTTTACCGAAATTTGTGTGACAAACAAAAAACATCCAGTCAGCGGCAGTCCTTGGGCGAAAACAGCTCGTTGATGACAGAGGTCGAAGGAGAACGGCAAGAGTCATGCAAGCTAACAGGCAGGCCACATACAGGCAAATAACGGCACAGTACAACAGTGGTGTGCAGAACGGCATCTCGGAATGCACAACTCGACGGTCCATGTCACAGATGGGCTATTGATAGGCTATTGCAGCAGAAGACCACACCAGGTTCCACTCCTATCACCTAAAAACAAGAAGAAACGGCTCCAGTGAGCACGCAATCACCAACACTGGACAATTGAGGAGTGGAAAAACATTGCCTGGTCTGACAAATTCAAGTTTCTATTGTGTCATGCTGATAGAGGAGTAAGGATTTGGCGTAAGCAGAGTCCATGGCCAAATCCTGCCTGGTGTCAACAGTACAGGCTGGTGGCGGTGGTGTAATGGTGTGGGGAATGTTTCCCTGGCACACGTTGGGTCCCTTGATACCAATTGAGCGACATTTCCAAGCCCCAAAGAATTCAGGTTGTTTTGGATGCAACAAGGGGTTAGATGGGTGTACCTAAACTGGCCACTGAGTGTATTCATCTTGGGCCACCTATGGGCCTGGTCCCTGTAAACCCCTGTATTGATCTGACCATGGTTGTGTCCAAGGGGTCTGGCGTGGTAACCTATACGCTAATTATCTCTTCCCCTGATCAGTGCTCAAATCAATCAGACCACACATTTGAGTGCCTTTGGTTCCCAATGCCGACGGCACATATCTAATGGAGTTTGTAATGCAGTGAAATCTTTATCTTTCCACTGCTAGGTCTCCATATGTATGGAGCTTTATGACTGCAATGGTCTTGGTGGTGGGTCATTAATGAGACCTTTCTCTCCATTCTGTTATAGGGCTAAAGTGCACAGCTAGGCTAATAGTGAAGATTTATGTCTAGCCCTGAGGGTTAACCAGATTCATTTTCTTATTCTGTCCGCTATACTATGTGTAACTTATTTACGGTATTGGGATACCCTCTAGGGGTCTCATTTAAATATTACACTGACATGTTTATTTACTCACCTATTTATAACTATTATATTGACTGATTCATCAATTTATTTATTTTGAGAGTAATCCTACACATCACTTAGATCCAGATGGTATATAGGCCACGTCCACTACCTGCCTACCTGCCAGTCTCTATACAGTAAGTCACTTCCTACCATTGGGAACCCTAGGATGCTCACTAGTGGCTATTTCAAAATGCTGCACTTCTGCTGCTTGCTCAGTTGGTTTCCAGGCACTTGAATTCATTCGTGGTTTTAGGATTCAATCTGGTGAGTAATTATAAGCACTACATGAGGAAATACTGTATGTATCACCCAGATGATTTGATTATATTGCATTTAGAACTGTACTGAAGAAAAAATATGAATACAACATGGAACAAGATTTTACTGTGTTAGTTCATAGAAGGAAATCAGTCAATTGAAATACATTAATTAGGTCCTAATCTAAGGATTTCACATGACTGGACATGGGCACAGCCACTGGGGAACCAGGCCCAGCCAATCAGAGTTTTTCCCCACAAAAGGGCTTTATTATAGACGGAAATACTCCTCGGCCGCCTGGATCTTTTATTTCAGCTCATTAAACACTTTACATGTTTCGTAAAAAAATATATATATATCTGTATCTAAGTATTTTTTAGATACACCCATTGCCTCTGTTCAGGACGTCATACTGCTTGCTTAGCTTCCTCCTGATTTGGCTCAAAACCCAGGACCTCTGCCTTGTAAACAAACATGGCTGTTCTCCTGAAGCGTCTTACGAGTCATGCCACAGAGAAGCTAGCTACACGGCAGCGCAAGTGGAGACACTTCAGGCTGAGGAGTGTGTTTCACACATCCCCATGTGCTACACCTCCAAGGACCAAACCCTTAGATTTGAAGTGTAACCTAGTTTCAATCGCCTGTATACTGTCTCTTTCCATTTGAACTAAACAGTACATCAGCATAGATGGGGACATGTCAGTGTGCAACCAAGACAGGGTAGTCACATTCACAACCAGTCACTTGAACCCCCCCCCCCCCACCCCCCATGCAAGACAATGTCTCCATCTAGAGGATATTGTTGTAAATCACAGGATGCATTCCCCCCTCACCTTATTCTCTTCAAGCAGCAAAAGGCAGGGAAATGAGAATATGTGAATTATTACAGTTTTTCCCAATTGTTAACACTCAAAACTCTAAACACAAAACACAGAACAGTTAGACAATTTCTTTTAACCCCACAGACATCTTACAAAATGAAAGACAGCAATCAAAATCATGTACTCCCGCCTCAAAATGAAGCTCTGCTTACAAATGAGACAAACTGACACTTCAAATGAATCTAACTTAGTGACAACCAAGATCACACTGATGTGACATATTCAAAACACTACTATCAGAACCTATTTCAGTCTAAAGACGAATATTTTGTTGTTATACTGTATATTGTTGGTGTGTACTCAAACAAGAAAGGAACACAAATGCAAAGAATGTTGTTTTCAATTTCAACGTGACTCAATACCTGTCAAAAAGCATACTGTAAGCACACATACAGCAAAAATACAGTAAATATATTTTGCATTTGCAAAGGAAGGCCTATTTGTACTACAGTACTGTATGTTCGATCAATTGTATGGAATAGATAAAGAAACTGTCAAAAGACAGTCAAATCAAAATCATGTCAAGAAACAAATAATTTTGCACGCCCAATTTTTCAGTTTTTGATTTGTTAAAAAAGTTTGAAATATCCAATAAATGTCATTCCACTTCATGATTGTGTCCCACTTGTTGTTGATTCTTCACAAAAAAATACAGTTTTATATCTTTATGTTTGAAGCCTGAAATGTGGCAAAAGGTCGCAAAGTTCAAGGGGTGGCGAATACTTTCGCAAGGCACTGTACTTGCACATATTCGTACCATTTATCCTTCACTCTTTGGGAATTCCATTCAAATGGGCTCTTTAGATTTGCTTAATCCCGAAATGGTGTTTCTGAAGGATGTGGGCTATGATTGATAAGATCACTGTGATGTTATGGAAGATGGCAGGGTTTTCAAAAATCTGTTGTTGGATTTCCCGTTGTCTTATGGCATTATTTCAACAACCTATATTTGCACAATGGCAGCATCCTTTTCGTCTGCAAATTGACGCGGTCGTCTTTCAGTTCTACAAAAACTAAATAGCATACAGTACAGTAAACACTACAGTAATACAGTATACAAGATAAATGTGTTACAAAATAGTATAATTCACAATTTCAGACATACAGTAATACATGAAACGTTGACTTTGTTTCCCCTTACAGTTTGTATTGGAATCTACAGTCTTTACTGTGCTTTATGATGTACTACTGGTTAAGACCTTGTAAGTAAGCATTTCACGTTAAGGTCTACACCTGTTGTATTCAGCGCACAATAACTTTTAGTTGTGAAGGTTGTGCCAAAGGTAGAGAAATGTGTGTTGTGTTTTGCCAAATGTTTGTTATAGAATTGGAATCTGAGTGTAAAGCAAGGCATGTGCCAGTAGTATTGCAGATTTGGTGTATTGTTCTGCTAAATGAGTTACAGGTTTGGGTCATTGTGCCTCATTGGCCAGTTTTAATGAGTAAATAATTAAGAAAAACTATAATGCAGAGTATTACAACGCCATTACGTGTCAGGGTCCCTTTCTAACGTCATGCCGGAGATTAAGGTCATATCTGTGATCACACACTATTCCCTATGCACTATTTTGTCCAGTCTCACGAAGTAGGGTGTCAATTTGGACAGAGCCTAGAGATACTCCTGGGGACTCTCTTCCTTTTCATTGCCTTTTAATAATAAAAAACTCAATTTGACTTGTCTGAATACCTTGGTAACTCTTCATTTTAACCATTTTATAAGGCATTTGACAAACAGTATGCTCACCATTTATTAATAATTTCTCCCACAATTGTAAATGTTAGTATGCTAGTTATTTACACATGCATATTTATATATTTCCTTAAAAATATTGTGTTGTGTGCTAATTCTTTTGCCAGGTACTACTGGAATGTTTTCCAATGGCATGCCCATCTTTATGTGAGAAATTACACTGGTCACTCAAAACATTTATAAAGTATAAACAGCGCTCACTTTAGATTTTGGACAGCAAAAAGATGGAACTAGTGATTAGTAAATGGTTTATCAATGCAGGAGTAGTGATTGATAAATGAGGAACTTTTTAATAAACACCATATAAATGATTTATTACGGACCCTGAAAATAAAGTGTTAGCTAGGGAGTCCGTTCTGGCTCCAGGGAATCTGAGGGGAGTTCAATCACATGTTAACAAAATGAACCCCGATCCAGATCACTGAACCTGGGTGTAATCATCTGAACTCTTCACCCTATCCTCTGGGCTGGTCAATGTGTGGTCAGGTCTCTTGGGACTAATGGCTGCAGTGTGGCGAAGCCGTTCCACTAGATACATTATCGAATGCCTTAGCTACATCACATGATCCGGGTGGATGATTCACATAAGTAGCGGATGAGACGAGGTGAGTTCTCTTACAAAGTAAAGAGCTTTGAGACCTGATGGAAATTAGAACTGTCTCAACATCAAATTCACTCTCCCTTGTCCACTAACCCTAACCCCAACCCTTAATCACAACCCTAACCCCAACCCTAACCCTAAACCCTATCCCCAACCCTTAATCACAACCCTAACCCCAACCCCTAACCCTAAACCCTAACCCCAACCCTTAATCACAACCCTAACCCCAACCCTAACCCTAAACCCTAACCCCAACCCTTAGTCAAAACCATAACCCTAACCCCAACCCTTAACCACAACCCTAACCCCAACCCTAACCCTAAACCCTAACCCCAACCCTAACCCTAATCCAACCCTTAACCACAACCCTAACCCCAACCTTAACCCTAAACCCTTACCCCAACCCTTAGTCAAAACCATAACCCTAACCCCAACCCTTCACCACAACCCTAACCCCAACCCTAACCACAACCCTAACCCCAACCCTAACCCTAACCATAACCACAACCCTAAACCCTAACCCTAACCTTAACCACAACCCTAACCCTAAACCCTAACCCCAACCCCAACTCTAAACCTTAACCACAACCCTAACCCTTAACCACAACCTTAACCCCAACCCTAACCCCAACCACAACCCTAACCCCAACCCTAACCTTTAACCACAACCCCAACCCTAACCCTTAACCCCAACCCTAACCTTTAACCACAACCCTAACCCTAACCCTAACACTTAACCACAACCCTAACCCCAACCCTTAGTCAAACCCCTAACCCTAACTCGTTATTTAACCCCAATAATAATCATGCTTACAAACTTATCAGATTTGACAGAATAAAACTGAGGACCCTCTTTTCTCTCTCAATTTTGTATCCTGAAGATATTCTCTACAGACTACCTGTATAATTGCAGCTATCAATAACACCTTCATGTTTTGACACACTGTATTGTACTCATCATTGAACAGTCAGTCATTGGGTTATACAGAAACCTCTCTATGCAGTCTCTGCTTTCACTGCTGTGAAGGATGCAGAGGCCCTCCAACCATTCTTAGTTGGACTGTTATGGAGTAAATCACAAACATGACATGGGAGGATCCTCAGGGAACATCTCTGCACCACGACCATGTAATACACACACACACACACACACACACACACACACACACACACACACACACACACACACACACACACACACACACACACATCCAATGTCCTACCCATAGGGCCAAGGACCCAACGAGTTATGCTGAGTGCATTTTTCCTGAAGGCATTGACATTTAATCAAACCCAAATCCCACTGTGACCATTAACATATCAGGGCTGAATGTGGGATGCTGTAAAAAGCTACAGCAGAGAAACCCAGACCAGGACATTAACATAACTCTGCCAGCATGATCTCTCTCCTCTCTCCACTCTCTCCTTCACCCCCCTCCTACATGGATAAGTGCTTACAAGGCAAACAGCTAAGTGTTAAGATTTTCTCTGACTCTCTCTCCCTCAAAATCTCTCTCTCCCTTTCACTTCCCCTCTCTTCACTTTTTATTTTCCTGTCTCTCTTCCCCTCTCTCTTTATCGTTCTCTCTATCTCCCTCTATCTCTCTTTCGCTCTTCCCCTCTCTCTCTCTCTCTCTCTCTCTTTCACTTCCCCTTTCTCCACTTTTTCTTTTCCTATCTCTCTCCATTTTTCTCTTATCTTGTTTTTTGTGCTATGTTAATTATTGAGCTGTTTTGTGTTGTTGAATGCCTGCCAAAACAACACAGTGATAATGAAAGTGTGAAAAGCGACCGCAACAATCTCAATATTTCACCCAAGAAATACAGTAAAAACATTCACTTTTCCTGTTTTCACAAACGCAAGTGTACTGTTAGGCTACTGAATAAGCACATTATGTCTAGAAATGCTTAGCAATGTAATGGATGCTGGGCTTTCTTGGAGAGCGACTGTATTAATCATCACAGGCACGGAGGGACATGCACTCCTGATGCGGAACAACTATGAAATATTGTCATGATAATGGGGTCAATAGCTGAGGAATTTCCAGATTGAAGGAACAGTTCTATTTCTCATAACTCAGCAGAACTCTGTTGGTTGTTGGACTTGACCTTGGTCAAGGTCTTTCTGTTCTTGAGCTTCTGTCTTCACACATACTGTGACCCAACTTGTAACCATTCATGTATGACCGGCCCATATGGTGATTTTCCGCTAGAGACCTACATACTGCACCTACATTAAATTAAATATAATTAATATTGATGTTGCTGTTGCTGTATCGCTGCTTGCAATCACTGACCCCCCCAAAGTAGGACAACTGTTTTACACAAGGTACTGGGAATAGAGTAGGGGCAAAAGGATCAAGAAGACAAACCAACTTTGACAAGTCTGAAATTTGAGGACACCCCCCAGAGATGCAAGAAGACTATCAAATTCAAGCTGTTCGTTGGTGGAGGATCTCGCTGTGAGCCCAGCAAACATGATAAACACAACAGAAAATACAAGCATTCTGCTTTACCGCAACCCTGAAAAGCTGAGACTTGACAAATAACAGTGCTCAAAGTGTCAATCATCCATGCTACAAGCCTCTGTTCCCCCCACAATTGAGGGTAGAAAATAGCTATTTTTGTAGGCTATGCATTTCAGGGGAGAAATAAATTAATTAATAAGAGCAGTAAGGGAATTGTGATGGTAGGGAAGTGGCTGGTTGAAATGTTGTTGTCCATTTATGACAGAAAATCTATTGTGTGAAACAGGCAATATTCATTTACAATGTCCTCCTCTGAGAAGACCACTCTAAACAAGCAGATATGAGATAACCATTTTCAGATTGCAAAGTGGAGAGTGGGGTGATATGGAAAAGGGTGTTTATTGACATAAAAAAGACTTGATCTTCCCTTAATCACTTTGTTTACATAACTTTCTTACATAAGCCCCCCTCCTCCTCTGCAGCTCACAATTCTAATCAACATAACCAATTCCAATTCCCTCTCTCTCTCTCTCTCTCTCCCTCTCTCATCTCTATTTCATCCCCTCCTATTCCCTTAGCAGTGATGTACCTCTGAAGCCTTGTAGAGAGAAGAGTAGGATAGTTCTGGCTGGGTCTTTGTTTGGTTTGAAAGTGGGCCATTGGTATACAGCAGAGCCTTGCCAGAGAGGCGTGTAGAAGGACACTAGAAAGAGATCTGGACTTGATTATGTAAAGAGAACGTGTCTACCCAAGAAAGATATTGGTCAACTGCAAAACATACAGAATTCTGCAGCACGGGTACTGACCAAGATCAGACGGAGAGTACACATTAGATCGGTTTTAAGGTGTTCTGCACTGGATGCCTGTGAGTTTTAGAATTCATTTTAAGATTCTTCTATTGGCTTTCAAACCAATCCACAATTGCGCACCCCAATACATATCAGACATGGTTTTAAGTTATGTACACAGTAGGGCCCTTAGGTCCTCTGGTACTGGCCTTTTAACTATGCCAAAACCAAGAACCAACAAGCATGGAGAGGCAGTTTTTAGTTACTCTGCCTCTTGCCTCTGGAATAGCCTGACAGAGAACCTGACGGGGGCCGAAACTGTGGACATTTAAAAGAGATCTTAAAACACCTTTTTAGCTTTGCTTTTCCTTAGGGTCATTTTTTTTCTTTCAGTTTTAATTTGTCAATCTTGTGTCAATCTTATGTTTCTTGTGTAGTAAATATTTCCTTTTTTATTTTCATTGTATGTTTGTTTTTTCCTGTGAAGCGCATTGTGTTGCATTCATGTCTGACATGTGCTATATAAATTCAGCTTGATTTGATGTAGCTGAGCCGTCTGCTGTTGCAATGTCTAGGATTTTTTGTTCCCACATTCCCACAACCAACCAACATCATGCTCTCTCTTCCTCTCTCGGGATTATAAGGATTTTAGTCATTTGGGCTCTGTGACGGTAAAACATTTACGTTTTCTTTATGGGGGTATCAGAGTTGTATCTGTGCTGTACTGTGTGAGACTATTGGTTCTCTGTAATATGTGGTTGCGTGGAGGTATCTTGTTGGCATTCAATTCATTTGATATGGACTAATCCCACAGATTAGATTTGATCACAAAACCAATCTCACAGCATCTATCCACGGCCGCTTGATAATGACTGAACATGTTGCTCACACACAGGCAATCTGTAATTGTATTTCTTTATTCATTTAATGGCGGCTGCTGTTTGGTGGTGAAATGTATGGAAATGACATTCATACTCAGTCAGGTAATAACACAAACAGAAAGTATAAAGCCTGATGTTTTAGAGTGAACAGCAAGCAGTGGTGTTCATTAGCATTTTGCATCGTGCTTTGTGATAGCTGATGGTAAAGGATCACAGAGGAGCAGAATTTGGCTGATTTGTCTCAGTCTCAAGCTGTATAGAAAGTTTTAGGAAACACCCTCTTAGAATGAACAATAAGTCAGCTGCATAGTATGGAAATAGTGATTGTCTGATTGCTCTGTAATGTACAGCAGGTTGACATGTGTGGGTGTCATTATTTTGTTGAATCATTTTTTGTATTAACCAAAGTGTTTCTTATATGTAATTAAATAAACCTGAAATTCATATCCCAAATATACACAGATTAACATAGACACGCATTTAGCACCTTTCGGAAAGTGTATGGGTCATCAGCTAGCCTCGTGGTTAGCGTGTTGGACTAGTAACTGGAAGGTTGCAAGATCAAATCTGAGCTGACAAGATGAAAATCTATCATTCTGCCCCTGAACAAGGCAGTTAACCCACTGTTCCTAGGCTGTCATTGAAAATAAGAATTTGTTCTTAATTAACTGACTTGCCTAGTTAAATAAAGGTTTCAAAAAAATCACACTGCTCTTTTCCCACATTTTGTTGTCTTACAGCTTGAATTGAAAAAGGATTACATGTAGATGTTGTGTCACTGGCTTACACACAATACCCCATAATATCAAAGTGGAATTAAATATTTAGACATTTTTACAAATGAATTAAAAATGAAAAGCTGAAATGTCCGGTCAATAAATTGTCAACCCCTTTGTTATGGCAAGTCTAAATAAGTTAATGAGTTCAAATTGGCTTAACAAGTCACATAATAAGTTGCATGGATCCACACTGAGTGCAGTAATAGTGTTTAAAATGACTACCTCATCTCTGCACGCCACACATACACATTACCTGTAAGGTCCCTCAGTCGAACAGTGAATTTCAAACACGGATTTAACGACAAAGACCAGGGAGACCAATGCTTTGCAAAGAAGGACACCTATTGGTGGATGCATAAAATATTTCGAAAGCAGATATTGAATATCTCTTTGAGCATGCTGAAGTTATCAATTACACTTTGTATGGTGTATCAATACACCCAGTCACTACAAAGATACAGGCGTCCTTCCTAACTCAGTAGCCGGAGAGGAAGGAAACCGCTCAGGGATTTCACCATGAGGCCAATGGTGACTTTAAAAAAGTTACAGAGTTTAATGGCTGTGATAGATAACTGAGGATGGATCAACAACATTGTAGTTACTCCACAATACTAACATAAATGACAGAGTGAAAAGAAGAAAGCTGGTACAGAATCAAAAACACGTGGTAAAGAAATGAACTTTATGTCCTCAATACAAAGCCTAATTGTCACGTTCTGACCTTAGTTCCTTTGTTTTGTCTTTGTTTTAGTATGGTCAGGGTGTGAGTTGGGGTGGGCAGTCTATGTTTGTTTTTCTATGTTGGTTTTTGAGTTTGGCCTGGTGTGGTTCTCAATCAGAGGCAGGTGTCGTTAGTTGTCTCTGATTGAGAATCATACTTAGGTAGCCTTTTTCCACCTGTGTTTCATGGGTGTTTATTTCCTGTTTAGTGTTTTTTCATTCACCTTACGGGACTGTTCGTTTGTCTTTCACTTTGTTATTTTGTATTTTTATAGTGTTCAGTTTATTTTATAAAAAATATGAACACTTACCACGCTGCGCTTTGGTCCTCACCTTCTTCCACCAACGACGACCGTTACGCTAATGACACATCACTGAGTCCCACTCTTCATATTTTCGAGCGTGGTGCTGGCTGCATGATTTTATGGGTATGCTTGTCATCGGCAAGAACTAGGGAGTTTTTTCAGGATAAAAATAAATGGAATAGAGCTAAGCACAGGCAACATCCTCTGCTTTCAAACAGACACTGGGAGACAAATTCACCATTCAGCAGGACAATAACCTAAAACACAAGGCCAAATATACACTGGAGTAGCTTACTAAGACAACATTGAATGTTCCTGGGTGGTCTGTTTACAGTTTTTACTTAAATTTGATTGAAAATCTATGGCAAGACTTGAAAATGGTTGTGTAGCAGTAATCAACAACCAACTTGACAGAGCTTGAAGAATTGAAAAAGAATAATGTACAAATATTGTACAATCCCGGAGGGCAAAGCTCTTAGAGACTTACCCAGAAAGACTCACAGCTATTATCGCTGCCAAAGGTGATTCTAATATGTATCAACTCAGGGGGTTGAATACTTATGTAATCAAGTTATTGTATATTAGTGTTTTATTTTTCATAATATTTTACAAATGTTAGCATTTTTCTTTGACTTTGACATTACAGAGCAGTTTGTGTAGACAGTTGACAAAAGGTAGTAGAGAGTAGACAGTAGCCAATTAAATACATTTTAATCTCACCATGTAACAATGTGGAAAAAGTCCAGGGGTGTGAATACTTTCTGATGGCACTGTATGTAACTCTATAAGTGGCGGTCAGTGCTCTTTATGATGAGGGAGGACAATTTCTCTCCGGCGCCTAGAGCGTTTTCCTCCAGCCGCAGGACGCCAACCACAGGGACGATCCCGGGGATCCGGAGTGGACCGGCCGCTAAGGTGCAGAAACCTGAGGAACCGGCTGAGGACTGAGCCTGAAGAGCCGGCTGAGACCTCCCCGGTTGCCTCGGCTGAGGCACAGGAACCTGTTCACCCATCTTCGGCATGGGAGCCTATCGAACCCGCTGAGGCATAGGAGCCTACAAACCGGCTGAGGCCTCCCAGGTAGCTCCGGCTCCAACACCCGGACCCAACATCACCCCCCCAAAAAAAGCAAACAAAAAACACTACCTGAAACAGGAACAATGATGACTGGGGAAGAAACTAAAGGTTGTGACATACAGTGGCTTCCGAAAGTATTCACCCCCCTTGGCATTTTTCCTATTTTGTTGCGTTACAACCTGGAATTAAAATAGATTTTTGGGGGGTTTGTATCATTTGATTACACAGCATGCCTACCACTTTGAAGATGCAAAATATATTTTACCGTGAAACAAACAAGAAATAAGACAAAAAAACGGAAAACTATTCATCCCCCCAAAGTCAATACTGTGTAGAGCCCCCTTTTGCTGCAATTACAGCTGCAAGTATCTTGGGGTATGTCTCTATAAGCTTGGCACATCTAGATACTGGGATTTTTGCCCATTTTTCTAGGCAAAACTTCTCCAGCTCCTTCAAGTTGGTTGGGTTCCGCTGCTGTACAGCAATCTTTTAGTCATCACACAGATTCTCAATTGGATTGAGGACCGGACTATAACGAGGCCATTCCAAGACATATAAATCTTTCCCCTTAAACCACTCGAGTGTTGCTTTAGCAGTATGCTTCGGGTCATTGTCCTGCTGGAAGGTGAACCTCCGTCCCAGTCTCAAATCTATGGAAGAGTGAAACAGGTTTCCCTCTAGAATTTCCCTGTATTTAGCGCCATCCATCATTCCTTCAATTCCGACCAGTTTCCCAGTCCTGCCGATGATGCTGCCACCACCGTGCTTCACTGTGGGGATGTTGTTCTCGGGGTGATGAGAGGTGTTGGATTTGTGCCAGACATAGCATTTTCCTTGATGGCCAAAAAGCTAAATTTTAGTTTCATCTGACCAGAGTACCTTCTTCCATATGCTTGGGGAATCTCCCACTTGCCTTTTGGCAAACACCAAACGTGTTTGCTTATATTTTCTTTAAGCAATGACTTTTTTTATGGCCACTCTTCTGTGAAGCCCAACTCTGTGGTGCCATATTCTTTCCATTTTTTAACAATGGATTTAATGGTGCTCTGTGGGATGTTCAAAGTATTGGATATTTTTTTATAACCCAACCCTGATTTGTACTTCTCCACAACTTTGTCCCTGATCTGTTTTGAGAACTCCTTGGTCTTCATGGTGCCGCTTGCTTGGTGGTGCCTCTTGTTTAGTGGTGTTGCAGACTCTGGTGCCGTTCGGAACAGGTGTATATATACTGAGATCACTTAGATTGCATACATGTGGACTTTGTTTAACTAATTATGTGACTTCTGAAGGTAATTGGTTGACCAGATCTTATTTAGGGGCTTCATATCAACAGGGGTGAATACATATGCACACACCACTTTTCTGTTTTTTTTTATTTTTAAGTTATTTTTTTCATTTCACTTCACCAATTTTGCCTATTTTGTGTATGTCAGTAACATGAAATCCAAATAAAAATCTATTTAAATTACAGGTTGTAATGTAACAAAATAGGACAAACGCCAAGGGGATGTATACTTTTGCAAGGCACTGTATCAAGGGCAGGTAATCAAGGAGGTGATGGAGTCCAGGTGAGTGTCATTATGCGCCTAACGCTGGTGACAGGTGTGCGCCCTAACGAGCAGCCTGGTGACCCAGAGGCCAGAGAGGGAGCACACGTGACACAACATAGCTAATAGGACGTCTTCCGGAAGTTGTCATAATTACAGTGTAAGTCTATAGAAGGGGGTGAGAACCATGATCCTCCTAGGTTTTGTACTGAAGTCAATGTACCCTGAGGAGGACGGAAGCTAGCTGTCCTCCGGCTACACCATGATGCTACCATACAAAGTGCTGTTGAGGCTACTGTTTTTCTGCCTGCATACCAGAGTCCTCCTCACTAGCTAGCGACAGGCAAAAGGACACTGTCTACCGGTCATTCCCGCCTCCCACTAGTACAGCAGACGTGAGGCTAGGACAACACCATGAACTAGCTAGCTTGCTAGTTAGCGACACTGTGTGCTAGGTTGCTAATTAGCTTGCTAGTGCACAATGTCGCCCCGACTCCTGCCTGCTGTGTACCAGAGTCCTCCTTAGGACTAGCTTGCTAAGCTAGCACACAGTGTCCTTCGCTCCCGCCTGCCGAACACCTGCCCTCACCATCATTAACAGAACTGCGGGAAAAGTGACCGACGGGGGCGAAGGACGGGGGCGAAGGACACTGTTTATCGGTGTATGGCTAGATAGCTACCGTTGATGACTCACCATGAATGTAATTCTGCTGCTCTATCAATCATAGCCTACACTCATCTTGGAGAATAAATATCAATGTGGATGGGTAGCCAGGCAACTGTGTCATAGCAAAAGAGAGAAGACCATTGTGGTTGGCCATCTGTATTAACCGTGCTACCTGCTGCACCCCTGCCAAAGAGGTGATGGTGCCTTCCAGGAAGCATCCCCCCCCCCCCCCCACCCTCTCTCTCTCTTTCTCTCTCGCTCTCTCTCTATATAGACTGAATTAAATCAGCTGACAAATGGTATCTCCCTACTCCCGTATGGAACGCGCTGCCGCGCCGAAGCCGGCTGCTGCCCGAGCGTTGAAAGCGTAAAAGGTTGCCTGTGGTTCTTTACTGTTGTGGATGTCGGACTGACTCCGGCGAGGGAGAATTCTTCGCAGCCGAAAGGGAGGTTACTTTTCCGCGGCAGTGGCGGAGCGCGCTGACCATGGCCTCCAACTTTAATGATATAGTGAAGCAGGGATACGTGCGGATACGGAGTAAGAAACTAGGGGTGAGTGTCACTTTGCTGAAGGAGAGGAGAGGCTTCTACGTAGTTATTTGTGGTCAGGACAGGCAGGCAGCAGTAGCCGCATCAGGAAGGCAGGCAGGGAGGCAGGGGCACTAGGAAGGCAGCTGGATTATTTAGAAAAGGTTTAATTGCAGGCAGCTGTCCTGCTTTGAGTTTTACAGAGTTAGATAATAGAGGAGCAAAACAACATGATTCACTTTCCTTTAGTGGTTGGATTTGTTGAGAGTTTTTTTCGTTAATATGTAGGACATTAAACAGAATATGAGGGCAATAACAATGTTTCAAATTGGGATAGTGTTTGCTGGAGATATTGTCAAATTCACGTTTATTATCTTGCAAAAAGTTTGATGATTATTTATTTCCTTCATCACCACATTGATTACTAGGTTGTCAAAGTTGTAATTTAGGCTACTTCCCTAATTACAGAGGCAACTCCATCATTGACAACAGCTGTTTCTAAATTATATTCAGTCCATGCAGGGCACTGACTCCTTGCCTACAAGTATGATGGATATAGATGGTGTCAGGATAATGGTGAAGTATTGTGTTGATAAAGACTGGATGGTATATCAGAGTGGTTGTGAAAAATAGGCTAAAGTGGGTAATCTAGCATAAAGTAGACTGCAACTGTGGTCAAATGAGTTGTATTGATCAGAAGCACTGAAGCACTGCAACGAGTAAACAACTAAACTATAACACAGTAATACAGTTGTAATAACAGTAGCAATGGCGTATGTTTATAATGCTTTTCAAAATGCTCAAAACACTTTGCTTACATTACATACAATATCATTCTAACAGTAAATGGTGGTGATGATGGTAGCCTGTACTCTGTGATATTCCCTGGATCTTTAAAGCCAGCTGGGGTATTTTTAGATTACAGTACATTACAGAATTAATGTAGAGCAGAAATCTTTTCCTCTGACCATGATGGGTGATGCTGGCTAATGATGTCTGCTTTCTTCTCCCCTGCCTTGCCCTCATCACGACTTTGTCTTCGTGCATTTACATCTTAGAATAAGACTATTGCAATTCATTTTTCTACGATGAAACATTTATGATAAAAGAGAAGGAAAACAACATTTGATCCTCTCATTCATCGTATCGCTCCATTTTAAATCTCTCTGGTCCACATTGTTATGCGTATTTGTGAGTGTATATTGTGTTCTGGCACAGTGCTTTGCTGTAACTTTGTGAGTTAGATAATTCAACATTTGGCTGTTGTGGAGGTGGCTATGTCAGGACAGCTACCTTTCATCATGCTGGTTGTGAGGCAAGAGCTGAACAGCAATATGTTATTTTTGTTCTCAGCCTGTCAACCTCCCCCAGCTTGTTGTTTGAATCTAATGCCATGCTGGTACGGTCGTGTCTCACCTCTGATAAAGCGTGTGGTGGACTGGACAGACTGACGGACAGAGAACCTATAGGAGGACTGTCAGACACTGAGAGGTTGTCCTCCTCACCTTCTGCCTCTCCAGTTTTGCTGCTGGACTGTTTCAGGGTCGAAACAATTCCATATCGGTGCTAACTCATAACCTTAACCAAAAACAATTAGGGCAGGGGTATTTAACTGTTACCCTACGGTGTCCAGAGCCTGCTGGTTTTCTGTTCTACCTGATAATGAATTGCACCTCGTGTCGCAGGCCTAGATCAGGCCCTGATTAAAGGGAGAGAATGAGAGAAATAAAACTGTGGACCTGGCTTCGAGGTCCAGAGTTGAATATAAGGGCATTAGAAGGTTAAAAACAAAGCTGACCTTACTGTGCAATTTGTGTATGTTCTTCAATATCACTGTAGCAGTTGTTGGATGTTTTTTTTCTCCCACTCAGCGAAGTTCACTGGTCTGTAAAATGGTCTGTCAGACGTGAAAAGGTCCAAGTTGACATAAGAACCATCGCATCATGACTGACCTTTCAAAACCTAGCCTCCTCCACCCTCCTCCGCTTCCCCCTCTCTGACCTTACTCTCCAGAGGGCTACCATTTCACATATTTTCCTCCTTTCAATTTCTGATTATGGAAAACTACAGTTGGATGATATTAGGATATTTCTTCTGTGTGGTATGAATTTCCGCGGCTAACAATAGATTCGGCGGAAAACCTCATCAGCATCAGTCAACCTGATTGGCTCATTTTCGAAGCTGGTCATGTGTGAAGGTTAGATCGTACTGTGTCAGTCTTTCTGCGGAATTGTTAAAAAGGTCTAGGCACATTTTTGTTCTTCCCTCTCTTTGTTTATATGTCATGTTTAGTCACTTTACCCAGCCTTGATGGAAGACATTTCTACTTTAGAGTCTAGACAACTCCTTTGTTGTATTTTTACTTAGATATACTTGAAGAGTTGTGAAGAGTTGTGTGGTGTATTGATATAGTCAACTAAGCCTCCGTAGCTTGGAGATTCAGACTGGCTGAGAGTCAGAGATTGTTGTCTCGCCCTCGCCTCACACCTCTTCCTCGCTCCCTCATATCTTCCCCTCTCATAACTTGTCCCTGTCCCTCGTCGCTCCCTGTCTCTCATCTCATCGCTCTCTCACCTCTCCCTCTCTTCCTCATCTTTCACACTCTTTCTCACCTCTCACACAACTCAGTCTCTCACGCCTCTCTTCCTCTCTCAGATCTCCCCCTCTCCCTCATCTCGCTCCCTCTCCTTAATCTTTCCCCCTCTTTCTCACCTCTCCCCCTTCTCTCTCATCTCTTCCCCGCTTTCTCAGTTCCTTCTTTGTCCTTCTAAGCCTCTTACACCCTTTTCCCTCTCACTCTGTCTCTTACCCTCTGCTTCTCCCTCTCTCTCTCTCTCTCTCTCCCTCTCACTCTGTCTCTTACCCTCTGCTTCTCTCTCTCTCTCTCTCTCTCTCCCTCCCTCTCACTCTCTCTTACCCTCTGCTTCTCCCTCTCTCTCTCTCTCTCTCTCTCCCTCTCACTCTGTCTCTTACCCTCTGCTTCTCTCTCTCTCTCTCTCTCTCCCTCCCTCTCACTCTCTCTTACCCTCTGCTTCTCCCTCTCCCTCTCTCTCTCCCTCTGACTCTTTCTCTTACCCTCTGCTTCTCTCTCCCTCCCTCTCTCTCTCTCTCCCTCTCACTCTGTATCTTACCCTCTGCTTCTCTATCTCTCTCTCCCTCCCTCTCCCTCTCACTCTCACTCTCTCTTCCCTCTCCCTCTCTCTGTCTCTCTCTCCCTCTCTCGCTTCTTCTCACTCTGTCTCTATCCCGCTCCCTCTCTCTCACTCTCCCTCTCACTATCTCTCTCCCTCTCTCTCTTCCCTCTCTCTCTCCCTCACTCCCTCATTCATTCACTCACTCACTCACTCACTCACTCACTCACTCACTCACTCACTCCCTCTCTCTGTCTCTCTCTCTCTCTATCCCTCTCCCTCTCTCTCTCTCTCACTCTGTCTCACTCTGTCTCACTCTGTCTCTCCCTCTCTCACACACACACACACAAACACACACACACACACACACACACACACATGCACACACACACACAAACGCAAATGCACGCACAGCTGCATTGGGTGGCCGCACACACTGGCCCAACACGTGGGAATTGGCACAAAATCACACACAAACAAACAAGCAAACAATGTTTTTCCAGAGTAGGTGGTTCTTCAATTAAATCTAATCCTGTGGCTTTCTACCATAAGCTATTACTTGTTTTCTGTGCTCCGACTCAGTCTGCCCGGGAGACAGACAGACACAGACAGACAGACAGACAGACAGACAGACAGACAGACAGACAGACCAAACTAAATATAAACTGGTGGTGAAGGGCCTACCACTGTGTAAGAAATAGCTACGATGGCATAGGATATTGCCATTATCCCCATATCCTGTCTTTCTCTGTGAGAAACGGAAGCATAGACTGTCTGGGGAAGGGAGCAAAACATGACCTTTTAGTCATCTGAATGCAGGTCCATGTTCCTCAGGTTGAGGTTTGTGCTAGAGATGAGGAAAGGTCAACTGTAGCATGTCTCTATCTTAGTCATAACTAATGGATATAGGAAGCACCATTTAGTCACTTTTACAGTTCCCTGGCTATCAGCCAGGCTGCCATTCAAAGTCACATCCCCGTAAATGGTGACACTGTAAATGTGCCATCAGGGAGGAAGGGAGAGAGTGATGGGGGGAGGAAGGGAGAGAGAGAGGGACCGAGAGGGAGGGAGAGAGGGATGGGGCAGGAAGGGAGAGAGAGAGGGAGCGAGAGGGAGGGAGAGAGGGTTGGGGGGAGGAAGGGAGAGAGAGAGAGAGAGAGAAAGATTTCTGTTTTCAAAAGAGTGATATTGAGAGAGATTGAGAGTGAGAGCATTTTAATTTAATCTGACCCTGATTTGATTGTCGTTAATCTTGCTTGAGCTCTTTATAGTACTCCCTGTTATGCTCTGAGAGTCAACACATTGTCATCTCCCCAACAAGTCCAATCTGCCACCATGTTGTTTTCCCCCTGACTAAGTTGCTTCACTCCCTGCCCATTCACCTCGTATTAACTCCCCTAACCGCTCTTCTTTGTCTCTCCCGGGGTGTTCTTCACTCAACCCTACTCAAAGGGGGCTCTGTCCTCACTGATCGCTCAACTGAATTTTCAGAATATGTATTGTAACAAATCAAATGTGATTGGTCACATACACGTGTCTAGCAGATGTTATTGCGGGTGTAGCGAAACGCTTGTGTTTCTGGCTCCAACAGAGAGCACTAGTATCTTAACAAGGAGTATTACTGTAAGTGTGTGGTTACGTTGCCTGATGTGGTTGGGGACGGAGCGCACAACAGACGCACCAGGCCAGTAACAATGGTTGTATTGTGGGAGATGCCCCAGCCAGTTAAGATAGGATCTCTACTCACTGTGTGCTCTCACTGTTAACGATGACAGGCTGGCCTGGATACAGGGCGTCAGGAGATTCTCCGCAGGTAGACTAACTCACTAGGCAACTCTCTCAAACTGGAGCTGCAGTGACTCTCCTTTAACTGGTGGTGAGTTTCTGGAAAGAGGCAGGCGATTTCAGTGAACTTCCCATTTCTAAGAATGTAAGACTTTATTTTCCACCATTTTTGGAAATGTGAAGTTGTTGATCTAAACAATATGGCATAAGGATATTTCCACCAGCTAAGTCACTGTCACTGACTGGCCGTTGTGCTGTACTCGGAGGTGAGTTTCTGGAATGAGGCACTCGGTTACACTGAACTGTTGTCAGCTGAGCTTTCCTGTTAGATAGTTTTAAGGATGCTTCCAGAAGGACTGCTCTAGTGTATAGCCCCGCATCTGTATATTCGGTGAGAGATGTTGTTGGAACCCAGCGGATTAACTCACAGATATGCAGGGCCAGGCGTGGGCGTTCCTTCGTTCGTTCGCTTGGACCAATTTGTTTTTCTGTTTTCATCAGCTGCTATCAGACACAAAAGACCTAAAGACAAATGACTGGCTCTTATTGGGCCTGATGAATGGCGTCTCACAGGATATGGGAAACAACACAGCCAACATTATTCACAGTGAAAAATGTGCTACTATTCAGCTCCTTTCATAAATAAATCTCTGTCTTCAGACCTCGCTTGAATATTTCACATCAATGATCCCCGCTGCTCTTAATTATCAAAAGAGCTTTTTACTCTGAACAGGTACAAATGTTGCTATTAGCAGTTAGAGATGTCTAAGGCCCAACTGATGAATTAATGTGCCACATAGAAGGGCCCGGGGGCTCACAATGGGGCATTGTGTGCATCAATACACTTTCTTCTCCTCTGCTCCTCCTCCTCCTCCTCCTCTCTGCCATTCCCTCTTGAGGATGCCTGGGAGGTCTCTACCCTCTGTCTCATTCTCTCTCTCTCTCTTTGTCTTTCTGTCTTTACCCTTTCTCTGTCTGTCTGTCTTCTTCTCCTCTCTCTCTCTCTCCCTCCCTCTCTCTCTCTGTCTGACATCTCTCTCTCTCTCTCTCTCTCTCTCTCTCTCTCTCCGTCTGACATCCCACCACCTCTCTCTCTCTCTCTCTCTCTCTCCCTCGCTCTCTCTCTCTGTCTGACCCCCCCCCCCCCCCCCCCCCCCCCCGCGCCTCTCTCTCGCTCTACCCCCCCCCACTCTCTCTGTCCCTCTCTGTCCCTCTCTCAATATCAATTCAATTTCAATTTAAGAGCTTTATTGGCATGGGAAAAATATGTTAACATTGCCAAAGCAAGTGAAGTATATAATAAACAAAAGTGAAATAAACAATAAAAATGAACAGTAAACATTACACTCATAGAAGTTCCAAAATAATAAAGACATTTAAAATGTCATATTATGTCAATATACAGTGTTGTAACGATGTGCAAATAGTTAAAGTACAAAAAGGAAAAGAAATAAACATAACTATGGGTTGTATTTACAATGGTTTTTGTTCTTTACTGGTTGCCCTTTTCTTGTGGCAACAGGTCACAAATCTTGCTGCTGTGATGGCAGACTGTGGTATTTCACCCAGTAGATATGGGAGTTAAATCAAAATTGAGTTTGTTTTCTAATTCTTTGTGGATCTGTGTAATCTGAGAGAAATATGTGTCTCTAATATGGTCATACATTTGGCAGGAGGTTAGGAAATGCAGCTCAGTTTCCTCTCCATTTTGTGGGCAGCCTGTCCTCTCCTTAGAGCCAGGTCTGCCTACGGCGGCCTTTCTCAATAGCAATGCTATGCTCACTGAGTCTGTACATAGTCAAAGCTTTCCTTAAGTTTGTGTCAGTCACAGTGGTCAGGTATTCTGCCACTGTGTACTCTCTGTTTAGGGCCAAATAGTATTCTAGTTTGCTCTGGGGTTTTTTCTCCCTCCCTTTCTCTCTCTGTCTGACCCACCCGCCTCGGTCTCTCTCGGTGTCTAAACCCCAGCCTCTTTCTCCCTGTCTCCCTCTCTCCCCCTCTCTCAATCCTCTCAATAATACATCAAGCTGTCTGTCCCGACTACTCCCAACAGCAGCTTTGTGTTTTCATTGTGTTTGTGATAAACTGCTCTGTAAAGTGCAGAGTTCACTAATCCACACACAGAGAGGGGAGAAGTCACAGCTCAGCGCGGATGGAGGGAGGAGAGGACTCCCTACCACGACAATTTAATCTCCCAAATCAATCCCTGATACCCTGATGCTCTGGCACCACAGACTGAGCCAACTGCTGCACCATCTAGCCTCTTAACTAGAGGGGAGAGACACAATCAGAAAACGCCTTACTTGAGACAGACACTTGAGACATTTCATTGCATAATCATTTGTGCTCTTTTTATTCAAACAGCTCACTCATTTCCTCTGATGACTCTGTCCTTTTGGTAATGACGTTGACCTTGATAGTGAAGCACTGGTGCATGGTTCACTACCATAGCCTGTCGGTGTGGCTATAGGCTATACTATGTAAGTGAAGGAGGACTGAGATAATGGATGTACTGCAAACACTTTTACTGATATCACAAACAATTGCAAAACGCATCATAGAACCCTGTACATAAACAGTAGCTTTTGCAATGCGAATAATTCATTTCTCTCAGGATTAACACAAGGTACAAACGTCTCCCAGTTTAGAATGACAGATTTGATGATGTACAGCGCCATTTGAATTGTATAATTCTCCATGGCGTTATTATCTTCTACGGACACACTTGAGATTGACCTATGAAATCCCGAGGCTAAAGGTATCTATCATAGCTAGTAGCTCCTTTAACGCCATCTCTCACATCCCCTTCTTCTCTTCTTTCCCCTTCATTAATCACTCCATCCCTCTGGGCTCACAAACCTACTGAACAACTCAATGGGTTCATGCCTGTGTGTGCGTGTGTGAGTGTGTGAGTGCGCGCGCGCGCGCGTGTGTGTATGCGTGTGTGTGTAAATCTGATCTACCTGTAGCTCAATCTAATTTCAGAGGTGTGCGTTAACAGGAAGTATGTGGTTTTTGTGTTATAGTGTGATCTTGAAATAGGATATTTAATTTCTGTAGAGGAGGAAATATGAAGTATGAAGTTTCTTAGGAAAAAAGGCTTTTAGCAGGAAGCGGTACACCTTTATTTTAGAATTAGAGATGTAATGACTTGTAATCTGATGAATCTCTCTTTGCTAGCTTTCATCAGGAAGCTGTAAAGGAGTTACACATCCACATAACCATCCACATGGCCTAGTCACGGCAGTCTCTCTCTGTGTGTGTGTGTGTGTGTGTGTGTGTGTGTGTGTGTGTGTGTGTGTGTGTGTGTGTTTGTACTTTTGCACGCTACCTGTTTGTGCACGCTACACTCTTCTCTTGTTTTAAATAGAGAAACATCATAAATTTTCAATCAAAGATCACTGCATTATTAAAAACTCCCAAATACAACATTCTTTGAATAATGAACATTCAGCCTAAGAAACAATATTTATTTCAACACATTTGTAATATGTATTTGTAATATGAGAGGTAACGTTGACATGTGTGTTGGCAAAGCTCTGACAGCTATCACCTCTCTCAGCACTCACCAAGGAGTTGATGCTTGCTTCTATTTATTCAGAGATGAGTCCTCTCTCTCTCTCTCTCTCTCTCTCTCTCTCGCTCTCTCTCATGGGAGTTCTTTTAATAGTAAGAAGGTGACAGTTAACTTCTCTCCCCATACAGGGCTGGCAGTAAGCTACCTGTCTGTCCTGCTGAGTACTATGTAAAATGGCACAACAGCTTCCTTCTCACAGCGCCTGGCTTACTGTATCTGCCTGCTTTTAAAAAAATGTACTACTTTCTAATGAGTCACAGTGTTACACAGAAACATGGAGTGCTGTCTCGTCCGCCCGCAATATGATCCACTTTCTATTAAGACAGCTTGTAATATTTCCTCAAGAGTTATTGTTAGAGGAATTCATTTTGGATAAGGTCTGCCAAAGGAAGTTGTAAATGGAGTACAATACCAGCCCTGGCACTGTCACTTCCATGGAAATCATTTATGGGGCCATAATGGAGAAAATAATGACTTCCATACTCATAAAGACATGGCAAACATGAAGGTCTTGGACAGTTGTCTGGATGGGAAAACGCCTATAATGTGGCATTAGTATGTGTAAGAAAGAGTGGTTTAGTGGTTGAACAATTGATCATTTGCAGATTGTATAGTATGTTTTGTATGCAAGCAGTGGACATTGAGCTAATCTGACTTAATGCTGTGAGGTACTGAGCAGCAGGCATTTAGATCACACACACACACGCACACACACAGTTCCCCCTCCACACACACACACACACACACGCCTGACCTTCCTGTGCCCTAAACACTCCTCTAACTAACTGCATGTTACCTACGCACTTCCCCACTTCCCCCTGGCATCCCAGTGATTCCCTCTCATTCTGCCCAGTAATCTGTTAGCTGAAGTGATAATTGCATTCCACAATGGCTCCATGCTGAGACTGCACACAGTCACTCTGAATCACTGCCCATGTACTCCAATGGAGTATGTTCTTTAGTGGAAATGAGACAAAAACAATATGACGAACTCCATCACTACACTTCCTTTGATGTTTACTCTGAGCGAAAAGGCCATGTTTTCCTTCTTCCTCTAACACGTGTTTAATTACATTTGGAAACTGTTAGTTAAAGTGGCTGGCTATTAGCTAAATCAAGTTAGTTACAGTATGAAAGAGATCCCTTTGGATTTTAGTAGTAGGGAAAACTCATTGTGCATATAGCCTAGTTATAACCTAGTTTGGATACATCCCAGTCCCAGTTTAAGGCATCAGCGAGCCAGCCAAAACATGGCTTCATACATGTATGGATCCCCAATGCATGAGCGAACCAACCAGAGCATCTGTACTACTTTAGGAGCCAAAACATCAGTGAACAGTAAGCCTACTGTACTACTTTAGGAGTAATCCTCAGGATGTATCTGATCCACTGGGCTAGAATTACCATCCTTAGTCCTCTGATGATATTCTAGCAAACAACTCTCTTATACAAAGTGTCCTCAAACACACAAAGAGGCATAATGATGTGGTCCTGCAACATGCAAATATTATACTCTCTCTCGGATGCAGTGGTTTGCACTACATGCAATCACATCCCCAGGTTGTGTTTACATGATAATGAAGGTCAGCTAAGCGTTATTAGAATAGTCAAGTGTCGTAGCTCTAAAGAAAGGACCTCTTTCATCCCTTTTGATAGGCTGTTTCCTTGTTTCCTTTGAGCCAGCTGCCATCGGTCACTTCACAGGCTAGCTGGCTTCCATTTGGTCTTCACACAACAGCCCACACCTGTGTACCAAGCTTATATAGTTGGCCCTGCACTTTTTGATTTATTTTTTGCATTTATTTATTTGCATACAAGAACAAAAAAAGATCTATTATGCTGAAGTTTTGAAAGGTACATGAAAAGAACATGTGCAGGTGATGTAAATAACAGACACAAAAAACAGAGCGGCTTGGAAGGCACCTCCCCCTTGACATGTACTATATATAAAACAAAACCATACAAAAAAAATGACCTGATTTTTAAGACAGATAAACAAATAATCGGATATTGAATAGCCTGGTCCCAGATCTGTAGGCCAATGTGCTTTTGTTTAGCCAACTCCTCTGCCTATCGTTGCCCATACATATCTGAGACCAAGCTAATGGCTAGCCTAATACAATGACACTAACGTATGGAGGCTAACGTATGGATGCAAATGTAGCACGCTAATGGCTAGGCTACAAACGTCAGTCCCTACAACACGGCTTGAGTATTATGAGCTGGGGTTAAATTGAGATGTCTGTGTGTTGTGAGGTGTATGCTGCCTGTTTCCCCATGCTGAGGCCGGGAGACAGAATGAATACAATACTAGTGAATATAGGACCACACTCAGACAGCCATGCTCATAAACAATAATAGACTGTCAAGTACACTCAGAAAAAAATTGCCGTGGCCTGTTTTGTTTGTCTGTGTTTGTGCTGGGCTGAATACGTTGTCTTCAGACAGACAGACGGAGTAGGGTTATTCTTGCATAGTCAAATCCCTTTTTTGTCTCTGTGTTATTGTCTGTGAACACAGCTAGCAACGAGCTGCTTCAGCCTTGTAGTTAGATTAAATGGAAATTGCTCTCTGGCTGCGGCGGGATTGCTGACTGAAGCTGTAATACCGAGAGGCTTTGGGATAAGGGATGTTTTAAAGAGCAGGCAATTGTCATGATGATGACTGAGAGCAGAATCCATCCACTGTGAACCAATTGGAAGAGTATTTTAAAATGTATTTCACAGTAGAAACCTCCTGCGCACATCAAACAGTTGGCACAGTTATACAACCATCTCAATTGGAATCAGAAATCCCACCAGGAAATACAATGGATAAAACAATGTATATACAACATTATTATTTTTTCAAACCAGTAACATCAATATATTATGCTTGTAGGGAACTGTGCTTGAATCCGTTTTTATTCTCTCTTCGAGATGTTGTGAACTATTGCAACTGCTATTTCTGTATGAGACATGTATGTTCTGACAGCCAGGGCAGGTCAGCTATCCCCAAGACTCCAGAACTCAATCAAGTGTGTGTCTGTTTATGCATATGTGTGTGTGTGTGTGTGTGTGTGTGTGTGTGTGTGTGTGTGTGTGTGTGTGTGTGTGTGTATGTACTGACATGAGCAATACACTGTGTGGTTTCCAACAGCCGAAACATTTGCCCTTCTCTCCCCCACACCTCAGAGAGGAGAAACCTCAATATTGACCTATATCTCCTTGAGAATAATTTGGCTGCTATTTCGGTCCTGTTCTTAAGTATGCTTTGTAGGGTGTGTTGACTGTATCTGCTGCTGTGTTTGACATTTTAACTAATGTTCCCGGCTCCAACCACCCGGTGGCCAACAAGGGCCGAACATCCCCAGAGTACAACCAGGATAATAAGAAAACATGAGGGAAAGCGCTGCCCTGGTTGCCTGTGCTTGACAGGAATATTTGCATGAGATTTGGGTGTGTTTTTTAACAGGGCTTGTCCTATGGCTTATTGATGTGGAATGAGAGCATAATAGCTCCAGTCTGGTCTGAAATAGCAGAGAGGGCAGAGTATGAGAGATATTCTACTGCTGAAGAGGAAAATTGTTATTTGTTGTCTTGTGTGTTATAATCTATTCACAGGCTTCTAACTAGAAGTCCTGTTTATATAGCCTAATTTTTCATTATTTCTAATGGAGGGCGGCCTGAAGCCAAATGCAGTTGTTCTCTCTTTCACCAGACCTGTGTTCCAGGCTTCTGAACCAGACTTTTCTCACTGCAAAGAGTTTCTCAACAGCTACTACTTTTTCACTTCTTCTTCTTCACACACTCCCTTCTCCTCTTCTTTCTCTCTTTCTCTCTCATCTTACACTCTGTCATGGATTAGTCTTCATTGTTTTGAAACTTCTGTATGTTAAATGTTTACTGTTCATTTTTATTGTTTATTTCACTTTTGTATATTATCTACCACACTTGCTGTGGCAATGTTAACACGTTTCCCATGCTAATAAAGCCCCTGGAATTGAATTGAATTGAACTGAGAGAGAGAAAGGGAGTAAGAAAGAGAGAGAGAACCCAACAGAAAGAGATATAGAGAGAGAGACAGCGAGAGAGACTGAAAGAGAGAGATGGAGGGAGAGAAAAAGCGAGAGACTGAAAGAGAGAGATGGAAGAAGGGAGAAAGCGAGAGATTGAAAGAGAGAGATGGAGGGAGAGAGAAAGCAAGAGAGATTGAAAGAGAGAGGAGGGAGAGATAAAATGAGAGAGATTGAAAGAGAGAGATGGAGGGAGAGAGATTGAAAGAGAGAGATGGAGGGAGAGAGAAAGCGAGAGAGATTGAAAGAGAGAGATGGAGGGAGAGAGAAAGAGAGAGAGATTGAAAGAGAGAGATGGAAAGAGAAAGCGAGAGAGATTGAAAGAGAGAGATGGAGGGAGAGAGATTGAAAGAGAGAGAAGGAGGGAGAGAGATTGAACGAGAGAGATGGAGGGAGAGAGATTGAAAGAGAGAGATGGAGGGAGAGAGATTGAAAGAGAGATGGAGGGAGAGAGAAAGCGAGAGAGATCGAAAGAGAGAGATGGAGGGAGAGAGATTGAAAGAGAGAGAAGGAGGGAGAGAGAAAACGAGAGAGATTGAAAGAGAGATGGAGGGAGAGAGAAAGCGATAGAGATTGAAAGAGAGAGATGGAGGGAGAGAGAAAGCGAGAGAGATTGAAAGAGAAAGATGGAGGGAGAGAGATTGAAAGAGAGAGATGGAGGGAGAGAGAAAGCGATAGAGATTGAAAAAGAGAGATGGAGGGAGAGAGAAAGCGAGAGAGATTGAAAGAGAGAGATGGAGGGAGAGAGATTGAAAGAGAGAGGAGGGAGAGAGAAAGCGAGAGAGATTGAAAGAGAGAGATGAGGGAGAGAGATTGAAAGAGAGAGATGGAGGGAGAGAGAAAGCGAGAGAGATTGAAAGAGAGAGATGTAGGGAGAGAGATTGAAAGAGAGAGATGGAGGGAGAGAGAAAGCGAGAGAGATTGAAAGAGAGAGATGGAGGGAGAGAGATTGAAAGAGAGAGATGGAGGGAGAGAGAAAGCGAGAGAGATTGAAAGAGAGAGGAGGGAGAGAGAAAGCGAGAGAGATTGAAAGAGAGAAATGGAGGGAGAGAGAAAGCGAGAGAGATTGAAAGAGAGAGATGGAGGGAGAGAGATTGAAAGAGAGAGATGGAGGGAGAGAGAAAGCGAGAGAGATGGAAAGAGGGGATGCAGTGATTACATGGCTCTGAGGTAGCACTGTTGACACATGAGGATTTGGAGTGGCCCAGATAAAGTAATCTATGATTAACTGGGGCGCGGCGTGGTGCAGCAGCCTTACTACCTCGCCAACAGCTGTAGTCAGGGCCCAATTACAACATTATGGGATGTCCAAACATATTAAAGTGGCGGGAATGGGGAGTGTGTATGTGTATGTGTGTGTGTATGAGCATTTGTGTGTTTGTGTATGTGGCTACTATATATGTGTGGCTTAGTGTCGGGATGAGAATGGATGTAGATGTGTGTGTTTTAGGGAGATATTTGGGAGTGTGATCGAGGTAAGGTGTACGTTTACAATTTTCAGGATTGGGAGGGAGGGAGTAGGGTCACGGGTGCAATTAAATAGACATTTCTAGTCATCACATTTGCTGTCAAATTGTAGAAATGTTCTTGTGCGGGGTGGGGCTGTGAGGGGGGGGGGGGGAAATTATAGCTGCTATGATTGCTGTACCAACTGTCCGACGGGATAACAAATCAAATTATAAAGATGGACCGCGGTACTGGCCCAGCGCTGGCCCGCCGCTGTCTGAAATTGATTGCCAACAGCAGCAGCTGATATTGCAGGGCCTGGTCTGTCATAGTCCATCAGCAGTCATTATCACCATAGGAATATGGTTCACTCTGTGGGGGGGGGGGGGGGGGGGGGGGGGGGAAGCTCAGGCCATGGTACTGTGGCTGAAAGAGTATGGGCTACATGCTACTGTAGCTACGTCCATATTGGTTACACTTTACTAGGTTTTTCATTTGGTGTTGGCTTAGAAGTGACTTTGTAGAATGGCAATAGGATGGTTGTTGAGGATTGTTCTTTTTCTGCGTGTTTGGGATTGATTGAAATAAATGCTACTATGTTACAAATGTTGGTATCGTAGTTTAATTAGTTGAAGTAAGTACAAGACAGTACTGTATGGAAGTGGGCTCCCGAGTGGCGCAGCTGTCTAAGGCACTGCATCTCAGTGTTTGAGGTGTCACGACAGACCCTGGTTCGATTCCAGGCTGTATCACAACTGGCTTTGATTGGGAGTCCCATAGGCCCAGCGTCGTCCGGTTTTGGCTGAGGTAGGCTGTCTTTGTAAATAAGAATTTGTTCTTAACTGACTTGATTAGTTAAATGAAAAAGGAAAAAAGCTGGTAAATATCAGCTGAAATAGCCTAAGGCTGTAGAATAAAATGTTAACTTCAGGCAATGGTCGAAAGTTGTCATTCATCCTATCCGTGCTTCCTTTTCAAATCAATCTTCCCTTTCTGGAAACATAAACCAGAGTTCTGGTCTCATCTCAACATTACATTTGTCCTCTTACCCAGCACCTGAGAACTAGTGGATGTTACTGTGAGCACACGTCTCTCTGAGGTTTTCATTATGTTTCAATATTAAACTCTGTTCGTTCCTGAACAGAACTTGCAGACAGGCTTTGCTATTTTTAGCAGATGTGAGAGAAGTCATATACCTGGAGCTACAGTAGCTGTCATTGGAAATCATTTTCATGTCTTTAGACGGTTTCTCCGCCCGTTCAGCAGGTGAGTAATGTGCCTACGGGGGAGTTCGCTTATGTTTTATTGAGAGGCCAGACACATCTTCAATAACGCTGAAACTTTCACAATGTTCTGAGAGAAGTTAATGGAGGGACTTAGCATCAGGGGCCACTTACAGGAAATGACTGTGGTGACTTATTACCAGGGTTTAAAATGTGATTTCACCTCTTTACTTCTAAAGGGGCACTTTTACTGCCTCTGTTCCATGAATTTGATGCAGTTTAAGTAGAATTAGAATATTATTTGCTCGGATAAAGTAGTCTTGTGGGCGCTAAAGCACTCTGTCTTGAAAATAACAGGTTGACTACAAACTGGACTGCCTCCGTTACACGCACGCACACACACGCACGCACACACACACACACACACACACACACACACACACACACACACACACACGCACACGCACACGCACACGCGCACACACACACACACACACACACACACACACACACACACACGCACAGCTAATGAGCAAGCCCAGGGCTGTGCCAGCTGCTTCCCCAGGTGTGTATCCAGACATATAAAGGTGAGGAGAGAATCTCTTCCTCAGTCCCACACAGCTGGCTGTCATGTCTCCTCCTGTTGGAGCACGAAAGGTCACACATGCAGGCTGGCTGGGATGCACGCACACACACACACACACACACACACACACACACACACACACACACACACACACACACACACACACACACACACACACACACACACACACTCATCTCCAGCTGTGTTCTGTTGTCTTTTGATCAGCTAAGATCATACTCAGGAAGCTTTCACTGCACAAAACAAACTATGGCACAGAGATGGTAAAAAAATATATTTTAAATTAGTTTGTTTTCAACTTCAGAAAACCCCAAATTATTGCAAAGTGCATTTTCATGACCCAGTTTACTTTCGATCCAAAATGCTTGTGGCCTCTGCCTCTAGCATTTTGTATGAGTCATGTATCCTGAAGAAACACTCAGTCCTACTACCCATATAGGATATCATTGGTTTGTGATCGTACTGTATGTACAATAGGTTGTCATGGCTAAATATTTACGACATATTGGACCTGTTTGTGTGCTGAGCATTGAATAGTATTCTGATCTGAAACATCTGCGAAGAGGAGTGTTATGATTGGAAGGTCTGGGTTGTTCTGAACACTCATAAAGACAGGTCAGGACTTCCAGTGATTAATCAGCCATTGAGATTTCAGAGTGCAATCAGCATGTCTCTGCCTCAGAGAGCCGAGAGATGTGCTCCAGTCCATATTCAGCCTCTGGACCTCTGCTGAGAGGCAGGTCAAAGCTGGTGAACAAAGCTACACTGTGATGCATTTAGTCTGTTCTTTTGGCCATAATATGTCTTTGTGAGCCATACTTGTTGGTGTTTTGTACAATTGGTTTATTTCCACACTGAAATCAATATAGTTCTCATTGGGTACCTTGTGTACCGCTTGTATACAAATCATTTCAGTGTAGTTGCTTTGTTATACAATAAGGGACTAAAGCAGCATGAAAAATATAATAGTTTTCTTTTAAAGCTCTTGTAGAAAAATGGAAAAGGGTTATTTGTTACAGTCAAAAGACAGCAACATACAGTAGCTACAGCAACATTTCTCTGGGGGTAATTCTTCACACAAATTGAATGGGCTATTGTAGTAGAAACCAGTGCTTTCATCCTCTGCTACTCAGATCGCACCTCAAAGAAAAGATGCTGATTGCACTCCCATAACATCCCTTTTTCTTGATAATATATATTTTTTTATTTCTGGGCGATGAGGCTTTGTTCTGCGGCAACACACAAATACACTCACACACTCACCCTCGCATGGAATAATGTTCCAGCATTCTAATTAGTCACACATTCTAGAAGCTGCAGAGTCTCATTCACCTCCATGTAATTAAAATCAGTGTAAGAGTCCTCCTAAGTAACACCTAGAAACACTGCCAGGAATAGGCCCTCCTTGACAAAGCATTTGGCAACTGTGGAACAGGCGAAATTAAGCCTTTTCCTTCATACCTTGTGTTCTCATCGACACTGTAGCTATCTCTCTGAGCTTGCTTTTGTAGCGTTGTAATGACTTAATCTCGGCATTCTCAGAGTGAATTACTTTGTGTTTGGTAGGCAATGAATGGTTTTGTTTCATCGCCCCAGAAGGGATTTTGACACAACAGTTGAGTCAGTTTCCCTATGACTTGCCACATACTGGATCTGTAGGTTATGATCAACGACCAGACAGCTCATTCTTACCTCTTGGGGTTTAATGTAATATGCTGTTGTTTTGTCCTTAGGTAAACTATTCAGAAAATAGATTGGTTATTGACTATGGCCTCTTGTGTCCTGATTAATAAATGCAGAAGTAAGAAAGCACTTTATAGGTACAGCCCATCATTACCTTAAGTGTCCCATTCTACATTAAAGCATTAGGTTGTGTACTTCTCTCTCTCTCTCTCTCTCTCTCTGCCCCTCTCTTCCCCCATCTCTCTCTCTTGCTCTTTCCATCCCTTTCTCTCTCTTTCTCTCTCTCTCCCTTTTTCTCTCTCTTGTTTTCTCTGTATAATAGTCATGAGGTTCACTAATGGCCCCGAGGCCCATCAGTAGGAACAGAGCAGATAAGAACCAAGGCAGGAATTCACTCCAGTCAATTACCTGGAGTGCGAAGTTCAGGCGCTGTGTTCCTTTTATAGAGTAAACAAATGAATCCTGGATACACAGTCCCCCCCACCATGACGATGCAGAGAGTGATAATCATACATCACACAGATCAATATCAGCTAGCTATCGCAGACAGGAAGTTAAGAGATCCTCTTCTCCAACATGAAGCCCCTAGATATGGTATTAGGCCTAATAAGTTATAGTTGACTCCTTATAAGTGCACTTCAGATAAGTGCATATTTTAAGTGCACTACAGTTTTCACAACGGTGTTCCAGTCATCCCAAAGTTGCTACATGCTCTATTTAAGTGCACAATATCACAACAATCTCAAGCTATTGCATTTATCATTAATGAGCTGTATATTTGTATTTGGTTTAAATCACTCTGTTGGAGACAGAGAAGCGCTTTATGCATTTACACAGACCATTAAGGGTAGAGGACACCTTCCCTGGTCTTTCCGGATGCCATACAAGAATTATATTAGGATAATAAAGTGGATGCGAGCCAAGAGGTCCGTGAGCCAAGCTGTCAGGGAGATATAAAGTATTAACAGACCACAGAGGGGATGTGTGACATCTTCAACTGACATCGCAGAGTCAGAGTAAATCACACGGTAGTAGTATAAGGATGTAAAAAGTTACAATGACTTAGGATCTTTCACTTTCAGTGTCTGCTCTGTTATGAATGATATAGGATATGAATGCTATAGGCTATGGATGCTATAGGCTATGGATGATATAGATGATGGATGATATATGTTATGGATGATATAGATTGTGGATGTTATAGGCTATGGATGTTATAGGTTATGGATGATATAGGTTATGGATGATATAGACTATGGATGATATAGACTATGGATGATATAGGCTATGGATGATATAGATGATGGATGATATATGTTATGGATGATATAGGCTATGGATGATATAGGCTATGGATGATATAGATGATGGATGATATATGTTATGGATGATATAGATTGTGGATGTTATAGGCTATGGATGTTATAGGTTATGGATGATATAGGTTATGGATGATATAGACTATGGATGATATAGACTATGGATGATATAGGCTATGGATGATATAGGCTATGGATGATATAGGTTATGGATGATATAGACCATGGATGATTTAGGCAATGGAGGATATAGGCTATGGATGATATAGGTTATGGATGTACTACTAGAATAAGAAAAGACTGTAGAATAAGGTATTCAGATGTGGATTATTCTGGTCTTATTCAATGTACCCTTCATGATAAAAAAATACAAAACGAGAGAGAGAATGAAGTGGAGAGAGACAGACAGACAGACAGACAGACAGAGGAGAATGAAGTGGAGAGATGATTGTGGAGTTCTTTTTTTAAAGAGACGGAAGAGTTTTTGATTGTCTGTGTCCCTTTTTCAATCTTGACCTTGTTGTGGCTCTTTGGCACACAGTGTGAGTGTTTGTCTATCTGTGTGTGTCTCTCTCTCTCTCTGTGTGTGTGTGTGTGTGATCCAGAGAGTTCTAAGTCCCTGCAGGGGGGGGGGGGGGGGGGGGGGGGGTGTACCCCAGACTTTGGTCAGCTAATCAATACTCACTAAGCTACATCAGTAGGCTACCTCTGAGAAAGCCAACACAAAGGGAGCTACTATTACACTGCTTTCTCATCTCTCACTAAACACCGGGACATTTCAGCTGTCAACATTTTAACATGACTTTGTCGTGTCGTTACAATGTTATACGCACAGAAATAAACTGAAGGATGTCTCTCTCTCTCCCTCTTGTGTGACGGTGAGAGTTAGGGACCGTTTTTGAGCGAGTATGTCCCCTTTCGATGTTGACCTTATTGTGGCCCTTAGGCACACAGTGTGTGTGTGCGGCTGTGGGGGTGTGCGTGGGTGTGTGTATGTGTATCTGTGACTGTGCAGTAGCAGTGCATCCAAACAAATAGGTCTAGATTGCTAAATAGATGAATGCACAAACAGCCCAGTTTCAGTTGACTGAGAGGAAAGCATTTGCTCTTTGAGTTATTGATGTGGTGATGCACCGGTGAGCATCTCATTGAGTCTGGATTAATATCCACACAGATAAATGATGAGACAGGCTGGCTGGAATGCTTGGAAAAATGAATTAGTGAAGATGCTTATTAATGTATCAAATGCATTTTTTTGTTTTTTTGGTTTTTTTTTTGTTATACACTCAGCCCAATGTTTTAAATGAATACCTTTCATTGTGTTATGATAAAAAATGCCCTTGACAATGTCAGCATTTTGTTTTGTTTGGCTGTGTAATCAGTTACGTCTTTTTTCAAACTTCAAAGGTTGCATTGCGTGCTGGTTTTTAGTCTTGTTTATTACTGTACATCTCCCTGGTTTGGGGTTCTGATCAGGTTCTTCAGGGGAACGTCTCTCTGGTTTGAGTTTCTGATCAGGTTCTTCAGAAGTACATCTCTGATTTTGGTATCTGAACAGGTTCTTCAGGGGTACATCTCTTTGGTTTGGGTGTCTGATCAGATTCTCGAGGGGAACATCTCTCTGGTTTGGGTTTCTGATCAGATTCTTGAGGGTAACATCTCTCTGGTTTGGGTGTCTGATCAGATTCTTGGGAGGAACGTCTCCCTGGTTTGGGGTTCTTCTGATCAGGTTCACCAGGGGAACATCTTTCTGGTTTGGGTTTCTAATCAGATTCTTGAGGGGAACATCTCCCTGGTTTGGGTGGCTGACCCGATTCTTCAGGGGAACATCTCCCTGGTTTGGGGTTCTTTTGATGGTATTCTCATGGTTCTGTTACTCATGTGTTCTCCACAGATCTTCAAGAGGTGCTGGCTGGTGTTTAAGAAGGCGTCCAGTAAAGGCCCCAGACGGTTAGAGAAATACCAAGATGAGAAGGCAGCATACTTCAGAAGCTTTCACAAGGTAAATACAGTTTAAGTCGGAAGTTTACATGCACCTCGGCCAACTACATGTAAACTCAGTTTTTCACAATTCCTGACATTTAATCCTTGTAAAAAATTCCATGTCTTTGGTCAGTTAAGATCACCACTTTATTTTAAGAATGTGAAATGTCAGAATCATAGTAGAGAGAAGGATTTATTTCAGCTTTTATTTATTTCCTCACTTTCCCAGTGGGTCAGAAGTTTACATTCACTCAATTAGTATTTGGTAGCATTGCCTTTAAATTGTTTAACGTTGGTCAAATGTTTCGGGTAGCCTTCCACAATAAGTTGGGTGAATTTTGGCCCATTCCTCCTGACAGAGCTGGTGTAACTGAGTCAGGTTTGTAGGCCTCCTTGCTCACACGCGCTTTTTCAGTTCTGCCCGCACATTTTCAACGGGATTGAGGTCAGGACTTTGTGATGGCCACTCCAATACTTTGACTTTGTTGTCCTAAGTCATTTTGCCACAACTTTGGAAGTATGCTTGGGGTCATTGTTCATTTGGAAGACCCATTCGCAACCAAGCTTTAACTTCCTGACTGATGTCTTGAGATGTTGCTTCAATATATCCACATACTTATTCTGCCTCATGATGCCATCTATTTTGTGAAGTGCACCAGTCCCTCCTGCAGCAAAGCACCCCCACAACATGATGCTGCCACCCCCGTGCTTCACGTGTTCTTCAGCTTGCAAGCCTCCCCCTTTTTTCCCAAAATATAACGATGGTCATTATGGCCAAACAGTTCTATTTTTGTTTCATCAGACCAGAGGACATTTCTCCAAAAAGTACGATCTTTGTCCCCATGTGCAGTTGCAAACCATAGTCTGGCTTTTTTTGGTGGTTTATACTTTATATTTGTTTTGATTTTTCCCATGATGTCAAGCAAAGAGGCACTGAGTTTGAAGGTAGGCATTGAAATACATCCACAGGTACTCCTCCAATTGACTCAAATTATGTCAATTTGTTATGACTTCTGCCGAAGTCGGTTCCTCTCCTTGTTCGCGCGGCGTTCGGTGGTCGACGTCACCAGTCTTCTAGCCATCGCCGATCCACTTTTCATTTTCCATTTGTCTTGTTTTCCCACACACCTGATTTACATTCCCTCATTATTTGACGAGTATTTAACCCTCTGTTCCCCCCATGTCTGTGAGTGGAATTGTTTGTTACGTGTATGTGCACGTGTATGTGCACGTCAGACTGGTTTGGCCCGGGTTATGTAACCCGTATTTGTTTATTGTTCTCAGTGCCGTGTGTCTGTTCGCCGTAATAAAGGGCTCCGTTTGCTACCCAATTCTGCTCTCCTGCGCCTGACTTCCCTGCAGCCAGTTATGCATACACTACACAATTAGCCTATCAGAAGCTTCTAAAGCCATGAAATCATTTTCTGGAATTTTCCAAGCTGTTTAAAGGCACAGTCAACTTAGTGTATGTAAATTTCTGACCCACTGGAATTGTGATACAGTGAATTGTAAGTGAAATAATCTGTCTGTAAACAATTGTTGGAAAAATGACTTGTGTCATGCTCAAAGTAGATGTCCTAACCGACTTGCCAAAAAAATAAATTTGTGGAGTGGTTGAAAAACTAGTTTTAATGACTCAAACCTAAGTGTATGTAAACTTCAGACTTCAACTATATATACAGTGCCTTGCGAAAGTATTCGGCCCCCTTGAACTTTGCGACCTTTTGCCACATTTCAGGCTTCAAACATAAATATATAAAACTGTATTTTTTTGTGAAGAATCAACAACAAGTGGGACACAATCATGAAGTGGAACGACATTTATTGGATATTTCAAACTTTTTTAACAAATCAAAAACTGAAAAATTGGGCATGCAAAATTATTCAGCCCCCTTAAGTTAATACTTTGTAGTGCCACCTTTTGCTGCGATTACAGCTGTAAGTCGCTTGGGGTATGTCTCTATCAGTTTTGCACATCGAGAGACTGAATTTTTTTCCCATTCCTACTGCAAAACAGCTCGAGCTCAGTGAGGTTGGATGGAGAGCATTTGTGAACAGCAGTTTTCAGTTCTTTCCACAGATTCTCGATTGGATTCAGGTCTGGACTTTGACTTGGCCATTCTAACACCTGGATATGTTTATTTTTGAACCATTCCATTGTAGATTTTGCTTTATGTTTTGGATCATTGTCTTGTTGGAAGACAAATCTCCATCCCAGTCTCAGGTCTTTTGCAGACTCCATCAGGTTTTCTTCCAGAATGGTCCTGTATTTGGCTCCATCCATCTTCCCATCAATTTTAACAATCTTCCCTGTCCCTGCTGAAGAATAGCAGGCCCAAACCATGATGCTGCCACCACCATGTTTGACAGTGGGGATGGTGTGTTCAAGGTGATGAGCTGTGTTGCTTTTACGCCAAACATAACGTTTTGCATTGTTGCCAAAAAGTTCAATTTTGGTTTCATCTGACCAGAGCACCTTCTTCCACATGTTTGGTGTGTCTCCCAGGTGGCTTGTGGCAAACTTTAAACGACACTTTTTATGGATATCTTTAAGAAATGGCTTTCTTCTTGCCACTCTTCCATAAAGGCCAGATTTGTGCAATATATGACTGATTGTTGTCCTATGGACAGAGTCTCCCACCTCAGCTGTAGATCTCTGCAGTTCATCCAGAGTGATCATGGGCCTCTTGGCTGCATCTCTGATCAGTCTTCTCCTTGTATGAGCTGAAAGTTTAGAGGGACGGCCAGGTCTTGGTAGATTTGCAGTGGTCTGATACTCCTTCCATTTCAATATTATCGCTTGCACAGTGCTCCTTGGGATGTTTAAAGCTTGGGAAATCTTTTTGTATCCAAATCCGGCTTTAAACTTCTTCACAACAGTATCTCGGACCTGCCTGGTGTGTTCCTTGTTCTTCATGATGCTCTCTGCGCTTTTAACGGACCTCTGAGACTATCACAGTGCAGGTGCATTTATACGGAGACTTGATTACACACAGGTGGATTGTATTTATCATCATTAGTCATTTAGGTCAACATTGGATCATTCAGAGATCCTCACTGAACTTTGCTGCACTGAAAGTAAAGGGGCTGAATAATTTTGCACGCCCAATTTTTCAGTTTTTGATTTGTTAAAAAAGTTTGAAATATCCAATAAATGTCGTTCCACTTCATGATTGTGTCCCACTTGTTGGTGATTCTTCACAAAAAATACAGTTTTATATCTTTATGTTTGAAGCCTGAAATGTGGCAAAAGGTCGCAAAGTTCAAGGGGGCCGAATACTTTTGCAAGGCACTGTATGTATATATATATACACTGTATATATACACTGTATATATATATATATATATATATATATATATATATATATATATATATTCATATCAATATTCACATCATTGGCTCTCCAAAATATTTCTGTATTTCTATATATATATATATATTCATATCAATATTCACATCATTGGCTCTCCAAAATATTTCTGTCTTGATATGAAGGGTACACTCAGTAGACAGATATGTTTTTAGACGCAGCACAACGCCAGACAGAAATTCATTTGTCTGAGTTTGTCGACCCTTTTAACGACACCGCCTCCCATCACAACTTAGACACAACTCATTTTTACCCAATAACAAGCCCGAACCACCATTTCCCCTCAGACAATATTGCCAAGCACTTATTTTATTACACATCAATCGGTTAAATCCTATTACGCACAAACCGACCCCAAAAAATGATTGTATTTGTCTTTCATAAAATAATTCCACATGGGGTAAAGATTGCTGTTCGGAATCTATTATGGCACATTTGGACGCTTTATCTCGTTCCTGCGGGGTCTTTCTCTTCCATTGAGGAGGATCATCTGGAATATAATATATCTCTCCCCACTTATTAAACCCTTTGAAAATACCCCAATTAGGCCTCATTATCAGTGGCAAGGATGATGTTAAGTGAGTTAAGTGGCTCTGCTGTAGTGATGGGAGGAGAGGAGATGTGGCCTCAGATAGTGACTTGCTGGGACACCAGAGTGTTTGATGTGTCTGGGCTCTTTAATATGTGGCTGTATTATGAGAGGCTATAACACACTGTCTAATACACTATCATTAGTTATCAGTCACTTCCCCACCTCATCAAGGGGTTGACTGACTGGAGGCCTATGCTGATTTGCAATAGCTACGTAACTTTGTATACTACATAATTCCATCAAATTGAAATGCCTGTGTAGTGTTAACCTCTCCTAGAGATGTCTGCTACCCACAGCAAAGTGAGTGATGACAGAACACATGCACCAGTGCACCTGATAATGCTTCCAACACAGTGCTCCCCAGTGCACATGAAAACGCTTCCCTAGAATCCCCACACAGATTAGGAAAGGTTTCATCCGAGGGATTCCAGAACAGTGCTCTAGAGAAAACTTAAAAACAACAACAACAACAACAACAGTGGATTTGCTTTTGTGTTTCGAAGGGTGCTGCGTAGATAGAACGTTGCGGCCACGCCCACCTGTCAGGAAAATAACCTGTGGTTACCTAGGTCACAGCTAAAACATGACCTTTTTCAAAGCAATTTTCTTGTTGTCTGCTTGTTTTAATAAATTACAAAACTAGATTTAAGAAAAGTACAACATGTCTAAAGATGACTTTTCAACATTGCCTGCTCCGGAGCGTTCTCACTACATAGAACGTTTTATATCATAGGGCTTCCCAACAACACAAACAAACGGATTTTACAGCTACAAGTAGGGAATGGACTTTCAGTACAAACTGAGTATATTAAACAAGTGAAATGTATTACCTGTGATTTAATGTTTTCCACACACATACAGTGCCTTGCGAAAGTATTCGGCCCCCTTGAAGTTTGCGACCTTTTGCCACATTTCAGGCTTCAAACATAAAGATATAAAACTGTATTTTTTTGTGAAGAATCAACAACAAGTGGGACACAATCATGAAGTGGAACGACATTTATTGGATATTTCAAACTTTTTTAACAAATCAAACACTGAAAAATTGGGCGTGCAAAATTATTCAGCCCCCTTAAGTTAATACTTTGTAGCGCCACCTTTTGCTGCGATTACAGCTGTAAGTCGCTTGGGGTATGTCTCTATGAGTTTTGCACATTAAACAAAAAACGACGACAAAGTTGTCTCTTTTACACTGGGTGTCATTGGGAAATAACGTTTGTTTTCCCCAATTTGTGGGTGTGGTCAAGGGGAATTCCTTATTATTACCTGAATATTGACTCGGTGTATACAACTGAATAATTCCCAAAAATAATTCAGCAGGACCCACTCCCTGTCTCACTTGTTTGATGTTTTGGCTGCCTCTATGTCATGAGCTTTTGACAAAGGCATTTGCAGCCATATGATGCTACCAATGGCTTGGTTCATAAACCGTAAATAAATAAGCAGTAAACTGTAGAGAAGTAACTTTTAGAGAGTTTATGCCTTTGGGCTATATTCTTGACAATAGCTTTGTGGCTATGTTCCTAGAGGAAAGAGAAGATCATCAAAGAGGAGAGGAGAGGAGAGGAGAGGAGAGGAGAGGAGAGGAGAGGAGAGGAGAGGAGAGGAGAGGAGAGGAGAGGAGGCTCCAGTGCTGATGTGGTTTTTGCTGCCAGTTCTGTGTTATAATTATGTTTCTGGGTTAAGATATGAACCATATTGACTTCCTATTCACTTCCTCACATCAGCGATGCAAACAGATGGTATCAATGCTATTGTCTGGATAATGAACACTGAGGATAATGGTATTCAATACATTTTGTACAACCTCATCATCACACTGCCTTGTGATGCAGTTTCACAACAGTCTTGAACGGAAAATGCTCATGGAAAATTTAATTTATTTCACTAGCAATAATCGAATCAAATGTAGAAATCTTTATTCTGCATGTTAGCATGGCTCGTGGCACTGATCTCTAACAGTCAGGTTTTTACTATATAGGAAACACGCACGCAGGGACGAACACTCGCACGCACACACACACACATTTTACTACAGTATACGGCAGTGAGCCCACGTAATACATTCCCATCAGGCTGGCATTGTGCCCACGGTTGGCTCTGAGCGAGCGCTCTACAATAATGTAATGGCTCTTATCTGTCCAGCAGCGAACAGAGAGGATTGTTGAAGAAAACAGTCCTATAAATGCACAAGATATTCAATTAAATGACTGTTAACTCCCAGAGTTAACATGATTTAGGAGCTTTTGATTCTGCTCCTGAGTATTGATTGGATCTTTATTGGCCGTGTGCAAAGTGAAGCAGTTTCACCAATTGCTCTTGTTGTTTTTTTAGTTAGAGCCAGACCAATGGAAATCCAAACTGTCATTTAGGAGACTGAGTTGATCCATAATGTATATGACAAGCTTGTTATAGTCCATTACACAATATAAATGGTCTTCTTCACACAATTTCCTTTGATTTCCCTAAATAAAACGATAGTAGTGGTAATGAATTGCATTCATATAGCTCCTTTCAACAGAGTTGATGAAATATGAATATTGTGTAAATAAATATGATACAATTAAAGTTTGTTTTGCAATTCTGCATGTACAGAACATCACCAATAGTAATTTAAGATGAAAAATGATCAGTTAAGGGAGCAAGTCGAACAACGAATTTATCTCGGCAACTTTTTCAGACAAGAAAAACAAGAAAAGCTAACATTACTAGACGGTGTTTCCGTGACCTGTCCCCTCAGCTGTCGTCTTGTTGATTTGGCTAATGTTTTGTTGTTCTGTTTGTCTTAGATCACGGAGCTTCACAATATCAAGAACATTACACGGATGCCCCGGGAGACCAAGAAACACGCAATGGCAATCGTCTTCTACGACGAGACTTCCAAGACATTTGCCTGTGAGTCAGGTAAGCAATGCAACGCTGGGGAACGGAGGGAAGCAGGGAGGGAGGGATGGTGGATGAAGAAGGAGGGAGGGATGAAGAGTACGGGGGAGAGAGAGGGAGAAAGCAATAGAAGAGAGAAAAGAACAGAGAAGGGAAAGGTTAGAGAGAGAGAGAGAGAAAGAGAAAGACAATTGAGTGCTGAAGGTATTCCAAGCGCCAGACATGTGATTCTGTACTGTATTAGCTAAGACGGGTGGGTGTGTGTGTGGGTTTGTGTGGAGGGGTACTTGGGTATTATATATATATGGTTGCATCCTCTGGGTCCTGGTAGAGCAGAATGCTGTGATCTGATAGGTTGTAATGAATTCTGCTGCAGGGACTGGCTGAGTTAATAGTGTTAAGAGTCTTTATAGAGAACTAAAGAGAAACACGGAGAGATAGAGGAGGATGGATATTGGATTCATAGTGATAACGGGATGGGGAGGGAAAGAGAGTGAGAGAGAACGATTGGGAAGAGTGTATGAGAGGGATAGGGATAGAGGTAGGGAGAGAGAGAGAGAGAGAGAGAGAGAGAGAGAGAGAATGATTGGGAAGAGTGAATGAGAGTGAAAGGAATTAGAGGTAGAGAGAGAGAGACATTGGGGATGAGAGATAAATAGCGTGAGCAGTGGTCCTGTAGAGATATTAGCACCTCTCCTCTCCTCTCCTCTCCTCTCCTCTCCTCTCCTCTCCTCTCCTCTCCTCTCCTCTCCTCTCCTCTCCTCTCCTATCCTATCCTATCCTCCCCTCCCCATTCGTCTCCTCTCCTATTCTCTTATCTTTCTTCTTCTCTCCTCTCCTCTCCTGTAATGTCACAAACAGAGAAGTAAACAGTAGTTAATTGGGCACTGGGTGGAAGAGACATACACAAACAAACAAGGACAGTGATCTGCTGTAGACAAGTTGCAGGTGATTTTAGTGAGTGTGTGTGCGTGTGCGTGTGTGCTGATGTGCTGATGTTCTGATGTGAGCTGTAGCAGTGGATCTCAGGGGATAGATTATGTGCCTTATGGGGTGCAGTGAACTCTATCTCCACTCACTTCCCTCTCCCCTCACACCATTCTCTATGTCTCTCTCTCTCCTCTCTCTCGCCTCTCTCTCTCCTCTCTCTCTCTCTCTTTCTCCTTCCTCTCTCTCTCTCTCTCTCTCTCTCTCTCTCTTTTTATCTCTCTCCCACACAAACACACACACACACACACACACACACACACACACACACACACACACACACACACACACACACACACACACACACACACACACACAAACAAACAAACGATCAAACACACAAAGCTCACAGTTCCACTGCTGACCCCTCCCTCCCTCTTCCTGGAGTCCCTTGCCATATGGAGGGATGTGTCCCCCGTGTCCAACACATGGTCCTTCACTTTCTGCACTCACATGCACACTAGGGCTGGGCGGTGAACCGCATTTTAGTATATACCGACCAGTTTGGATTTTTACTTTACCATACATACAGTGGGGCAAAAAAAGTATTTAGTCAGCCACCAATTGTGCAAGTTCTCCCACTTAAAAAGATGAGAGAGGCCTGTAATTTTCATCATAGGTACACTTCAACTATGACAGACAAAATGAGAAAAAAATCCAGAAGATCACATTGTAGGATTTTTAATGAATTTATTTGCAAATTATGGTGAAAAATAAGTATTTGGTCAATAACAAAAGTTTCTCAATACTTTGTTATATACCCTTTGTTGGCAATGACAGAGGTCAAACGTTTTCTGTAAGTCTTCACAAGGTTTTCAAACACTGTTGCTGGTATTTTGGCCCATTTCTCCATGCAGATCTCCTCTAGAGCAGTGATGTTTTGGGGCTGTTGCTGGGCAACACGGACTTTCAACTCCCTCCAAAGATTTTCTATGGGGTTGAGATCTGGAGACTGGCTAGGCCACTCCAGGACCTTGAAATGCTTCTTACGAAGCTACTCCTTCGTTGCCCGGGCGGTGTGTTTGGGATCATTGTCATGCTGAAAGACCCAGCCACGTTTCATCTTCAATGCCCTTGCTGATGGAAGGAGGTTTTCACTCAAAATCTCACGATACATGGCCCCATTCATTCTTTCCTTTACACAGATCAGTCGTCCTGGTCCCTTTGCAGAAAAACAGCCCCATAGCATGATGTTTCCACACCCATGCTTCACAGTAGGGATGGTGTTCTTTGGATGCAACTCAGCATTCTTCGTCCTCCAAACACGACGAGTTGAGTTTTTACCAAAAAGTTATATTTTGGTTTCATCTGACCATATGACATTCTCCCAATCTTCTTCTGGATCATCCAAATGCTCTTTAGCAAACTTCAGACGGGCCTGGACATGTACTGGCTTAAGCAGGGGGACACGTCTGGCACTGCAGGATTTGAGTCCCTGGCGGCGTAGTGTGTTACTGATGGTAGGCTTCGTTACTTTGGTCCCAGCTCTCTGCAGGTCATTCACTAGGTCCCCCCGTGTGGTTCTGGGATTTTTGCTCACCGTTCTTGTGATCATTTTGACCCCACGGGGTGAGATCTTGCGTGGAGCCCCAGATCGAAGGAGATTATCAGTGGTCTTGTATGTCTTTTATTTCCTAATAATTGCTCCCACAGTTGATTTCTTCAAACCAAGCTGCTTACCTATTGCAGATTCAGTCTTCCCAGCCTGGTCCAGGTCTACAATTTTGTTTCTGATGTCCTTTGACAGCTCTTTGGTCTTGGCCATAGTGGAGTTTGGAGTGTGACTGTTGTCTTTTATACTGATAACAAGTTCAAACAGGTGCCATTAATACAGGCAATTAGTGGAGGACAGAGGAGCCTCTTAAAGAAGAAGTTACAGGTCTGTGAGAGCCAGAAATCTTGCTTGTTTGTAGGTGACCAAATACTTATTTTCCACCATAATTTGCAAATAAATTCATTAAAAAATCCTACAATGTGATTTTCTGGATTTTTTTTTTTTCTCATTTTGTCTCTCATAGTTGAAGTGTACCTATGATGAGAATTATCTTTTTAAGTGGGAGAACTGGTGGCTGACTAAATACTTTTTTGCCCCACTGTAACAGTATATCAATGTTTGGTTTATTAAATGTAATAACTGAGTGCTGAAACTAAATATGCTAGACAAGCTGGGATCATTTTGTGTCTGTAAAGTGAATTATGCTAGAAATGTTGGTGTAAACGCTAATGTGTAAATATTGATTGATAAATATTGATTGATAACCAATCATATGGAAGTAAACTTGGAGTCACGCGATGTTGTGTGGTCCACCAACTACGATTTGGGTCCTTTCCAATAAATACTGAGGGTCTCTGTCACGGATCCCTCCGGAGCTTTCATTACGCACACCTGTCCCCTATTCCCACTGATTAGTTATTGTATAAGTGTGCCCTTTGGGTTCCATTGGGCTGTTCGATTATTGTTACTATGTCCGTTGGTGCATGTGAGTACCTGTGCAGTGTGTTTTGGCTTTTGTGCCCTTGTGAATTGTGCAGATGAATACGGGTCTCGTCCCGTGTGTTAATCATTGTGCACATGTGTATTTATTCGAGGTACTCCTCGTTCTTTTGTTTGGGTTTCAACCCTGTGTTTTGCATAGTGTTTGTTTGGTCTTCGTCCCCATGCCTTTACATGGCGCGCCATAATTTGGGTGTAAATTAAACCCCTATTACGCATTCCTGCGCCTGTCTCCCGAACCCTTTATACCAACGTGACAGTCTTATTCTGGTGACAAATAAAAAATGATCTTGCTCTTTTGTCTATAAAAATTTCATAATGTATGCAAGTGTTACTAGGACTCTGGGGGGACTTGGCCTATCCGCAGGGGGTACTTGAAGGGTACTCCGAGCAGAGCAGAATTCAGTTGGTGGTACAGTAACCGATAAACATTGGGAACCACTGATGTAGGCTATACCCGCACTGTATCTGCAAGCTGTTGGCTAGAGCGCACTTGTCAATACCAACGTGGGCACACTCGCTATATAACCCAACATTGTCTGTGGGAAACCACTCAGTAGAGTAGAAATTTGCCATGGAAACCCATTTCACTTTTTATGCAGTACATGGGAATTGAACCACAAAGGTATTTTGATGTGCAGCTACGTCATCACGTACAGCCTTTCATCAGAAACAAGTCCATTTGATGGAAGCGCATCTCTGGTGGGAAAGTGGGCATATTGTTTTTATGCAGATTTGAGAATAATTGCATAAAAATCTGTCGCTACTGGATGGAAACGTAGTTATAGAGGAGAGTAACTATTCTGATAAAGAAAACGGTACATTTTTCACAAAATAGAGACATACAAAGACAAAACAAATGTAGTAATTACTACGTACATGTAGGCTGATTGTTTTTTTGATTGAACAGTATAAAACAATTAAAAGAGAGAAAGCCCCATTAAAACCACTTAGAAGGTATTTGTTACAACGCTAAAGTCACGCACTACTTATGAAGCATATCTGCAACTTTTATTTTAAAAAAAATAATAAAATACTGTCAAATACAGTCATACCTTCACAAATATCATGATATGATATTTTGGCCATGTCGGCCAGCCTTAAGGCACGCACGCACACACTTTCTCTATTTCTCTCCCATGTCCACCCCATGCAGGAAGCTGCCCTCCCAGTGTCCTTCACTTCCTGTGCTCTCTCTGTGGTACTGTGCCAGTGTCAGCCTCTTTTCTCTCTCACTCCCTCTTGCTCCTTCACACTGCTAGTTTTTTTTTTACTGATGTCTAGCTCTCTTATCTCTTCCACCCTCTCTCTCGCTCTCATTCTCTCTCTCTCTCACTCACTCTCTCTCTCTCTCTCTCTCTCTCTCTCTCTCTCTCTCTCTCTCTCTCTCTCTCTCTCTTTCTCTCTCTCTTACCTCTCCCCTGCCTCTCATTTTCCTCACGCTCCCTCTTCTTCTCTTTCCCTGTGTGTTGTCCAGGCTGCCTCTCGGATAAAGTGTTTGTTTATGTGATTTTCCACTCGGCAGCTCTTACAGTGTGTGAGTTTAGACTTCAGACACACTCAGAGGACACAGGCTCAGCAAGGGAGGAAATGGACCAAGAGAGGCTCTTAAGTACAGAGATTTATCAGTGTGTGTGTGTGTGTGTGTGTGTGTGTGTGTGTGTGTGTGTGTGTGTGTGTGTGTGTGTGTGTGTGTGTGTGTGTGTGTGTGTGTGTGTGTGTGTGTGTGTGTGTGTGTGTGTGTGTGTGTGTGTGTGTGTGTGTGTGTGGATGAACAAGGCCACAACCTCAGGCAAGGTCAGTCTAGGGAACAGACCCTTTACCCATTTCCCTCTCAGATAAACTGCCCAGTTGTACACTGAAAAAAGGTTCTTAAGTGGGTCTTCCTCAGCTCTTAAGGTTCCTTGGAGAACTGTTGCCGCATAAAAAAAAACTTTGAGTTAAGTGTGGGGTTTTTGATGTGGCATCTACGGTTCTTCAGAATTCTTAAAGGTTCTTGAAATGTCTATTGAAGCCTGCAAATATGTCCATTTCATAGCACACAGCAAATTGTCCAGTGTTAACTAGTGTTGAGTTTTCAGTGTAACATTTCTAGGGTTGATTCAAGAGTTAATCAGTGGTGTAAAAGAACCCCAGAGTTGGTGTTAATAGAGTTGAGTAAATAGAGTAGAGTTGAACCAAAACCATGGCCATCACTATCATATTCCCCAGCATGCTCTTTTGCAGGTGGATTTTCAGAATTGTTTCTTTCAATATCAATGTTTTTGCATATATGTTTATTGATTAATTAAACTTATGCTGCTCAAATATAAATAACATACATTTTTCTAAACTGTTCCAATCTGTTACTTGGACTTATTGCACCCAAAATCATTCCAAATGCAGGTTGCGGGTGAATACAATTCTAAATGGTGTATATCCCTAATCTGGCTGGATTCCAATTGGAATTACACCTTATTTTGCAATAGTGTGACTTACATGCCAGCATAGTGTGACTTGCATGCCAGCATAGTGTGACTTACATGCCAGCATAGTGTGACTTGCATGCCAGCATAGTGTGACTTGCATGCCAGCATAGTGTGACTTGCATGGCAGCATAGTGTGACTTGCATAACAGCATAGTGGGACTTGCATGCCAGCATAGTGTGACTTGCATGCCAGCATAGTGTGACTTGCATGTCAGCATAGTGCGACTTGCATGCCAGCATAGTGCGACTTGCATGCCAGCATAGTGCGACTTGCATGCCAGCATAGTGCGACTTGCATGCCAGCATAGTGCGACTTGCATGCCAGCATAGTGCGACTTGCATGCCAGCATAGTGCGACTTGCATGCCAGCATAGTGCGACTTGCATGCCAGCATAGTGTGACTTGCATGCCTTGTGTGTTCTGTAAACTATGAGTTTCAGGCCACTGTATTAGGGTAAAACTAGGCTGTATTGTCTTTAAGAATTACATTTTAATGAATGAAATCAACAACCATGTCTCTGTCACTAGCAAAACGTCATGAGTGGTACAAGTACCTTGAAAATTAACTCGAAAGGCATCCTGGGAACTATGCAAATAAAAATCCCCAAATGTTTTTTTCAAAGAACCATCCCATTTATGGTTCTTCAGAGACTCTAAAAGGGTTCCCCTATGGCATCACTCTCAATAACCTTATTTGGTTCCAATTTGCACTTTTGTTTTTAAGAGTGTACACACACACACACTTCCACATGCATCTCTATACACATCAGTGACCACAGTGCCATGTCCTGGAGCTCCTTTGGGAAGAGACCAGGGAGAAGTAGACACCACACAGATAAACAACTCAGTCTGACTCTCATTTCATAGCTCAGTAACTCTCATCCACATTCTACAGTCTGGAATCTTACTTTCCATTGTAAACAGAGCTTTCTCCATCTTTAGAGGAAGACATTGGTATTCACCAACAACTGTCTTTCTGTTTGGTGTGTGAGGGAGTGAGAATTTGATTCATGAAACCATCAGCCTCCACTTAGTGGTTAATTAAACAATTCAATAACACCCCTCCTCTTCCCTCACCACTGCCAAGAGTGCCAGAGTTGAGCTTTTCGAGACTTGTGCACACGGCAGCGTATGTGTTTGTGTGTGTTCATGTTCATCTTCCTGTTCCTGTTCCTGTTTGTGTGTGCATGTGTGCCTCGGAGAGAGATAAGGTGTGTGTAACTGATTAAGAGAGTGGAGATATTATCGACTTGTATGGGTTTGATTAAAAGATTGTCACTGTTGCTCCGAGATAATTATTTTCGGATGCATTCACACAATTTCCTTAGAGATCAATCCTGTTAATTGTTTTCTACACCCAGGCTTCCCACCATTTAATTATATCACCCTATTGGGATAATAAGCTATTGATTTTCTGGTGTTAAGAATGTCAGTTGATCCCCCTGTGTTCTGCTTGTTGATCAAATCTATCCGAGAAAAAAATGCTTTATGGCCTGATCCCAGATCTGTACTGGATGTGCTTTAGAAGTACAGTACAGATTGCGGTTGTCACAGTTACCACAATGCTCCAGTTTTTATTGGGAAAAAAGAATAGAGACAGAACTCTATGGTCCTTTAGAAATCTGCTCTATGTACAATATCTTGTGATTTAGCTTGGGACAAATAATTGATGGCCGGGTATATGGTGGTCAAGTGCTGTAAGAGTACAGTATAGGAGAGAGGAGAGGAGAGAGGGAAGAGAGAGAGGGTTAGGGAGGGCAGTGTTGAGAGTGGTCAGAGGGGAGAAAGATGGGATAGCAGAGGAGAGAGAGGAAATGCAGCATTCATCTGGTGTTTTGTGTTCATGAACTGCTTGACTCTTTTCATCAGCAGAGAATCAATCAGATTGATTTTCTCCAGGTTACCACTACCTGATACTCACGTCCGGGGGGCTTTTTTAGTCCACAGTGCATGCTGTATGATTCATCTGTGTGTGTGTGTGTGTGTGTGTACTTTTCTAACTTTGTATGAGCTGGATGAGGAGGAGTGGTACAAGCTGCTGTGTGTGGAGTGTGTATTTCTGCCTGTGTGTTTAACTCTTGTTTTAACTCTGTGTTTAGAGCTGGATGCAGAGGAGTGGTACAAGCTGCTGTGTGTGGAGTGCCTAGGAAGCCGACTGAATGACATCAGCCTGGGAGAACCAGACCTGTTAGCAGCGGGGGTGCAGCGGGAGCAGAGCGGTGAGTCCCCAATTAGAACCCCAGCTAATGGAGGCCATTTTGGGTCAATCCTGCCCCAAACTGGATATGTTTGAGTGCAACTGAGTCCTCAGAGGTTTGTGATAGGGAAACGGTGAGTCTCCAATTAGTCCCTGCCAACAGAGACCATTTTGGGTCGATATTTCCCCCCCAACCATCCCAGCACTTGTAGACGGTTTCATTACCAGCCCAGAAATGTTAGTGCAACAGAGGTCAGTGTGTGTGTTTGTGTGCATCTTTATCTATGTGTGTGTGCGTGCGTGCATGCGTATATGTACTTTCGAGTGTGTATCTGTGCACGTGTGTGCATGTGCACGTGTATGTGTGTGTGGCTGTGTTCCTGGCCTAATGAGAGGTGCTGTGCATCACTGGCTCCCCTCATAATGAAGCTTGTCACAAAAATGAATGAGATTATATCTGCTGGGGCTGAGGCCATGT